>NW_027397112.1:8809129-9154199 GCF_003265705.2 Callorhinus ursinus
TATCTTCTTTATCCACTCATCTGTCAATGGACATCTTGGCTCTTTCCACAGTTTGGCTATTGTGGACATTGCTGCTATAAACATTGGGGTGCACGTACCCTATCAGATCCCTACATTTGTATCTTTGGGGTAAATACCCAGTAGTGCAATTGCTGGATCGTATGGTAGCTCTATGGGAACCTCCACACTGTTCTCCAGAGTGGCTGCACCAGCTTGCATTCCCACCAACAGTGTAGGAGGGTTCCCCTTTCTCCACATTCCCGCCAACATCTGTCGTTTCCTCACTTGTTAATTTTAGCCATTCTGACCCACCAGCAATATATTTAACAAATGTTTACTGAATGCCTACTTTGTGCAAGGTACCACCTAGCATGAAAAGGTGAATAAGGTAGTAAAATATAGATTCTGTTCTCAAGGACTTTCAAATAAGGTAGGGGAGATGTGACCAGTGTGACAAAAACCTATTCAACAAAGGATAAAGACTGTCATAAGGAAAGTACAAGTGCAATGAAACTGGAGAGAATGCCTAACTAGAATTAGGGACAGATTCTGAAGGAAAGGTGCTATAGTCTAAATGCTTTTGTTCCCTTGAAATTATATGTTGGAATTCTCACCCCCAGTGTAATGATATTAAATGGAGATGGGATGTTTGGGAAGTGAGAAGTGTCCTACTATTGGGGCCCCAGAGAGCTTGCTTTCCCTCCTCCACCACAGGAGAACAGAGCAAGAAGGTGCTGGCCGTACACCAGGAAGCTCTCACTAGCTGCCGAATCTGCTGGCACTGTGATCTTGAGACTTAGCCTCAGAACTGCGAGAAATAAATGCTGTCTACGAGCCACTCCGTCTGTGGTATTTTGTTATAGCAGCCCAAACAGACTCAGAAAAGGTCCATCTCAGCTGGCTGAGATAGGAAATGATTAACTCTAGTTTTTGCAAGGGTAAGGTACATGGAAGGCAAGTTTAAACTACAAAGTTGAGAGGGTCTTCTGGGACCAGAGCAGGGATATTTCTGAATGCCAGGCTAAGTGGCCTGAATTTGAATCAGAGGTCATGGATAGTCATTGAGAATTTTCATGCTCATACTACATTTTCAAAAACTAGGGGGTGAGTAAAAGATGCTTTGGCTCCTTGGAGAAATGATTAATTCCTGGGGCTGGGGCATTAATAGTAAATGATGAGTGTGGAAAATCTGGTGGTGCCAGAAAGTACCGAAATGCTCATAAAATACTTTAGCGGAAGCTGAAAGGATACAGGAGCCAACTTGAAGGGGCTTCCAAAGGCCAAATCTTGGGCAATTTGAGCAACAAATAATAATGGCAATGGGTTATAGGTCCTAGTATAAAATAAATAAAGGAATCCGTAGTACTATAAATAATTAAAAAAATACATATATAGGGGAGAAGGGACAGCTCTTCCTTACATCAAAATTCTAATTAATAAATGCTGAAGGAATGAGGGAAATAGAAAACGTAAAAACACCAGAGCAATTGTTACTGCAGCAAGAATCTTTGATGGATCCTAAAATCAGTGGACAAAAGCATGAGAAACAAGATATTTGTCTAGTCTCAAAGCATCTCTCTCTCAAAGATACTTCTTAATTACAAAGGGGAAAAAGAGTAACTTCATAACTGAGAAACCTGGAAGACACCATCCGAGCCAGGTGATCGAGGTTAGCATCCCGTGATAGGACACAGCAAGGGCATACACCTCCCAAAGAGCTGCATTATAAGGGCACGGCAGCACTTCTGTGGTATTCTTGCTGATGATACATAAACTCAACCTAACGATGAGAAAAATCTCAAACTAAAACCGAAGAACATCCCACAAATAACTGGCTAGTATTGTATTCTTCAGTACTTTGGTGCTGATGCCGTGGGAGAGAGTCTGAGGATGGAGAAGACGAGAGGACAAAATCTCAGTGAACAGTGACATTAGGAGAAGGAAGAGAGAAGAGCAACCAGACGGGCAGGAGAACTAGGACCACCCTGCGAGTTCTGCAAAGTGCCGTGTCAATACCGCCAACACTATGGACAGGTTTAGAGGGTGAGAAATGACAGAAAGTTACTTTATCTGGTGGTCGGCAGTTGTTTGTGACTTTCGAGAGTAGCTTCAGTTGAATGACAAGAGGTTAGGTGTTTTCTTTCTTTTTCTTTTTTTAAAAGATATTGTTTTTAAATAATCTCCACACTGAATATGGGGCTTGAACTTACAACCCTGAGATCAAGAGTCACATGCTCTACCGACTGAGCCAGCCGGGAGTGCCCCCCCTTCTTTTCTTAAAGAGTATTATTTATTAGACCCTGCAAGAGATGAAAAGAGACTTTATCTCTCTTTTTAAAAAGATTTATTTATTTGAGAGAGAGAAAGCGGGGGGAGGGGCAGAGGGAGAGGGAGGAGGAGGAAGCAGGCTCCCCACTGAGCGCAACGCAGGGCTCAATCTCATGACCCTGGGATCAGGACCTGAGCCGAAATCAAGAGTCAGACGCTTAACTGACTGAGCCACCCAGGTGCCCCAAGATTTCATCTCTTTTTAAAAAGGCTTTCTCAGTTTTAATTCTCATGGTGACCCCACTAATCCTTTTTATAGATGAAAACAGTGAGACTGAGAGGTTAAATGACTTGCCCAAGCCCTCAGGGAAAGGAAGTATAAATGGAAGCTTTGACCAAGTTGTGTTTGATCCCAAAGTTTATGATTTTAATGACTTAATGCCTCTTTCTCTCATGGAGGCCAGACTAAAAATGGTTAAGGGCCAGTAAGGAAGCAGAGGTGGCAAGTAGAGAGGACTCTTTGGGTAGCACTGGTGGATATGGAAGGGAAGGGATGGGACCGCAGCCCTGGTCGGCAGGAGAGAGGGCAGCTGCTTTTTTGGGTTATAGGAGACATTCATCGGTTTGTTGAGAATTTATTTTTTATTTTTAAAGATTTATTTATTTATTTACTTGTCAGAGAGAGAGAGAGAGAGTGTGTGCACAGAAGCAGACGGAGAAGCAGGCTCCCCGCTGAGCAAGGAGCCCGATGCGGGGCTTGATCAGAGAACCCCAGGATCATGACCTGAGCCAAAGGCAGACACTCAACCAACTGAGCCACCCAGGCGTCCCGGTTTGTTGAGAATTTAGGAAAAGAGTGAAACGAATTGTGAGAGAAAAGCAACATGTAGAGATAAAAAATACTGGTGGAGGCAAGTGCTTTGGGAAGGATGGTAAACATTTCCTTCTCTGAGGCAGACATGAAGTGAGTGTTGGTAAGGATTAACGGAGTTTTGAGATGGAGGCACATGGAGATGAACTCAGTCTTGGTAATGTAGGAGGCCAAGAGGTGTGGCAGGGTGTGGAGGAGAATGCAAATGATTCCCGTATCTGCTCTGGGGAAAATAGAGATGTATGGAACGGTAACTGGGCAGTAGGGAGGTCCCAACTGAGATGAGGATATGAATTCACAGCAGTAGTAATAAGGCCCAGTTGTTCTGTTTTTAGAGATGAGATGTTCATTCAAATGAATAGGACATTATAGGTGGACGTTATAGGTCTGTGTCACAGTAGACACCTAGGGGTCTGGAACTTCACTGAGAGTCTCAGGTCCCAGTTCTCAAAAGTCTCAAGAGTCCCCCTTTCTTCCCTGGTGAGAACACTGGACATCTTAGAACGAGGTCACACATATTACTTATATTTCAGTGCAAAACCACCCAAATCCTCAGTCTGTTTTCAAGACTGAAACAAAATGCCACAAGGCTACAATTTTCCCCAGAGGCTTACATTGTTGAGACCGGAATTTTTCTTCTCACCAAAATTTTGAAATTGAGTTCTTTTATATCAGCAGCTCTTGAGATACTATAAAGCAAACACTTTTTTAGAAAGGTCTTCAGAGAATTGAAGTTCACTAGCAGATACACTGCCTAGTGCCTCTGGTGGGTTTGAGTATAAACACAGAGAGTCATGTCCTCCTCACACCTCTATGATGCTGGTCTTCAAGGCTAGGGTGAGGGAGTCTGGCCTCTGTTCTTACCTCCAGGGCTAACTTCTCTTCTCTACACATGAAAGGCTGTGGGCACGGTTCAGTTCTGACTTCCCACTGCAGTCTCTTTGCTCCTTCACTTCTCCTTCCTCCCTCTGTGCTCAGCGGAGAATTCCCTGGTTGTTAGGTGGGGACTTTTTGTGGCTGCTGATAAATGCAGCTTCCTAAGTGCCTCCCAAGGGCTTTAGAACCATGTTCTGCTGTGGTGCGGAAGGGGCAGTGGCCAGTGTGCCAGCACTGGGACGTCTGCACAGCCAGTATTCCCCGTGATCTGTGCCCTACTGGATTTGATGTGCTCTGCCTAGACTCATGAGATGACACAGGAGACAAGGAAGACTCCACGGCAGGGAGGAAGAGAAAGGGAGGACAGGCAAAGCATCAGAGTGGGGCAGCCATTACCTGGGCACGCTTCTTGCACAGAAGTACAACAATGCTCAGGAAGCCAGCCGCCGCTGCATAGCCCAGAGGGGTCAGGCCGCTTTCAGAAGAGGCATCCACATTGGCCCCAAACTCCAAAAGCAGGGCCACCATTTCTGTATAACCAAGATGAGACTGGACACACAGAATTGGAGCATTATTTAAAACCTCTGTCCGGTAATTAATGTTGGCACCTCCCAAAATCAGCAGTCGGCTGACCTAGAAATAAGTACACAGAAATTACACTTAGGCAAGTTTCAGTTGCATCCTTTCAGTCATCTTTAATTAAGTCATCAGGGACCCCACAACAGCACCTAGTAGCACTTAGTAACTGCTTTATTTTATAATCTTCACTTGTTCCTTTTTTGATACCTTGCCTTCAGAAAGGGTTGTGAAATGTCTCCTTTCCATGAACTGCTCAGTCATGAGAGCAGACGCCACCCACACTATAGTGCTGAACACAGCCTCTTCTAAGTGAACTGTTGGTCAGAAAAGCTCCTACCCGAACAAAGCCTACCTGAGATCAATTTACTGCCTAGAAGCAGGAGGACCTAATCCTATAAACCAGAGCCAGAAGGTAGTAGCTCAACAGGTCTGGTCTTCAATTCACAGAATAAAATGCAACAATTTCAAATATATTAGATTATCAATAAAAGGCTGACTGATAGGAGATAGTCTAAGGTTAAGTCAAATATCAGTTAAATAGCCACTTAAATGTCCCAATTTTATTTCTGCACAACTAATTCTTTAATCTATCTGTAATTCACAAGCATCTACCTTTATATTTGGAGTGTAGAGATTTCGTAAAGATGCCAATGCCATGGAAAGACCTTCTGTGCTATAGGAGATCCAGAGACCTTGGAGGATGGAAGATGACACACCAACTTTTTTACTCAAACCCTGAAAAAGAAATAGAGACAGTTAAATTATTAGCCCGGCTGAAGAGTACCATGAGTAGTGAGTGACTTCTAGGTTTGTTGTACTAAGAAATGAGAATAGAGTCTTGCCCTAACTAGGTCCAGGCCCAGCAAAGCCAATCCAAGGAAGGAAGATACTAACAGTGAAGTTTGGCACCTAATAAGTGAATCTGGGGAGGTATTCTCCTTAAAAAGTTAAGCTACTTCTGCCTGCTTTGTTCCTTGAAATGCTGGTTGTTCTTGCCTAGAATACCTACTTATGTCTAAAACAGCAATTCATGGCCAACCTTGTTTCATTTATACTCCTGATCCTATTCTCCTTTCCCCATCACTGAATTATTTGGAAGCAAATCCCAGACATCTTATCAGTTAATATACAACTATTTCAGTAAATGCCTCTAAAAAGATATAGGCTCTTTTTAAGACAAGGCCCAACATCATTATGATACCTAAAATTAACAAGGATTCTATAATATGAAATATCCAGTGTTCAAATTTCCTTGACTGTCTCAAAAAAAGAAATAATTTTTTTTCTAAATTGTAATCTGTAAAAGATCCATATACTATAACCAATTTTAAAACACTTTAAAAACGTAAAGGGAAAATGAGATTTTCTTATATTAATTTTTTAAACAAAATATTGTGCACATATTTCCATACATGTACACATGCTTTTGCCTCATTCTATTTCAAGAGAGATATAGTAGTCCATTATATGGATGTATCATAATTTACTTACAGATAAGTTAGGTTCTAGAGCTCACCTCTACCGCAGATCCTGGCAAACCAGGAAACTTAGCTCTGACTCCTTCTTTGGGCCTCAGTCTCCTAATCTGGACTATGTGTGAGCCTCACCAAGATCTTTTGAGGAACTGTAAACTGTATTAAACAATTATACAGAAAAATCATTATAAATTGATATTTATAATTCAACAGAGGAAGCTTTTAGTAATGGAAGACAAGCTCTATATATTATGGTTGAAGGAAAAAAAGAAAGGGAATCCAACATTTATTCAGTATCTGCTATGTGTCAGGCTCTATGCTAGGGCCTTTTCATGTTAGTTTCTTTAATCTCCATGACAGTCCTGTGAAGTTGAATTTATTACTATTTTTATATAGGAGGAAACAACCCAGAGAAGGCTAAGTAATTTGCCCAAAGTCCTACAACCATTAAAAAGTGGAGCTGGAATTAGAAGCCAAGTCCTTTTAACTCTAAACTTCATGTTCCTTCCATTAGACCAAGTTAAACCTGAGCCAGGACTTTAATTCTGAATTCTTAGCTGGAAAAGTAGCAACTAAAATAAACAAAGCAGCTGATTGCTGGCTTCTCCCTTTACCTTTAATTCTGAACCATTCTCCACCCTTGAGTGCCTTCTCCAAAATTGTCCTTTTTTATCCTAGACAATCTGATCTACTTCTATGGGCTTTGCTCTTACGATTTCAACTAAGCATTATTTCTTTTCTAACTATGATATTTAAAGCACAACTGTGACTATGACCTGTAATAGCCAACTTTCTCTTAAATACTGACTTACGTGAAATTCCTTAGATATGTTCACTTAATCCACAGAATATTATAAAGATTATCCTACAGAAGAAGAATGCTGGACCAGTGTTTATTAAAGTCACACAGCAATTCTACTTTTGCTCAAGGTCTCCAGCATCAGAGCGAGTTTAGAAAATGTTGTATTTAACTTCTCAGAAAGATACAGCAACTCATTCCTCTGCTCAGGGCCTCTAAGTTTGGGTTTAGTTTTCTTGAATATAAATTGCTTCTTTTTTTCTGTGTGATACCCAGGACAGTTTTGGTCATTCAAAGATACCAAAGGAATTTTAAATGAGAAAGCCTAAGATGTTCAGAGAAAAGGTGGATGTTCCCAGAATACCAAGTCATAATTTCTGCTCAAGGGGACTTGGCTATACTTCTGGTAATGGTGGATCTAAACTTGATCCTGCTAAGGACAGTTAGGAAAAACTCTACAAAATTTAAAAATTATCCTCACTGAAGACATGGGAGGAATAACAGGTTGGAGAAGAATTACTAGACCACGTAAGGATAGGATGGAGCCCAGGAGAGCAGTTTAGAGCTACTTTTCTCCTCGATGTGTTTGCTAATTCTGCAGAATTAGCTAGGAATACTTTTGATAGCTTTAGGATTTTTAGGGCAGTGAAATTCTTCTGTATGATCCTGTAATGGTGGATACATATTAGGCATTTGGCAAAATCCACAGAAGCATAAAACACAGTTAAAACCTAATATAAACTATGGACTTCAGTTAATGATATGTCAATATAGGTTCATCAATTATAACAATGTACCACACCAGTGCAAGAAGTTAATAATAGGGGAAACTGTGGTGGGAGAGTGAGTAAATGGAAATTCTCTGTATTTTCTGTAAACCTAAAACTACTCTAAGAAAGAAAGACTATTAAAAAAAAAAAAAAAAAAAAGCCTGGGTTCTACTCCAGAACCATGAATGATAATCTCTGGGAGTAAAGCACAGGGGTGTGTGTGTGTGTGTGTGTGTGTGTGTGTGCGCGTGTGTGTGTTTAAAGTTCTCCAGGAGAATCTAATGTATAGCCAAAATTGAAAGCTACTGGCCATTGATCTAGACCTACAGATAAATCTGAACAAAATTCAGTGAAAAAAAGTTACAGAATTACATGAAGAATGATTCTGTTTATGTCAAATGTAAAAATTAATGGAATAATTCTGTATACTGTTTATGAATATATTTTTATGTTGAAAAAATGCAAAATATGGATAAGAAGAATATATGTGAACCTTACGGTAGAAATTATCTCTAAAAGGGAGAGAAATAGGGTTAACAGAGGGCTCTACTCTATGTGTTACATTTTCATTTCTTCAAAATAAAGAAAAAGATTTGAAGCAAATATGGAAAAATCTTAGCATCTGTTAAATCTGGTAGATTGTATTTGATTATTCAGTTATCTGTGCTTTCTGGTATGTTTAAAATATAATTTTAAAAGGGGGGGATAGGGATATTTCTTCCTCAGAGACGAGAGAAAGGGAGGTAAGAACTGATGATACTGTAGATTGATTTTTTGGTGGGAGGAGGAGAGTGGTTAAGGGAAGTCACACTCAATGGCTTTGATTTACTCAGTGACTCATAAGTCAGGCTGTTTTTGGAATTAGTCGACTTGGTTAAGAGCCAGATAAAAAAGAAATGGAAAAAGGAACTGAGTAAGAATAGACCTTTGTAAATGAACTTCAATGAAATGGTCCAGTAACTGGACTACAAAGCAGCACTGAGGGTCCCAGTGAGGTTGAAGTAAATACATAGGAAAGAAGCCTGAAATACAGAGCTAGACTCTAGGATTTGGAATATGAGCTTTACTCGTGCCATGGACTTGCTCTACTGATTTCTTCTGCTTGGTGGGGCTGACTCTTCTGCTTCTATGAGGTATAAGAGGAAAGAGTTTCAGTTTAGTTAAATTCATCTCAACAGACGTGATAGGCAGAATCCCATTATCAGGCAGGATGTGGCCAAAAATAACATGTAATTAAATTCTGAGCTGATGGGTTCTTAAAGAGAACCCTAAGTTCAAATAACTAGAAAAAGTGTTTCTTTAGTATCTGTAACTACTGCTCAGGCAGCAAGGGATCTCTTTTTGTCAGAGATAGATGGTAATGGAGTCCCTTCCTTAAATATTTGTTAGAGTCTAAATTTACAACACTGTTTATCAGCTGGGAGAAAGCCTGCTCAGTAGTTTTAAATACCAACAAGGAAGGCATAAAGAAATGACAGCAATCTCAACTTAGGGATCTTAGCTCTCGCTCACGTATGTTAAGATCATGGCAAAAACTTACCTAGGGGGCTCAACCAATGAGGTTCTTTAAGGCAAATTATTTACAAATATATCATTAGTGTCTCACCTATAGTCACCCTAGCATCTCAAATAAATCATTACTATTCTTACCAGACCATCTGTGTGGCCATGTTTGGTTATAATGAAAAGATCCTGGTAAACAAAGGGGTTGGCAAACTATAGCCTGGGGCTAAATCCAGCCTTTCATCAGTTTTTATAAATCATGTTTTACTGGAATATGAACATATCCATTTATTTCTGTATCATCTTTAGCTGCTTTTGAATTACAATGGCAGAGTTAAGTGGTTTCAACACAGATTATATGGACTACAAAGCCATATTTGCTGATCACTGCTGTAGAGGATGCTAGGTAGCCTCTGAAAAGGTTATATCACCATCTGGAATTTATGCTCATTATTAATTCTTACTATCAGGCAAGAAATTATTACCAATAATTTTGATCACAAAACCTTAGATATATGTCTAGTACTTTGCATCTTATAATGTACCTCTTTTATATATCTTATATCTATGATCCTTATAACAATCCTGAGAGTTAGATATTGTTACCATTTTACAGATGAGAAAACAGACTGCTTAAGTTAAGTGGTAGAGTCTGTACTTGAACCCATGCCTTTTGACTGATGTCGAAGGATCTTTCTTCTACCTACTAGATGCCTACTTATAGCACCTTTCCCCTCTGGCCAAGAGATCTGTTCTGGTAAGAAATGTTAAAGAACTGACCAATCAAAGAAACATTTCAGAGGGCAGCATTTAGGCGGTTAATTGCAAGAGCACTCTGAAACCCTTTTGGTGGCCAGACTCAATCCAACGAAACACCCTGCATTCCAAGACGGATTGAAATATCTCTGGCCACAATTCACAAACAGACTGCTTTCTTTTCATAGATTAAAAAAAAAAAATCTAAATGGCAATTAGAGGATTACAAAAGAACTATAAGTGCTCAACACCATGGTCATTAGGGAAGTGCAAATTAAAACTACCGTGAGATACCACTTCACACTAAAATGGCTACAATAAGACAGACAATATCTAACAAGTGTTGGCAAGGGCTCGAAAAAACTGGAACTCTCATACATTGCTGGTGGGAATGTAAAACGATGCAGCTACTTTGGAAAACAGATTGGCAATTGCTCAAAATGTTAAACACAGAGTTACTATATGACCTAGTAATTCCATCCTGGTATATATCCAAGAGAAGTGAAGACATGTTCACATAAAAACCTGAACACTAACATTGTAAGTGTACTAAGTGCCACTGAGTTGTTCACTTTCAAATGGATAATTTTATTTTAAAAAAATCAAAAAAGGGAACAATCTGTAAGCTAACATTCATAGCAACATTATTCACAATAGCCAAAAAGCAGAAAAAACCCAATGTCCAACTGGTGAATGGATAAATAAACTATGGTATATCTACAAAACAGAATATTATTTGGCAGTAAAAAGAATCAAGTGGGGCGCCTGGGTGGCTTAGTTGGTTAAGCATCCAACTCTTGATTTCGGCTCAGGTCACAATCTCAGGGTTGTGAGACTGAGCCCTGCACTGGGCTCTGTGCTCAGCGTGCAGTCTGCTTGTCCCTCTTCCTCTGCTCCTCTCCTCTGCGCATGTGCGCTCTCTCTACCCCTAAAATAAATACATTTTAAAAATCTAAAAAAAAAAAAAAGGCATCAAGTAGTGATACATGCTACAACACAGATGAACCCTGAAAACCTGCTAAGTGAAAGAAGCCAGACACAGAAGGCCACATACTGTATGATTCTGTTTATATAAAATGTGTAAAAAAGTCAAATCTATAGAGACAGAAAGCAGATTGGTGGTTGCCAGGAAGTATGGGGAGTACCTTGAAGTGGGCATGAGGTATATTTTTAGGGTGATGGAAATGTACAAATAGTGGTGATAGTTACACAACTCTGTAAATACACTAAAAGTCATTGATTTGTACACTTAAAATGGGTTACTTTTACGGTATATAAGCTATACCTCAATAAAGCTGTTAAAAACAAAAAGAATGAAAAGAGCTCCTTAGCCAGTCAAATATCCAGAATTACAGGCCTACAACCTCGTACTTTTAAGGTGGTTAATGACATTGTACACAATTTTTCATGAACAAAGATAAAACAAAGGGAATTTAAAATTAATTGGAAAGAAATATAAATTGGACGATATGTCACTGCTGATTGGAAGTTCTGAATGGTACTGGTTATAACCACAGAGTCTGTCTTTGCCTTTTCATGACCCTCAACTGATGGGGACTGAAAATTCTAGCAGCTGGGAGAAGCTAAAGTGAATCAACAGGGAGCACTGGGCATTTAAAGGACCCTGAAAAGTGGACCATCAGGAAAGCCATAGTCCAAGTCTACATTCTTCAGGCCACGGTCATGTCATCACCATATGCTGCACACCCGAGTATTTATGGCCTGAATCACACACGGAGCCAGTCTTATCTCAGGCAACCATGTTGTCTGTAGCAACATAAGATAAAACCGTGTCAACGATAGGAGCGTGTGCTTTAAATGTAGGTTTCCGTGTATTGGATATAATCACACTGGGTCAAAGAAATTTCATATCATTTATCTGTTAATGCAGCATTTGTTTATTTTATGGTACAGAAAAGACAGGAATCAACTTCTTTGCATCTGATCCTAGGCAGATGGTGAGGCTAAAAGCTTAAGTGTTTAAAGCGGTAATGCTTAATACTTATGTTACTTTCCTATCTAACAGAAGGATAATGATCTCAGAGTTTGTAGAAGTAGCAGAGACTTTTTGGTCCACTTGAAGTTGGAATGAGACACCTGGCCTGTTATTTTAGTCTCACTCTGCTCCCACTAAGTAAGGTCACTGGGTAGAGTCATTTTTGGTACAGCGATTTGTTAGATAAGACAATTATGATTCAAATAAAGGACTTGTCACCATGAGTTCCACTTCTGTATGTCTGTCGATCAGGCTTCTCCCAGCTGTGCGCTTATATACTGGGAAGAATTTGCTAGGCTTTCGGAGCTGCCCTTAATGCCATCCTTCTCTCTGAAGAGAACTCTTTTATCTTCAACGGTATCCCCTGGGGGGTGGGGGGGTGGGAAGTCCGACACAGAGAACTATTTAAGATACTTGTATTTCTCCATCCTGAGGCAGGAAAAGCACTCTGAAGAGACTGCAGGAACTGGAGGTAGCAATGCAATAAGCAATGCAATAGCAAACTGTGGGCTAGAAAAACCAGGAGAACAAATTTCTTTCCCGACTTTTGTGCTTTATCCCACAACTGTTACTTAGACTCTAAATTCCTTGAGATTAGGGACTTTATCTTTTTCTGTTTTGTATCCCTAGTACAATGCCTACATAAGTGCTGAATAAACAGATGAACGCATACATGCACAGACAAAGTATGTTCTGTCCTCCAGCATTATGTGTCCATCCCAGCTTGTGAATGCTGAGAGAGGGAAGCTGATGCCATAGAGTTCTTAGAAGTTTTGAAACTACTGAGAGAAAAACCAGGATTACAGTTTGAATGGAGAATGGGGGAAGTAGCTCAAAGAAAGGTTAATGTTGGTTCCAGATAAATAGTTGGAAAATCGTAGCACTAGGAATATTAAAATCTTCAAAAAACAATTATAAGAAAATTGAAAGAGTAACTGCTCTCAGTGATTTTTTTTTTTTTAGACATTGTGAAAATCTGCAACTAACTGCTACAGCGTGCCTGTCTTCAGGAGAGTAGTCATACATGGAGCACACATATATGTGTGTATATGCTTCTTACCTAAGCGATTATCCACGTACATTTCCTGAAAAGTCTAGCAATCAGCTAAGCTGGGAGATGACAAATGTGGTTCTCTTTTCCAAAAGCCTAGAGAGGGACAGGCCACATTTTGTAACAAAAAGCAGGGACTACACTGAAATGAGAGTAGCTTCATACACAGTGTTAAGGAAAGCCTGCTGGAGATAGAAAGAAAAAAGCCTTCAACTTTTCTTAATTACCTTAAAAATGTGTGCTTTGAGGATGTGATGTCCCAGTTCAATAGTCTGCTGTCGGTTTAGTTTTCCCTCCTGGCGGGAAAACCAGAAAGCAAGTAATGTGTGACCACTCCTGCAAAGAAAAAGAGACTCATTTTAGAATTGTAATGCCCCCGTTCTGCATTGGGTGGGGGACTGTCCAGGTCCAGCCATACCTCCAGCAAAACTCTCTCTCATTCAACCAATTTCTTAAGAGTAGAGTACCTGCTGCTGGGCAAATAATGGGTTTTGAAAGGTCCCTAGCTTTTACCAGTCCTTCACCCAGATCACATGTGTGAATATCACAAAATGTCATTTCTAGTTGGCTTACACCCATCCCACACACAGATGGCATTAAAAGATTCATTTTATTTTGTCTCTGTGAACTCTCCTCTTATTTTACCCATGCTTTAAATGTCAGTGCTCCTCAGGATCTCCTTTTTGGTCCTAGTCTGTCCTTGCTCCATTAGCTCATCCATCCTGACAGCCTTCACCACCACTGTGTCTTCTTCTTGATCTAGACTTCCGAGACTTATACCATATACATCCAGCTGTTTGTTGGCTTTCTCCACCTGGAGGTCCCGCAGTATGTCAAGCTCAACAAATCCCCGGACGGATTAACCACCTCTTCCCCAAGTGAAGTCTTCTTTGATCCCCTCCACCTTCCCCGCAGCTGAGAAACAGGGAGTATTTTCTTTTTGGTACAAGCATTATAGATTGTATATCTCTCTTGTACAGTATGTAGCACACTATTTCATGCTCTCTTCTCTACTTGACTGTAGGTTTCCCGACGGCATCCACTCCCCTTTCTCCTTGAAAATGGATCCCTGATCTCTTAAGAAAGAGAAAACTCTCTTTTCTGCCTCTGCATGTTGTCTTATCAGCCCATGATACTCAGAACTGCCATGGCTCTCTCACAATCATGTGGTCATCTGGTCTGAAGACAAAGCTAACAGAAGGGCTAAACTAAGAGAAATGGAGAAAAATAGAGCCTAAGCCCTGACTGTATGGCATCAGAAGCTGCCTGAAGTTTGGACTTGTTATATGAAGTAATACATTTAAACTTTTACTTTATACATTATTGCATACTTTGTACATTTATAAAATACATGTATACTCCATTTCGGTTGGAATATTCTAGTTCTTCTAGCTCAAAGCATCCTAATGATGTATATTCTTTTTTCAAAAAGATTTCCTTTATTTATGTGAAGGGGGGTCGGGGTAGGAGCAGGAGAGGGAGAGAGAGAATCTCAAGCAGACTCCATGTTGAGTGCGGAGCCTGAAGCAGGGCTCAATCTCACGACCCCAAGATCAGACCTGAGCCAAAACCAAGAGTCTGATGCCCAACCGAATGCGCCACCCAGGTGCCCCTGATATATTCCTTTAAGTGTGAATGTATGCATGCATGTATATATGTGTGTATGTATATAACATGTGTGTGTATTTCTATTTACATTATGACAGAAATTCTGAGTTATTTATCTTCCCTGGAGTGCCTAACACAGTGTATTGTATATAAAAATTCTCAGTAACATTTTTTGGAAGCAAGATAAAGCTGGGTATTAAAGAAAGGGTGCTAGACCCTTTGGGACATGCCTTCTTACCACATTTGCTCTAGCCTGCAGAACTGCAGACACTTAGGACTATCTCTCTACTGCCCACCAGGTTGGTGCTCAGTAGAGTTCTTTATGCCACTGGTAACAAAACTCTTCTATTCCTTTCACTTGGAGTATCACAGAAGAGGAAATGAAACCATTGTCAAAAAGAAGAAAAAAAAATAGCAAGTAAGTTTTCATTGATAATACTTCCCTAAAAAGAGGCCCAAATATCTACTGGATGATTTTCTCTCACTGGCTACTCTGCCAGGTTTCACCAAATTTGGAGATACCTCACACCAAATTCTGAAAAAACAAATACATTTTAAATTTATTTATTTTATTTTTTTCAAGGTTCAGTAAAGACTCTGAAGACTAGAGGATGGGACAACTTACCCAGGAATCATTGTAAAGAGATTTCACTCCAAAAAGACTTTAAAAGGAAATTCTACCATGTTCTAACCTTGAGCTTCAAGAATTTCTGAATTCTAGTGGATACTATACCAACTTATTTCACTGGATAAAATTAATCATAATGGAAAGGAAGTTATTTAATTGAAAGAATGTCTGAGAGAAGTGTAGCTTGCATGGAATCATCAGTATCATCCGAAGGTATGAGCCCAGATCGTTTTATGTTCACAAAATCTGGAAATTTCTACTGAACTTTTATTTATCCTTTGAAAGCCCAATTTAGTTGGTAGGCTATTTTAACAGAGCATATTAGAAGATGACATGCAACATTTATGAAGTGTCCTATCTCAAGTTCTCAAAGTCCTATCCAGTTATTAACACTGAAATTACTGTAGCCTCCCTGGTGTAAGAACGGTTACTTTAAGTGACTCATCCATAGACTCAGTTACATAATACTAGAACCCCTAAATACAGGCCTCTGACCTACTACCTACGCTTCAGGCCATGCTCATCAGGGTTAAGATAAAAAACTCACATCTGACAAGGAAATGAATTAGACACAGAACTGACGTTGCCCTAGTGCTTTCATTTTACTACCATAACTAAGAAATCCTGGTAAAATGTTTGTATTTCTTTAGTACGCATTCCAGCTAGCTAGAGAGGATAGTGCTTGTGTTTACTGTTGTTGATCTGGCACTAAGGAGAAACAGCAAGCAACATGAATCAAGGCAAAGATGAAGGTGACAACTGCAGTTCATTTCCTTTTGGACACAAGCATATCACAGTATTCATGAAAGAATGGTTCTGATCAGTTCAATGGACTTGGAGTTTATGGTGTTCAGGACACGAAGAAAAACAGCAATTTATATTATATGCTGGCATTTCCATCTGTCCCTTACTGTTCTGATGAGAAATGGCGCCACCAGCTAACCTACCGTCTGAATGTGTTACACTACACTTGTCTGTGTTTGTTTCTATTTTCTAATTATTTGCTCACTTCCAAACGTTACTCCTTTTCACTCCTAGCCTTGCAATTCTGAGATTACAGGCAGCCTCTTAATTGGTTGTCTTTTAGCCTTTGAGCTTTTTCTTTTTTCCCTCCAGCATTAGGCCTTATTGACTATCTCCCCTGGAACTCTCTTTTGACATCTGTGACACCACCCTGGTACTTTTTCTCCCATTTCCTTCAGTGATGTAACTTCTCTGCTTTATTTCCCATTTCCTCTTATTTCCTAGGTCTCCTGGCTTCAGCTCTCACCACAGTGACATCTCTAGCACAGACATATTGTTTTGCTTCTCTAATTGCCTGCTGGATCTCTCCTTCCTTCAAACGATCATTCAAATGACCTGTCATAATGACACTACTTGAAGCTGAAGGTCTCCCTCAAAACCAAATCCATGTAGGATTTCCTTATTTTTTAATATATTGCCAGTCACTCAGGCATAAAATCTAGCAGTTGTATTTCTACTCTCTTTATACTTTCTCTCTTGGATAATTGCAAGAGCCTCCTTCTCTCCACTCCCTGCTCCCTGGCCCATGCCAATAATCCACAGCGCAGAAACATGACAAAAAGTCTGCTCAAAATTCTTCAGTGACTTTATACTTCCTCCCATACATAATCTAAACTCCTTAGCATGGTATTCAAAGGCTCTCCATAATTTGTCCCTTGCCTGTTTGTCTTTACCTTTTTACCTTGTGCTTCCAATTTCAGATGGAGTAAATTATTCTAGGTTTTCAAATATGCTTTCCCTCTGCTTGTAATTCTCTTCCCCTTTTAGTTCATCAGGGCAAACTATTTCTATTCTTGAAGTCTCAGTTCACACCGTCTCCTCTGTGAAGTCCTCCCTGGTCGCACCAGATAGACTCAGGGGCTCTTTCCCTTAGATTCTTGTACTTGGTACACACCCCCATCACACCTACTGCAGCACACTACCTGTCTGCATGTCAGTCTTCCCACAAGACTCTTTGGAGGCTGGAAGCCATGTTTTTCACACATGTACTCCTAGGCAACAGGAACACGTATTTGTAGAATGACTGAATTAATAATACCGTAAAATTGCACACTACCTTATGGTTTTAAAAATACTTTAACACTTTTTTAGATTCTCACAAACACCTGTACTATAGACACAGGACTAAATATTACTCCTAACATTACGGTGGAAGACGGAGACTTGGCAAGACTGAAGGACAGCTCCCAGCTCACATGGCTGGGATCAAAAAGAGCTGGGATGAGAACCCAGGGTTTTCTGAAACCAAGTTCTGTTAACACACTGACGAGATTTGCAACTTGGTTTTCATTTCTGTGAGAAATGGGCATATTTATGTGAAAAAGTCAACCAATATAAAGAGCAGTGTATTCATTTGTATGGTATAAACCCCAAATTCTTAACATAATTAAAATCAGCAGTTAATTTTGACATTTTTTGATTGGCATTTTGGGAGAGACTAGTTAAGAAACAGAGGGAACCCTCATCAGTGTGACATGAGTTTAAGCATGACTGAACACAACTGTGTCTTCCCTCTATAATTAAAGATAGTGGTAATCAAAGTCAACTTTGGTGTGGGTTCATATGTGGTGATAAAGACCAAATGGGGGGGCAGTGGTGAAAGCAGAATTATTTTCACATAGTTTATATACAATGAGATCACCTTGTGATTCAAAGTTACATAGCAAACTTCCCTGTCCGCATTCACAGTGCTGCCTCCTCATCTCTGAAACAAAATCAAAATAGACCTATGTTCAAATCCTAGTTCTGTCACTTAGAAGCTTTGTAACCTTGGAAAAGCTACTTAACCTCTCTGTAAGACAGGAATAGTGATAACGACCTCTCAGGACTGTGGTGACAATTAAGTGAGCTATATTAAGTGAGATGTATTCTTTATTTCTTTTATATTCTCTGTAAGAACTAGCAAAGTGCTATACTTAAGGAATGAATATTAACCACATGACTTTATACATATTAGAAGATAACTGTGTGCTCAAACAGAACTTTAATCTTTAAATGCGATACCTTATCCTTAACCCCAATCCCTACCCCTCCCACACCTTAACCCCACTACCTTCACAACCAAAAGAGAAATCCACACATCAGGAAACCGTTATTGGGTATGGGTGACATTCACTGTTAATCAATGCAGGAAAACTTGGTAGCATAATTTCAGGCAGAGAGGGGAGAGGAAGACAGAGTTAACCGGTCCCTAAGAAATAAAGTAAAAGTTAAGCTAACAGGAGGAATATACATTTCTCATGTAGACCAGAGATTTTTCAAGAGAATATTAAACTTTATATTCAAGATGGATTTGCTTTTAGGTATTTTAGGGGAGAACCAATCATAGGTCAGAGTTGAAGAACCCTCCCCCAGCACTGTCTCCTCTCCCCTGTCCTCCTGGATGTATATGTTCTGACAAAAGGCAGAAAAGGTAGTATCCAGAATAGCAGAGGGTCGATCCTACCTCTATTCTCCTTTGCAGGCATCAGCAGCCCCTTGATATAGATTATTGGAGACAAGTGATGCTCACCCTTGGACACCGACAGATTACAAGGCAGCGAAGAGCTACTCTTACATGATAACCCTGTTTCCCTATACCTCAAGACTTCAGAGCTATTGAGTCTTTTAGAGAAAAAAACCCCTTTATAAAGCAAGAATCACCCTCCCTTCCCTCCGCCCATTTAACAGTTTGAAAACTGAAGAAGAGTTGTTTTACACAAAATATATAATGGCACTGTGATTGTTTTTCTAATAGATTTTCGCTTAACACCCCAGGGAGACAGCTAGACTTAAAAGTTTCTATTTGTAGTAGTGAAACATGCTAACAAATGTTTAACTTAAATATTTCCAGCATGGATGTTTTCTCCATTGTTCTAGTCACAGTCACTGATGTGTAGTCACAAAGATTTCATTAGCTTATGTTGCAAGTTGATATACAACCCGTTAGTGTTTCAGAGAAACACCACTCAGGTGTTTTGCTATTCTTCTGTGCAGTGCTCAGATGTGCTAAAGTGGTATAGTTACAGCCTGCCGCCAAGGTGTTGCTTACAATCTAAAGCCAGCTAATCTATTCTGTAATTCGGGCAGAAATAATGTGTGTTGCTGCTGTGGAATGTCTTTATAGTACAGAGGCAGATGTGGGAGACCTAGTGAGATCAGAATTATGGGGCAGAGAGCTGCCTACAAAAGATCTGTGCTCCCTTCCACAGCCAACCCTTGGTGGTGGGAGGTGGCTACTTTGCCAGGAACCTTGCATTCACTTATTCAAGTGGGGTCGTGGACGGAGTTCGGGCTAATGGAATATAGGCAGAAATTATATTCATCACTTCAGACCTGGCCCAGAAAAATTTTCTCCCTTGACTTCCTTGACCTTCCTTTCTCTTGTTTCTTCTAATATTTCCCTTGCAAATTACTATTTATCATTTTCCCTGAGTGTTTAAATGTAACTATTCTGTTTTCACGCTTCTAAACTTCCTGCTTTATACTCTTAACTTGGGTGATCTTTAGTCCTACAACTTCTGCTGTCACTTGTTTGCTGATGACTTCCAAATTCATAACCCTGTGCTTTCACTTTTCTCTTTCCCTATTTTCCAGTCACATTTCTAAATATACTTGTGCACCTTCCTTGGAGGTAATTCACTAACAACATGTCCAAAACAGGACTCACCTTCTCCCATTAATCCTATTATTCTTCCTCCAGCCTTTGCTCACGCTAGAAGCTCTCCTCCATCAGAATGCTCTACATTGGTCAGTAGCTTCACTCCCCTCCAAAAATATTTGAGCTAAGTTTTAGAGTCATTTTTGAGCCGTCCACCCTCACTGACTACACACAAAAAAAGACCAAGTGCTTTTGAGTATCTCCAAAATGTATCTCTCACATATACCTTGCTCTCTATTCTCACATTGTAGGTGTTGGCATTTTTCACCTACACAAATGCTATAAACTTCCTAACTAGTATCCCTAACTGCACTCTCTCCTCTTCTTCAACCCACCTTCCACACACCACTCATCAGAATTATTTTTCATATCAGAGTTACTCGATCATTGTCTCCAAGTTATAGAGACTCTCTGTTATCTATAGAATAAACTGTGAAGTCTTAAACATGGCAGTCAAGACTTTCTTCCTAGTGACACTTCCATTCATTCTTTCTGACCATGTGTCTTATCCTCTAACCACATCTTCTCACAATTCCGCAAAGGCATTTCCTATCTTCACACCTGCTTTTGCTCCTGCCGTGACCTTTTCTTGCCTGCCTACAGTGCTCTCCCACTCCAGCGCTGCTTCATGGAATCAACTCATCCTTCAAGGCGCAAGTGAAATGTCACCTCTTCTGCAAAGTATTTCCTTCTTTGTCTAGGTTCCTAGGGTACTCTGTACTATGGCACTATTTTTGGTTGCTTCCCTTTAGGAGGTAATGGCTTTAGTGTCAGGAGGTGTCTCACTCGTCTAAGTTTCTCTGGTGGACAGCACAGTCGTTGGTGTAGAGTAGAAGTTCAATAAATATTTCATGAATGAATCCATGCTAAGCAGATGGGCTCAAGAAAGAGCAACACAAGGACTGCAGATCGGCTTTCTAATTCACTAACCCACTTTGGCCTTGAATTTGCAGGCATCTCTGTTGCCACTGTGGGCTGTGAAATGAGTATAACTAGAACTCAATAAGAGACTGACATTCCTGATCTTTTCCACCTCTCATCTTAAAAATCCTGCCTGCTCCATACTTTGGTGGTTGCTGCCTTACAGTCTGCTTGTTGCTATCAATTCTCAGCAAATGACACCCACACATCTTTGCAAAAATTTCTTCCATCTTTAGTTTATCAGTCAGTAACTGCTTTGGCATGTTCTCGTCATGGTTTTCTCATGGCACCTGGATACAAAACACATTGCTAGTCAGCTTGTCCTACTTTTTCATATCCAATGTGGAAGTGAAATAAAAGAGCCTGATGAAAGTCAACCCTAAGTCGCAGACTGTAAAAGTAAAGTGTGCCCAAGATCTGCTTTTGTAGAAATGGGTGGAGCAACATTCCTTCTTTTTAAACATGAAATCTGGATAGAGATTTCCTGCTTTCTCCCACTTGGCTCCACAGTTTCCTATAGCCCTTCTGTTCCATTAATGCATCACTGGCCTGAGGAAAATGGACACTTGTCCTCTGATAATAAAGTCTTGGGGCAGTTGGCAGGGATTCATGAAGCAGAAGAGCTATGACTACACTGAATTGTGACAATTTAAAACAAAAACAGCAGGCACTGAAGATTTATCACTTCTCTCTTCCTCCCCCATGCTGCTCAGCTCATTGTTTATACCTCTAGCATAGCACTCTGCCTTGATGTATAGCTAGTTATAAATGTGTCTGTTAAAACCACTAACCTGTAAGTCCTGGTAGACAGATCTATCTAACTTATATTTGTATCCTCTGCAGTGCTTAACACAGTCGTGAAAATATTACTTAATAACTGTTCATTGAATCTTTGCTGAAATGCATGTCTTCACTTATTCCTTACACATGGTGACAGAGTGAACAAAAGACACTGTTGAACTGTCAGGAGAGTTTCTTAAATATTTTCAGTTGCAAGCTTAAAATTAGTACCACTTATCATTCCTTTGTTTCCTTAATTCATTATTTAAAAAAATATTTACTGAGTGCTGACTGTGTGCCAGGTACTGTATTAATCACTAGCAAGCCCAAGGTGAGCATGATAGAAAAGGCTCCTGTCCTCATGAGCTCACTCACATTCTGGAGGGGAAAACGGACAATATAAACAAGTATTCACATATAACAAATTAATAACAGAGTGTGACAACTGTTAGGAAGTGTATAGGTTGCTATGATAAAACAAGGAGGGACTTACTTACATAAGGTGACAAGTGGAAGTCTCTCTGAGGAAATGGCATTTTAAGCTGAGATCTGAAGGAGTGAGAGATCTTGCCATGTGATGAGCCAGAGAAAATGAGCTCCAGACGGTGGGAATTGTTAAGTGCAAAGGCCCAGAGGTGGGAGAGAGTTTAGTAAGTTCTGGGAATCTGCAATCAGTTATGACCAGAGTATCATGAATAAGAGGGAGAATGAATGAGCTCAATTTAAAAAGGTAGGCAGAAGATATCTTTGTTATAGAGGGCTTTGAAGTACCCATTAAAGAATTTTCAAGAGGAAGTTATATGGTTGAATTTGTGCTTTAAAAAAAATGACTTTGGCTGCTAGTGGAGAATGGATAAAGGGGAGGCTCTCCCTAGTTAGGAGGCTAAAGCAGTTCACGTGAGAACCTAGGGTGTGGTCTGTAGAGGTGGAAATAAGTCCGTGAATACTTACGAATAAAACTGGAATGATCAAACCAACTGGATATGCTGATGGCTGAGTGAATACATGTGAGTACATGTCTCACGGCTGTGGGTTCTTACGGTTGGGAGGATGGAAGGCTATTAGTGCTGATTTTACCAATGTGGAGCTCTAGCTGCTTTTGAGAAAGTCTCTAGAGACAGCTGAGTAAGTTGCTGTACTCACAACAAAGAAAACGTGCTGTCATGTCCCCCTAAGCTGGCGGTAACTACTTCTGATTGCTGTGCCATTAACTGTGGTTTGACAAACTAGGAAAGCCTGTGGGATTCCCATCTTTTCATTCGGCCAGTGTTGCTTCAGAGACTCATTAATAGGACAAATTAGCCTCTATTTCCTATGCTACTTTCAGTACCAAAACTTTTCCTTAATCACCTGCTCTACTTCCCATTTTAGATTTTTAGGTAAGTTGTTTTAACCAGCATTTGCTATTCAGGGCATACCCACTTAAAAAAAAAAGAATATATATATATACACACACACATGCATACATATATATATACATACATATGTACATACATATATCTATTTATATATAACTTTATTTTCTTTTAAAGATTTTATTTATTTATTTGATAGAGACATAGCGAGAGAGGGAGAAGCAGGCTTCCCGCGGAGCAGGGAGCCCAATGCGGGGCTCGATCCTAGGACCCTGGGATCATGACCTGAGCCAAAGGCAGACACTTAACGACTGAGTCACCCAGGCGCCCAGATATTTATATATAACTTTAAACATATAAAGCAATATTACTTTCTTGTAGCAAAATCAAATGTAGGACAGTACAAGTCCATTTTGTTTTCTTTAGTTGACTCTTCTGCATGCCTTCCAAATCATAAAAGAATGCTCTCTCTCCATCTTATCATAACTATTTCTTTGTATATTTATTAACTTAGCAAACTTCACATGAGTTTTTATGACAGTAAGAACAATTACTAGCTTTTTCCAAACTTAATTTTGGATTTTGAAAAGGAAAAAAAAAGTGTTATTGTTGAAGGTATAAGAGTCTTGAAGGTGGGAACAGTATGCCTATTTGACTAATAGATGTGGGCTCCATGATTTATATGGAGAGAGAACAAATATGTAAAGTTGAAGGACATTCATGCAGTTGGCAAACTGGACATATTCCAAGATATACATTAGATTTCATCTAATTTCTCCCTGCTAAATTAAATCACAAAACCATGACCTTAGGTCACCAGAGTAATATTTCAGATGTGAGTCCCACATTTATTCTTGATGCCAATAGGGAGTCAGAAACTGGATTAGATAATAAGGGAAAAAACTTATTGGCAAGTTAGACAAATCTCTAATAATATGACATATCAATGAAATCTCTCCTTGGAAAGTACACATGCAAATTGTAACATCAGAAGACTAATTTCCCCTCAGTGATAGAAAGGAATTAGAAGTGTAGCAGATGCAGACCCAGCACAGAGATTAGAGAGTTAATATTTCCAGGCAGGTAAGATCATCTACTAATAGTCAAGTGCCAGTAAAGGATGTACATTGCCTTTTTCCTTGAAGTAACTCTTCCAAACCTCCTAAGGGCTGATGTGGTTCCAGACCCTTTTTTCCTTCCCATGATCCATCACTTTGCTGAATTCTTTCCTAATGCTTTTGGAAAGCAGAACCTATTCCCAATTTAAGGGTTTGTTACGGGAGCCTGCAATGGCTATCAGTAGTAACCTAGAGTTTGTGCTTCAGCGAGGGCAAGGTTAAATGTCATCCTGCCTGGAGGCTCATGTTTGGATTAAAACAGTATTAAAGAGGGCACATTCTGCATGGAGCACTGGGTGTTATACACAAACAATGAATCAGGGAACACTACATCAAATACTAATGATGTAACGTATGGTGATTAACATAATAAAAAAAATCCTTGTGATTTAAAAAAAAAAACAATCAGAATCACCTTAACTCTGCAACTCACCATTCTGTGGTTATTTCAGACCCATGTATTCTATAAGAAGGCAGGCTGTGCAGGTCCTCTGCACAAAGTAGTTTTCCCTTTTAGGGGGAATGCCTTCTTTTTGCCTTAGGAAAACTGCTTATTCTCTGACAGTCTGCTTTGTGGCATGGATTTTGGAGCATCAGGTCTCCAATGTGTAACTCACGGACTAATATGACCAAAATAACTAGGACAAATCTCAACAGACCATGTATTATAAGATGTCAACTCTAGTCACAGAGAGTCAAGCAAATACTCAACTACCCTAACAGGATTTGTGTAGCCCTTCCCCCCCCTTTTTCACCTGCCATAAAGTTTGCTTCTCTTAGTTTGAGGAAATCAGGTCAACCCAAATCAGGCTCCCAAATCAGAATTTCATTAGGTCGTAGCAGTTCAGTACTCAACAAAGTTCACAAGCCTCATGTGTTTTATTCAAACACTTAAAAATAAGGCAACTGAGTCTTCTGATCTTTATATAAAGATCTTACATATATATTCCTATATATGTATATACATAAAATTTGATCTGTGATCTGTTCCTATGGAAGGGGAGGCTAGATACCATGAAGACAAAGATAGTGAAGAAAGGAAACAAAAAAAGGGTGGGGGTTCATGCAGGGCTAGCCTAACACTCCGCAGAAATTTTAAGTTGCACAGGGCCAGCAGCCCCCAGCTGTTTACTCTCCCAGCCTCAGATTTCAACTATCAAAGTCATCAATAGGTTAGATAACAAAGACCGATGACTTGTTTTCTCAAACGCCTTACTTGAAATGCACAAGTCGCTTCAGATGTGTTTTCTATCTCCCTCTTATTAGCATAATAGCAGAGATTAGTTTATAAGATTAGTGAGTTAATCTGATATCTCAGTGCCCGAGGGAATAAAATATAAAATGGATTAATTTCAGAGTATGACAGGATATGACAGTGATGAATAGTGGGAAATGGAAAGCAGGATAAGGTGGTGAGGTCTAACGTTTGTCAGGGCTTCAAGAGGCGTATTTTCATCCAGAATGCAAATCCAAAGTTTTAGAAGTTCTGATGTGATAAAAAATTTTTCAGTGATGTTCTGCTCACAGTTTGATACACCCACACACACCCATCCTGTTACCAAGCTGAGAAAAGACATCTATAACTCATCTCTTTCTGTGACAGTTATATGTTTATGCAACATTAGGTCATTCTCTCTGGGATGTCAGCTCTCTGACATCCTGGGACAACAGGCCGTCTGATATTTAAAATAAGGAAAACTCTATCTCAGCTGTAGCACTGACCTCTGGCTCTGCTATTTCCTCTTTCCAGCACCATCCTCAGATTATTGACTCTCTTCAGCTTAGCAGAAGTACCTCCGTGGGTGGCCTATTTCTGATGAAGATCAACTACTTTTTGGCTTCAGTATAGAATATTCTCGTCTGTGTCTAATTCCCTAATAAGGTCAGCTAGTTCAGGGTGAATGAGTGAGTGTTGAAAGCCGAGGAAGATGGACTAGAAGAGACAGAGATGTTCTGCTGCCTCTGAGAGTTCTCCTTACACCGAGACAGGCCTGTCAGCACTGGCTTACACAGCGTGATTTCAGAGGCACAGAGTTGGTCTCTCTGGTCTACGGAAATACGTGTGATGCTCTAGAGAGAAACTGGGGAGAAACAGAAGAGCAGTGGGGGAATGTACAGGAAGGAGAGGCTGAAGACCACAAAGACAATCCCTGCTTTGAAAGAGTCAGGCTACTCAGACCTGCCTGAAATGGAAGGCAATTAGAGCCAGTTTCTTTGAAAGGCCAGCTTGGGCTTTGGCCATAGCATTAAATTCTTAGTGAATTTCCATCTCATTGACCCAGGGGGGGTCTCAAACTCTGAGATCAATACTTTGGTAACAAAGCTGGTGCCAGATAGTGCTGGATAGAAGGCTGGATTCCAACTGAAATGAAATGTAAGGAAGCTTTTTTGGTAACTCCTGGTCCTACTATTTTATTCTCTCTGCCATTAAGTGATATATGATGATCCCTCAGCAGCTCTGTGTGTTATTCAATCACCAGGGAACAGACCACACAGCATCTGAAGTTAGAAGTGTTTGCTTGTCCCAGTGTATCAGCTTGTTGCCAAAACGCTTCTGGTTAATAAGTCATGTTGAGAAGGTAAGCTTGTAAAGTCATGATATGGCTGCAAAATGCCATATTTTCTCCTTTGGGAGCCCCTGAGGGTTTTATCTGTTGTAAGGACACTGTTAATTCAGTGGGAGCCTGGCTGCCTTGGACTTCAGCATTCAATTCTCTGAGATGTTCCAGGAAGAGACAGAGAGAGCAAGTGGCAAAGTTTCTCTGAAAACTGATTTCAAAGTGTTCATGAGGCAATTCTAGATTGGTTCTTTTTATTAAATATGTGGTTTCCAACTCTATGTATTTAGCATAGTAGCAGTACTAGTAGGATTTATAATAAAATACTCTTGGGAATGTCATACAATTCATAGAAGAGACTCAGACTTTTTTTTTTTTTTTTTAATATTGGGCCCCCGAATGCTAATAGCAGAGGACTACTGTTGCCTATCCAATTAGCCACAGGATTTAGTTAAGGTATATCTAAAAGGGTGCAAAGGGTGGGGTGGGGTGGAAGAACATTCCTTGAACACTTTCTTTGTACTCTGTGCTATTTTAAGTATACGTATTATACTATATATGACCTCATTTAGTTCTCAACAACTTTAGGAATTATCTCTTTTACATAGATAAGAAAATTGTCTCAGAAACATAAAACTCTCCAAAGGTCACAGTTCCTAGAAGAAATAGAATTTATATGCAGGTAATGACTCAAAAACCCATGTTTTTTCCACTATAGCTTGTTTCTTTAAAAGTTTCTCTCTCAGGGAAAACACCACAGAATCTACTGCCTGGCTTAATATCTTCATCAGAATCTGGAACTAATTTTCTAACAAAGTGGCATGTAGTAGGCTGAGCAGCATGCCCACAAGCACAGTTGTGTTCAATAAGGCCGGCTGAAGAACACGCCAGAAGAGAAATAAAACCCCAGCGTGGTCAGAGAGGTTTAGTCTCTCTGATGAGTCACGGTCGGAGGCACAGATTTGGCCTCTCTCCTTTCTGAGCCAGAATAAGCTCTGCATTTGCCAGCTATGTTGTTGGTGTCTTCTTTGTTTCCCGGAAGGCAGGGATATATGAAAACACCAACTTTGTTAAAGGAATAATTCTTTTAAAAAAGGCAGTGTGGAGTAGAAAGCACACCCCACTAGGATGCTAGAGATCTAGGTTCTACCCAAGAGAATGGGAAACAGTTTCACACCTAGTCTGGCTTGTTGAGCTGAGAAAGATTAAGTCAGGGTCAAGCTCATCAGGCAAGAGTGTTGGGCGTGCATGATTGCAGGGCAGGGGAAAGGCGGTACATACCACACACCTGCCATTCTTTTTCTAGTTCTTCCTCCTTTCTCCTACCTATTAACTTGATGACTTCTGGCACTGATTCAGCATCTTAAGGCCTTTGTAAAATGGGCACAATGGCAACTTCTTCATCTACAGGGAGAGCAGCTAGGCCAGCTGATCTCTTCAGGTCTGTTTCAGCTGTGAGGTTTAAGATTTCTTTTTCCAGCATAAACCTTAGCACTGGATGGGCTTTAATGGGGTTAGTCACTGGTGGCTTTAAAAATGGTATGACTTTTAAAAGGGCAACTGCAATTTTAAAATGTTTCTGGTTTAAGTCAAAGAGATGAACAATATATCAATTCTTCATATCGGAAGAACACTGAGGAAGTCTATGAAATGGCTAAATTAATTATAGCCTGGGTTCACTAGCACAAAGAAAATTATTTAGGACTATATAGAAAGGTAGGAGGGTATTCTAAATATCTATGCAGATTTTGAGTCTTATGGAAATAACATTGTGAGAAAATAAATTAACCTCATTACAGCCTTGTCTTGAGAAGAAACAGAGATGATGTTTCCTTTGTGTGAAATGTTCAATGAAGAACACTTCTCACTGCTTTCAATACCCATGCTCCATGCAATCAATACAAAATAGGCTCAGAATTGCTTATTACAGGTCTATGGCTTACCTGGGATCACAGAGAAATTTGGTTTTCTCTCCTTCTTCTCTCCAGATAAGCCATTCTCGAAAAGAAGGATGTACAAACATACGAGTCATGTCTCTGCGCTTGATTAGGAACATGGAGAGGTTCTCCATTCTCTGCTGAAAATCCTCCCATTCTAGGGTGCCTTCAATGCTACCAGCATTGATGGCCTGGAAGATATGTTCATCAGTGAGTGGGTGCAGAGAGGCCACTGCCACATTCAGGAGAGGCATCACCCGGTCAAAGGAAGACTGGGTTGGGAACTTCATATTGCACTGGAGTAAATAAACCTCAGAGAGCGAAACAGGAACTACTTTGTAGCTAGAGCTCTTTAACACTAGATAGCCTTTCTCTATGAGGTCAAATGTGAGTTTCAGGTATAGATAGGACCCTTGACTGAGGGTCTTGAGGTGAGAACTGAGTTTGCCAAATGTAGTATTGTCCATTTTGCCATTAAGTGAAATGTTATTCTGGATCTCTGAGCTGCTGTGTATCCGGTGCAGGATGTAAGCCTGCAGATCCTGGTCTATGGCTTCATTCTCTTCTAGTCGATCCAAAAATATCCTATGGAAAGGCAGCAGCTTGGTAATTTCCTAAAACAGATGGAGAGAGAGAGAGAGACAGAAAGACCTTCAGTTTCCCCTAACTCTTGTGATACACTCTGAGGTCCACACATTTATTCTAAACTTCCAAGTGGCCGAAGATGGAAATATGATCAAGTATTAGTATGCATAGGTTAAAACAAATTTGTTGCACAGAGGGGACACAACTTTTCCTAACACTGAGACTTAAGATAATTTTTTATCAGTCTTCACAAAAGGTACTTTAGGAGTGATTTAATGGTCAATATTCTAAATTACACCTCTAACATAAATAGAAAGTGGAGTGCCATATAACTCTTTTGTTGTAATCTCGGTGTAAACCATGGCATAACATCAAGGTACAATTCAGTAAGAGAAATGCACGAGGACTTAAAGAACACCATATAAAAATGTGCCTTTCATAACCTTCCTAATAAGATGACTACATTTTAGTGAAGACTTTTTGGAGATGACTTAGCCTAAAGGAATACTTCTAATATGCTTGGTACCTTGGTGATCTGCTTGGAAATTATACTGGGGAAAGGTGATAGAGCTTTGTGGTTACTTATGCTCTGGATTCCATCTTATCTGCACACGGACTTTGGTCCTGCAAGTATCCTCTTTCTTCTGCATCAATTTCTTCTTCTTTACTGGATCACACAGACGAATGGCACCACAAACCCTCCCCCCAGCTACTATCCTAAATCTCTGTCCCCATTTCTAGCAAAACTTCACAGAAGAGTTTTCTCTACTTCCTATCTCTTGTTCCTCCTTCCCATTCTGTCCTCTCTTTGTTGCAATGAGATTCAACACCACCTCATTTCACTGAAATGATTCTTGTCAAGGTTTTATGTAATTTTCACTTTGCCTGGCTGAGGCCTAACCTGTGTTTCCGGCTTAGTCCTCTCCCCTGAGCTCTCATCATATACGTTGGTCTACTCGACATTTACATTGGGATGTTGTACAGACAAACTTCACATGACTAAATCAGAACTAATGAATTTTGCCCCCTGCGACAAAACCTTCCCATGTCAATAAACCGCATTACCACCAACCCTACCACCAAATTATAGGCTCCTGTGATCTTTCTCTTTTCCTCATACCGGCATTTACCCAATTGTGCACCCAAATCCCATGTTTTGCTTTTGAATCTTCTTTCTTGATCATCCCACATTCAGCCCATCATTAAGTCCCTTTGATTCTCCTTCATAGTATAGTCCAAATATGACCACTTCACAGGGTCCCTACCCTGTGATACTAGACTGATCACTCTAGTCTAAGCTCCAAATATGACCACTTCACAGGGTCCCCTACCATGATCACTCTAGTCTAAGCCTTTCGCCCATCCTGCTCCTATTCTTGATCCCCTACCTTTTATTATCTTTGTGGCCAACAGCCAAAGAAATCTTTTAAAAAGGTAAATCAGATCCCATTATTTTGCCAGGCTCCTGGGAGAGGGCTTTCCCATGGTCCTATCTAAAATAACTATCATTCCCATTTATCTGTTTATCCTATTTTATTTGTCTTCAGAACACCAATACTACCTAAAATTTTAATATATATTTAATTTTTCACTTAGTTTCTGTTTGTGTTCCTCACTGGAATATAAGCTTTATGAGGGCAGGGATATAGTTTGTCTTGTTCACTGCTCTATCTTCAGCTCCTAGAAAGTGCCTGACACACTTGAAGTACTTAAGAAATGTCTGTGGAAATAATGAATTATCAAATATGAGGGTTTTTTTTTAAAGACCTGTGAATTATTTCACTGTCAGAGCTGAATGAAAATAAGAAAATTCTTGGTTGAAGTGAATGAAGTATCTGGGAAGTTATACAGGTCTTGATTTATGAGGACACTGAAATTTTGACTTTGTAGATTAATATGTATAGTAGTACTTTTCCTATCCTTGGCATAGCTGAAAAGTTGAAGTCATCTGCTCATCAAGTCATACTTAAAATGTCTTTTGAGACTGCACATGGCATTATGTAAAAAATACAAATGAGGATAACATCTCCTAAGCATACATTTAGTAAAACTAGTCAGAGATTGTGTTCCTGGAAGTTTCTTCTTTTCATCCTTGATCTTTAACAATCCAGTTACTGACCAGTAAGAGATTACATAATTTTTAGTTGTAAAGATGCATTTACATTGATTCATCCACATTCTTTAATTTAAATTACTTTGAGATTAACAACAAACATCTGCAAGGTGGTGGCCAGCATTATAAGTATAGTTTCTGATCAAAGAAGGCAGCAAAGCTAATTGGTCAACATGCAGGAATACTCCTAAGTCCCTGGGAGAGAGAAACTGTTTTCTGTACACTAGTAATTATTACAAGCGGGCTATATCGAAATAGTGGGATAGGTGTGTAATATTGTGAGACTTTGATGCTCAACAAACAAGGCAATGGTTAGGCAAAAAAAGGTTGAGAAACTGTTCCAAACCAAGTATGAATATGTAAGGAATAGGGGATACCAACTCAGCTACAACAAGAACAAGGTTTTATGTAATCTTGTGAGGGATGAGGTGAAGTCATTTACCCTTAGCCCATATGTCTTTGCAGGCTCAGTCCCACATTTCTAGTCCTTCTTCTAGGCCATTAAGTGATCAGTGAGTGAGGGTGGAAGGTAAAAAAGATAAAAAAAAATCTTATCTCCCAGTTGTAGTACATTTAATCTAAAGCCTTAATGCTGCCAATATTTCTTAGAGGAAGGTATACACCGTCCTATTATAGAAAAGTTGTTTCAGTTGAAGCAGAGGGGGGGAAGGAGAAATCCGACTCTAAATGGCAGACAGAACTGGGTTTTACATGGCATTACATGATAAAAAAAAAAGTAAAACAAAACTCAAACAGCAAATTAGAGTGTTAGGGATATAATTTGCATTGCTGTGCTCAGGACAAAGTCTAGAAAAATGGACCTTCTTTTCATGTTATTTTGAGGGACACTTTATGAAAACCAGAGCAATGGAAATGGGAATCTGAACTAAGACAGTCATACACAGAGACTGGACTTAGATCATCTGATCTCTCACTCTCAAAATATACTCTTTGGGAATTATTCTTGCTAGTGCTCGAAGACATGGTAGAGGTTTAAAAAAACTCATCACTAAGGAACAAGGATCTAGAACTTTTTCTGTTTAAGCACTCTCCAAGAGAAATAATATATGGTCCCAAAGCAAACAAACACATACCTGTAAACTGGTCCTAACTGTTACAATTAGTTTGAGCCAAGAAGGAAATTTTCCAATCATTTTACTCAGAAATGAAACAATTGTGTCCCCATAATCCGGTTTGTGAAATTCTGCTTCATTTAATCCATCAATTAGGATGATGAAATCTTCATCTGGGATTTTTCTCTCTGAGACAGAAAGAAACAGATTACTTAATAATTACCAAGTGGATAACTGAGTTCTTTTTGGGTCCTTGATCACGTATCTGTTTGGGGAAAAAAAAATTAGAGAAGATCTCTTATGTGTTTACTAAATGCTCAGGGTACATAATTTATTATAAAGACAAAGAATAATTCATCTAGTGAATTCATTTTGTTTTTACCAGGGGTGAAAGTTTTGTTACATATGTAATATATGAAGTGTATGTATCATCATCATCTCCCCCATGTTATCATGTGTGAGACAGCCTGACCATGACATTTGTGAAAATTTGCACATGGAAATTCATTTTTCTCCCATACTTGAAAACGCTGAAAAGAATGTGTTGGTTTTTTCTATCTGATAGCATTTAAGAAAACAAAGTCACATGTTCCTTTGGGAACCACCCCCCCGGCGCCCCCACCAAAAAGGTTTAATGTGAAGTCCAAAACAGTATATATGACTTGATGTGAATGTGTAGTGGGAGAGAAGGGTGTGGAACAGAGAAAAGGAATCCCAGCCAATAGAGAGAGGTCACTAGGCAGGTTGGATCCCAAGACCTTACAGAACTAGCAGCTTCTTAGACTATACCTAATGCAGCTTCAATGGGACCAGACACTTGTGTGATCTTCCCAGGAGGAAGAAGTCAATGGGAAAGACAAATGCCTGCCACTTTTGTGTTTAGTTCCCTCCTGAACTCTATAATAATCTCCTAACTTGACAAAATACGTTTATCTTTAGGGCGAAGCTGTAGAAAAAGGCTTGGTGGGTTTTCAGGCTTCCACTCTCGTTAAATGCTTAGTGATTCTTGAACCACAGTGAACAAATTAGAGATTAAAAAACCCCCAGGTTGAATGCACACTTTAGTACAAATGAATTTCAAGTAAGAAGTAAAAGTCACTACATTTGACCCTTGAACAATATGGCTTTGAATCGCATGGGTCCACTTACATGTAGATTTTTTTAGAGAAATACAGTACAGTACTGTAAATGTATTTTCTCTTATGATTTTCTGAGTAACTTTTTTCTCTAGCTTACTTTATTGTAAGAATACATTACATAATACATACACCATAGAGAATATGTGTTAATTGACTATGTTATTGGTAAGGCTTCAGGTAAATAATAGGCTATTAAAAGTAAGTTTTTGGGGAGTCACAAGTTGTATGCAGATTTTTGTCTCTGTAGGTGTCAGTGCCCCTAACCTCTGGGTTGTTTAAGAATCCAGTGTGGTTAGTAGGACTTGACAGGTTCTTAAGGGAGGAAAGCAGGGGGAAGAAAAAAGTTACTGAATACCTGAAATGGAACACAGGTTACATCTGAGGAGGAAAAGAGTAAGTTGGAGACAAAAGGAAAAGTCTGTGGATTTCTGTACAAGATTGGCTCTTTTGAAAGAGTCAAGACCAATCAAAAATACATATTTTGGTTTTCTATTTGAAAATATGCAGATTTTTTTCATGATTAATAAAACTTACTATTTTCCCCCCAAAGTACAAGCTTTATATTTATAGCAACTTAATTTCAATATTGTAAGGACTATAAGTCAGTTCTCAAATTATGAAGTTTTAACTAGTACTTTCAGTTGGTGACTTTCTGAAATGAACTATGGATTCCAGCTCTATTAACAATGATCATTAATGAAATGACATCCTTGATGATATAGTACTAAGAAAAAAACATTCCTAAGAATAGGGAAGTCCAAAGAATTAGGGAAGAGAAAAAAGTTGTTTGGAACTAATGGACTGACCCACAAAGGTGGGGGCACCATCACCTTGCCCCACCAAGTGGTATGCTGAAGCCATCCTGTACTGGTCCAGGAGAACCCATTGCAGTATTTTTAAGAGCTAGTTGTTAAGCAGCCTGGTAGCCTGAAATTGGCCGAGGTGAGAATATTTATTTACACAGTGGAAACAAGCAAATACCACAAGCTCTCCTTCTCCAGCTGGCTGTTAAAATTTTATCAACACACCACTGCCTCCCCAACTTCAATTATACCTCCCTTAACTTCACCCAGACTCCTTCATCAAAAAGCCAGGATCTTCCAATGGAGAAAAAGTCTGGTGATAATGCATCTGCTGGGATTTTCTTTGGGAAAAACATTTCAAACACATTCTTAAGCATAAAGATCAAGAACATGCTCTAAATTATCTAGACATTTTAATGAATGAAATAATTCAATTGCTGATAAAATAAAATTTTCATTTGCATAAATTCCCAGATTATATTATTCTTGCCAAGAGTAAAGTAGACAATATATCATTTCTTTTTTTTAAAAAAAGGAAATATGTCCCACTTAAGATAATTATATTGTTCTCAATCTTGGCTATTTTCCTTTTTTTGGAGATTTGCTTCCTTGAAGAAGTTACTTAGAAGTCACCTATTAATACAGGTGATATGAAGGAAGTATCAAAAATATTTCATCTGTTGTTGGCGGGGATGCGGAGAAAGGGGAACCCTCCTACACTGCTGGTGGGAATGCAAGCTGGTACAGCCACTCTGGAAAACGGTATGGAGGTTCCTCAAAAAGTTGAAAATAGAGCTACCATACGATCCAGCAATTGCACTACTAGGTATTTACCCCAAAGATACAAATGTAGGGATCTGAAGGGGTACATGCACCCCGATGTTTATAGCAGCAATGTCCACAATAGCCAAACTGTGGAAAGAGCCAAGATGTCCATTGACAGATGAATGGATAAAGAAGACACACACACACACACACACACACACACACACACACACAGGAATATTATGCAGCCATCAAAAGGAACGAAATCTTGCCATTTGCAACGACGTGGATAGAACTGGAGGGTATTATGCTGAGCGAAATAAGTCAATCAGAGAGAGACATGTATCATATGACCTCACTGATATGAGGAATTCTTAACCTCAGGAAACAAACTGAGGGTTGCTGGAGTGGTGGGGGGTGGGAGGGATGGGGTGGCTGGGGGACAGACATTGGGGAGGGTATGTGCTATGGTGAGCACTGTGAATTGTGCAAGACTGTTGAATCACAGATCTGTACCTCTGAAACAAATAATACATTATATGTTAAAAAAAAAAAAGAAGATAGCAGGAGGGGAAGAATGAAGGGGGGAGGAAATCAGAGGGGGAGATGAACCATGAGAGACAATGGACTCTGAAAAACAAACTGACGGTTCTAGAGGGGAGGGGGGTGGGCGGGATGGGTTGGCCAGGTGGTGGGTATTAAGGAGGGTACGTTCTGCATGGAGCACTGGGTGTTATACGCAAACAATGAATCATGGAACACTACATCAAAAACTAATGATGTGATGTATGGTGATTAACATAATAATAAAAAAATTTCATCTCTTAAGAAATAAGGACATCATGTTTATCTAAGATTACCTTTTTTAGGATTCAGAAGAATAAATGTAAAGGATTTCCAAATGGTATTAATATTGTAAAACGAGAAGTATTCCTAAAAAATTTCCTTTTCCTTTGCTAAATGGCAAGATATCTCAGTTATAAATTTAAGAGATGAGGCCTTAATGATCTTTAGATTTCACCTCTCAAATGCAACTAGCCTTACAAGAATGCTTCTGCATGTTCATTTCCAAACTTCTGCAGGTTAAATACCTACTCTATCATCAGTAGCTTTAAAAGATTTTACAGACAAATGAAAATTTAAAAAAAAATTGGGGACTAACAAAGGATTGCTACTTCTTCTTCTTCTTTTTTTTAAAGTAGGCTTTACACCCAACGTGGGGCTTGAACTCACAACCCCAAGGATCATGAGTCACATGCTCTACTGCCAGGCACCCTGCCATGTAAGAACATTTAAAGCGCAACTACCATCTACTACCACCATTAGTTCATAGAATAAAAATATTTTAATATTAAAAAAAATAGGAAAGACAAATTCTAGGCTGTTTCTCTTTTCTTATTTTGTAATGGGACTAATGAAAACTTCAGATGGACTGGTGCTTAGGAGCCATTGTTCTAGCTGACAAGTCCCTGGAAAAGTTTCTAAACCCTTTAACCTTTGTTTTTATTCCCTTGTAAAACTGTATTCCCCAGGGATTCCCTACTGCCCTCGCTTATATGTACACTTAAATGCTGGAACTGACCTGCTTAGCAGCCCCATTATGACACTCTGCCCCTGAGAGAAATAAGAATTACAGAGACTAAAAGAGAAGAGATGGTAGCTAGTACCATAGTCAGAACTAAATCCTACTGCATGGGATTTTATTACTAGTATACTGTATAAGAATTATCAAAAGTGGGAAAAAAAAGAATTATCAAAAGTGAAAGTAAGGCTCATAACAGACATTTTTGTTCAGAAAAGCTGTACATGTGAATTATCTTCCTTTTAGTTGTGGTAATAAATTAGTATCTCCTTTCATTGCATATTGGTGGCTGAAGCAAAAGCTCACCAGGAAACTTCAAAACTTTTTCATTTGTTTTGTATGTATGTGTTTTATTATTTAAAAAAAAATTTTTTTTTTCCGAGAGAGCATGCACCTGCATGTGCGGAGTAGCGCAGAGGGAGAGGGAAAGGAAGAGAGAGAGAATCTTAAGATGGCTCCACGCCCAGCGCAGAGCCTGATGTGGGGCTCAATTTCATGACCCTGAGATCATGACCTGAGCCAAAATCAGGAGTGGGACGCTGAAACAACTGAGCCACCCAGGCATCCCTGTGTATGTTTTAGCCACCACACTTGTAGAACCTTAAAGTATTTTGAAAATATTTTCATTTTGTTTTTTAAAGATTCCATTTATTTAATTGACAGAGCGAGAGACACACACACAGCGAGAGCAGGAACACAAGCAGGGGGAGCGGGAGAGGGGGAAGCAGGCCTCCCACTGAGCAGGGAGCCCGATGCGGGGCTCGATCCCAGAACCCCGGGACCATGACCTGAGCCAAAGGCAGTCGCTTAACCAAATGAGCCACCCAGGCGCCCCTTGACTTTCATTTTTTAAAAAAAGATTTTATTTATTTGAGAGAGTGAGCAAGCAAGAGAGAGAGAGAAAAAGAGAGAAAGTGCACGAGCAGGGGGAGAGGGAGAAGCAGGCTCCCCTCTGAGCAGGGAATCCAATGCGGGCTCAATCCCAGGACCCTGGGATGACGACCTGAGTCAAAGGCAGACACTTAACTGAGCCACCCAGGCACTTTCATTTTTTTAAAAGAAAAATGTATAATTTGCAATCTAGCACTTTCATTTTTTAAAAGAAAAATGTACAATTTGCAATCTAGCTTCTGAATCTAAACTGAAAATGTTTTCCACTGAACTTTCCTGGAAAGAAAGCTTCATCGACCTTTAAAAATTCTCTATCTTAAAAATTATTGCAATAAAATTTACTTACAGTTAATTGTGAAGATCTTAATGGTACACTTTGATCAGTTTCGACAAATATGTATATATACTCTATGTAACTAACATCCCAATCAAACTATAAAACATTTCCATCATTCCAGAACTTTCCCTTAGATTCCCTCCCAATCATCAATAGGCAATCACTCTTCTATCACCATAGACTATATACATTTGCTTCTTTTGCTTAACATAATTTTGAGATTCATCTACTTTGTTGAGCATATTATTAGTTTATTTCCTTTTAATATTATGAAGTATTCCATTGAGTGAATATACTACAATTTGTTTATCCATTCTTCTGTTGATGGACATTTGGGTTGTATCCAGTTTTTAACTACCGTGAATAAAGCTGCTATGAACATTCTTGTATAAGTCTTTTTGTAGACATATGTTTTCATTTCTTTTGGGTAAATACATAGGCATAGAATTTCTTGGTCATAAAGGAGATTTACATTTAACTTTATAAGGAACTGCCAAATAGTTTTCCAAAGTAGTTGTACCATTTTATACTCCCACAGCAATGTGAGAGAGTTCCAGTTGCTTATCACTGTCACTGACATTTGATGTTTGACCTAAAAAATTTTAACTATTCTAGTGGGAGTAAATTGGTGTCTCATTTTTATTTTAATTTGCATTTTCCTGATGACTAATAATGTTAAACACTTTTTCATGTGCTTGTAGGCACATTTGTGTATCTTCTTTTGTGAAGTGTCTTAATCTTCTCTTCATTAGGACTATGTTGAATCTACAGACCAGTTTGGGGAAAAATTCTAATCTACAAACATGGTATATTTTTTCCATTTACTAAGTTCTTTAATTTCACTCTGCAATGTTTTGTAGCTTTCACTGTGGAGGTCTTATACATCTTTTGTTAAATTTTTTTCTTAAGTATTTTGATGCTACATAAAATATTGTTTGTTCCAGTTATCTACTGCTGCATCAGACAGGTAGGGGTTACTTAAATGGCTGTGCTGAAATCATCTGGAACAAAAACTCCCATATCAGGGCAGTCAACTGGAACACTTACGTTGTTTTGTACTTCTTTACTTTTTACGTGACAATGCAATCCTCCAAAAGCAAGTGTTTCAGTGAACAAGATGGGAACTGCATGCATTTATGACCTAGCCTCAAGATGTCACATAGCATCACTGTATAGTATTCTACTGGTTGAAGCAGTCACAAGCCTACTAAGATTCAAGAGGAGAAGACATAAGACCCCCAACTCTGGGTAGGAGGAATGTCAAAGAATTTACAGCCATCTTTTAAAACTGCCACACTATGGCGGCACCTGGCTGGCTCAGTTGGAGGAGTGTGCAACTCTTGATCTCAGGGTTGTGAGTTCGAGCCCCACGTTGGGTATAGAGATTACTTAAATAAATAAAAAAACTTAAAAAAAAAAAACCTGCCACACTACTTTTTAAGTTTCAGTTTTCAATTGTTTTCTGCCACTATAAAAATACAATAGATATATGCATTTTGGTCTTACAGCCTGGAGTTCTATATTTATTATTAGTTCTAGTAGGCTTATTATTTCTTTTATAGATTCCTGAGAGTGTTTTAGGTACATAATCTACAAATAAAGACAGTTTTATTTCTTCCTTTTCAATCTTTACTATTTGCTTGTTTGCTTTCTTCTTGTGCTAGCTGGAACTACCAGTGGAATGCTGAATATTTAATATAAGTGTGTGAGTGAGGGAACATTCTTGTCTTATTCCTGATCTTAGGGGGAAAATATTTAACATTTCATTATTAGCTGTGTGTTTTTTGGAGTTTTCCTTTATTAGACTAGGTTTTCTTCTATTCTTAGTTTGCAGAAAGTTTTTATTGTTAACTGTAATATTTGGTCAAATGCTTTAATGCCTTTATTGAGAAGATTATGTATGCAAAATTTTACATAAATATGTATTTATATAAAGACATATAGATTTTCTCATTTATTCTGTTAATATGATGAATTACCCTGATAAACTTTCAAATGCCCTTCAACAGATGAATGGATGAAGAAGATGTGGTCCGAATATACACTGGAATATTTACTCAGCCATCAAAAAGGATGAATACCCAACTTTTATATCAACATGGATGGGTTTGGAGGAGATTATGCTAAGTGAAATAAGTCAAGCAGAGAAAGTCAATTATCATATGGTTTCACTTATTTGTGGAACATAAGGAACAGCATGGAGGACACTAGGAGAAGGAAGGGAAAAATGAGGGGGGGGAATCGGAGGGAGAGATGAACCATGAGAGACTATGGACTCCGAGAAACAAACTGAGGGATTTAGAGGGGAGAGGGGTGAGGGGATGGGTTAGCCTGGTGATGGGTATTAAGGAGGGCATGCACTGTGTGGAGCACTGGGTGTTATATGAAAACAATGAATCATGGAACACTGCATCAAAAACTAATGATGTATTTTATGGTGACTAATATAACATAACATAATAAAATAAAATAAAATTAAAAGAATAAACTAACATTGCATTCCTGATCGAGTAGGACTAACTGATTTGCTCTAAGTTTTTTCAGGATTTTGCTATTATGGTCATGAGGAATACTGATCTGTAATTTTCTTTTCTTACGAGATCCTTACCATATTTGGTTTTCAATGTAACACTAGTCTAATAAAACAAGTTGAGAAATGTTCCCTTCTCCAGTTTTCTGAAGACATATGTGTATGATATTATTTCTTCATCTTTTTAATTTTATTGTTTTTGCAGAAATATTATTTCTTCTTTAAATGTTGAAAACAATTCATCAGTGAAACCATCTCAGCCTAGAGTTTTTTGGTTGAAGATTTTTTTCCCTTTTAAATTACAAATTAAATTAAATAGATGAGGGCTATTCAGATTTTCTATTTGTCCTTGAGTCACTTTCGGTAAGCTGTATTTTTTGGAGAATTTGTCCAGTTTATGTTGTTGAATTTATGTTATAAAGATGCCTGTAATAATCCCTTATTCTCCTTTTAACGTCTATAGGAACTATAGTGCCATCTCCCTTTTATATCTGATGTTGAGTTTTTTTCTCATTTCCTTGATCAGTCTTGCGAAGGGTTTATTCATTTTAAATATTAATTTTTTTTCTATTTATTGATGTCTGTTCTTGATTTTACTCTTCTTTCTGCTTACTTTGGGTTTATTTTCCTCATTTTTTTTTCTAGTTTATTAAGTCAGAAACTTAGACATTGATTTTACACTATTCATTTTGAGATACTTTATCATTTCTTCTGTGATTTCTTCTTTGTCTCATTGGTTATTTAGAAGTATGTTGTTAAATTTCTAAATATTTGGGGATTTTATTTGTATCGATTTCTCATTTAGTTCCATTATCTCAGATGACATTTTCTATATGATTTTAATATTTTGAAACCTTCAGACTTGGTTTTATGGCCCAGAGTATGGTCCTTGTGTACTTGAGAAGAATATATATTCTGCAGTTATTGGGTAGTAGTCTATAAATTGTGAGTGGATCAAGTTGGCTGACAGTGTTGTTGAAATCTACACACTTGGTTTTTATCTGCTTGTTCTAATACTTATTGAGAGGTGTTAAAATCTCCAGCTATGATTATCTGCCTATTTATCTCTTTAGTTCTATAAGTTTTTGACTCATGTATTTTTTTCACTTAAAAAACTTTATTTTGAAATTTTTCATTCTTTTTAAAAAATATGTAGTAGTAAAGTACGGTTGATATACAATGTTGTATTTGTTTCAGGTGTACAACATAGTGATTTGACAATGATTCATGTAATTTGAGCCTGTTACTAGGTATATACACATTTAGGATTATTTTATCTTCCCAGAAATTTGTCTCCTTTTACGTTTATCAAATGGCCCTCTGGTAACATTTCTCATCTTGAAGTCTGCTCTGCCTCACATTAATATACCCACTCCAGCTTTCTTATGCTGCATGGTGACATGGTACATATTTTTCTTTTTTTTTTTTATGGTATATATTTTTCTATCCTTTCACTTTCAATCTGTGTCTTTGTATTCAGATAACCCTCTCGTAGATAGCATACTCTTGGGTCTCATTTTTTATTTGATGTGGTAGTTTCTGCTTTTAAAAGAAATGCTCAGTCCATTTAAAATAATGTAATTATTGATATGACTGACTTTAAGTATAGCATTTTGCTTTTTAAAAAAATTTAATTTGATTTTGTGTTTTTGGTTCAGTTCTACAGCATAATGATTCGATATTTGTATACACTGTGAAATGAAAACCACATGTCTAGTTAACATCTATCACCTTACAAAATTATAAACTTTCTTTTCTTGTGATGAGAACTTTTAAGACTTACTCTCTTACCAAGTTTCAAATATGCAATACAGTATTATTAACTATAGTCACCATGCTGTATATTTCCATGACTTACGAATTTTATAACTGGAAGTTTTTATCTTTTCACCCCTTTCTTCCATTTCTCCCATACCCCACCTCCCACCTCTTGCAACCATCAACGTGTTCTCTGTATCTATGAGACTGGTTTTTTGTTTTGTTTTGTTTTTAGATTTTTTATATCCCACATATAAGTGAGATCATACAGTATTTTTCTTTCTCTGCTTAACTTACTGTTTCTTTTTTTAGCAGCTGAACACAACACCCATTTTATTTTCTTATATTGCTTTTTTTTAACTTTAATTAAAATTTTTTTTAAATTTGAGTATAGCTGACACATAATGTTACATTGGTTTCAGGCTTATGACACAGTTCAACCTCTCTATACATTACATATGCTCACCACCAGTGTGGCTACCGTCTGTCACCGTGTAACACTTTCATATCACTGACTACAGTCTCTAAGCTGTGCCTTTTATTCCCACTTGTTTCATTTAAAAAAAAAATACTGTTTTTCTTTCCTGCCTTCTTACTGGTTGATAAAATAATTTTTTAGTATTTCATTTATTTTTTAAATTGTGTTTTCAGCTATTGCTCATCATGGGAATTTTGTTTTAAAGTAAGAACGTGGGAATCAGGTGGAATAATTAAATTCACTTAGAATAATATTTACCAGTAAGGATATCTAAAGCTGCTTATGGAGACCTACATGAGCAGCAGGTGTATCTAGAAGCAAAACTGAAACACATGAGTCATGGCTGACAATCTAGAGCTGAATCTGCAAGCATTTGGATATTCGCCTTGAATGAGTCGTAAGATGTAAATCCTTGTATCACTGTCCTTCCTTCAAGGCACCCAGTATGTGAGCAGTTTCCATGTTTGCTTACTTGTTCAAACTTTATTTCCTGAAATGCCTCCTGTGTTCAAGGTGGTGTAACCAATATGAAGGATAGAAGATGAATGAGAAAATGTTCCTAACTTCAGTAGCATACAATTTAGTCAAAAGGATAGGACAGGTACAGAAATAACTAATTCTTATAAAGCACAAAGTATAGTATCTGTAGTATCTGACATAAAGTTCAATAAATGTTAGTAATAAAATTTTAAATCTTATTATGCATTTAATAATGTGTTAAATACTCTAAATTAAAAATTGTAAAAAAAAAAAAACAACCTAATATCAATTTGGAAGAATACTGTATCTTACTAGAGGGTGGCAGGGGGATCAGCAGGCTTTTATGAATGAGGTGGCATTTAAGCTGGTTATTGAAAGATGGGTAGAATTCTGATAGAGATGTAAGCAGAAGGCATAACAAGAAATGGAACAGTGAGCAAATGTATGGAGGCAGGAACACGTAAGTGAGTGTTTAAGAACTAGTGAGTATTTTACATGTAAACACAGGGTTCATACAGGTAAAAGTATATAGGGAGGCTGGAAAGTGGGTTGGACCCATGCCATCAAGTACCTTATATGCTAGACTAAGAAGCTGGAAGTTAATTCAGTAGCAAGAGGGAGTCAGGTTTCTGAACAGGGAAATTAAGTGATGAAAGTGATACTTGATGAAACTTTATTTGAAAGCAGTACATAAAGTCTACAAGACTGCACAGGTTGGGACAGAGTTTCCCTACTAGGTATGTCAAGAATGGGTTAGAGGTGTGCTTAAAAATGAAGCTCTTTAGCCCTCAGGGCTCTGGGGGCTTGGCACGGCTGTAACCTCAAGGCCAGTTATATCTAGCTATAAGGAGTTGCGATTTTTTAGCTCAGTATGCTATACAAGTTTTTATAATTTTCTAAGTGTGCTATGATATAAAAGAAGCATTAAACCAAAAACCCAGAGAAGACTAGGAAGGGTAGTAATATAGACATGATGCCATGAGCAACTGAATGGTCTTTGGGGTAACAATGGCAGGAATGAATTTGAGACTGATGGATGTGAGAAAACATCACGAAGGCAGAATTAGCAGGATGTAGACTGATCGTACAGAAAATATGCTTTAAAATATCTGTGGAGAAATTCCAAGGTTTAAAAAAGTCCAGGGTACGGAGAAGCTAATCGGTAGTAGAGGTACACAGAGGTCATCAGAATTGAGAAGAGAAACTCTGATATCCAAGTAACTAGTATGGAGGTTGAAATAACTGAAGACGGTGGCCGAGAGAAAGGAAATTATGGTCACTTTTTCTTACTGAGTTCTTCGAAAACCTTCAAGAAAGATGTAAAAGTCTCTCAGGAATAAACACAATTGCTCAGGAACCTCTTGCTCACTCAAGTCCTTTTCTCTGGCTTCCAGCACTGACAAACACTGTTAAGGGGATGGGGTAGACATGGGTGAAGGAGGAGATGCTCGCGCGTAGGCCACAGCTGACACTAGAATTGCAGAGGAAAGAGGGAGGAAGGGTGTGAGCACGAGAGGGAGATGGATTCCATTTTATTTTTTCCCCCATTTCCTAAAAATATCTTAAATACCTTTTAAATAGTTTTTAGTGGAAAGCTGAGGTTTAAGACATACAGAGTTGTGCAGCCATGGATACCATTTTATTTTACCTGACTGTGGAGTAAAACAAAACAAAACAAAACAAAACAAAACCCAAACATAATGATGAGGAGGTTTCTAACCATACAAACTCCACAACATGGAGTTGGAGCCATGGTTTTACTGATTTTTTGAATTCTACAGAAAAGACTAGAAGCTCTACTACCTTTAGTACAGGAAAAATGTATTCTATTTGGAAGCGAGAACGAGAATTTTTAGAGAGAAAGAAGGAAAGAAGTAGCAGTTCCTGTAGGAATTTTCATTTTTCTCAAGTAAAATCTTTTCTCTGTTAACCGTATCCTGCGGGACATCAGCTATGGCACGTTTAGTTTTGGCAATGTGATAAAAATCATTTCTATGGCACACTCTAGGTGAACTTGGACTCCAAAGCTTCCACCTTTTGCCTTCTGTGCACCCCATCTGTACCTTTGTGGAGATTCTCCAGGGGCTCCAGGACTCCCCTCCGGAAGGAGGCCATGGGGTCTTGAACACAGGACCGAAGGCTCAGCATGCTCTGTAAGTGAGGCTCCCGAAGAAGCTGCTCACGATAGGCCGTCAGCTGAGGTGAGCGGCAGAGCAGGGCAGCAACATTGTGGACAAATTCTGGGACCAGGCAGGTGTAGGCATTATCAGCTTGGCAATAGTGATAGGCAACCACCTACAACAGAAAGATGAGAATGCAAACAGGTTTACCAGGAGCAAAAGCAATAGCCATGGTTACTATATGATCATTCTCTAACATTGTCTTCCGTCTCCCCATTCCTCAACTTCTTCAAGTAAAAACAAAAGCTGCTATCTCAGAAATTGCCTGCTTTATCTAAGATCAGAAATTTGATACAATATTTCTATTGTATACACATATCAAAATTCACAATTAAAATTTATAAATGCAAATTGAGTTTTGGATTATAAGATTCCTTTGTAGAATTTGGGTTTTAGATTATAAGAAATAGGAAACAAGTCTGAGAATAAAGATTTACATTTATCTCTCTAATATTTATTCAGCATGGAATAGTACAGGAAAAAGTCCAATCTTGTAATAAAGCATTAGGAATAAAATGATCCCAGAAAGACCTTGTTAATCTCAATAAACACATATACTTATTAACTCCTTACTTTTAAAAATTAATGTTGTTGTAAATAGCTTTATAAAAAATAATTCAGATTTAAGAATTATCATTAGTATTTTCTAGCACCCAGACACAATCAGAATTAGATGACAGGAAAAAGGAAATGACTGAGATTTTTGTTAGCTGCAGGTCTTAAATTCAAAGAACTTGGAAAATGTGTGAGTCTTAATATCATCCATCCATCTGGGCTGTCTGGGGGGAACCTGGTTTTAACCTCTGGGTTTTTTGTTTGTTTGTTTGAATGTGCACAGAGCTCACTCCATACCTTCTGGTTGTTCTCTTTGCCTCAAGGGTAAGTGCAGAGGGTGATTTTAATCTACAGCACTCTGCTGGCTCAGTACTACTCACGAAAGTGAAGTGACTGAGGAGATAACATGAAATTGGCAGGGGAGATTCAGCTTGAATGTATGGAAAGTACTTGGCATGGTGCTCAGCACAAAAAGGTGCACAGTGATGTCAGCTGATGCTGCCATCATCATCATCATCATCACCTCCCCCTTCTCCTCTTCTTCTCCATCATTATCATCATCGAAGTTCTGTATTCTCTATTTTGACTACTGACTTTGTGCCTTTAGGCAGGGGAAAATTACCCTAGGAGCATTCATAGATGTACTACTGGGACTCCAGCTCTTCTATCATCTCTCAGAGAACAGTCATCCACTAAAGTGTTCTATTTTGAAAAGACTCCCAATCTACAAGTATGGTCATTCTTGCTCTTTTACAAATACTAGAAATGTCACTTTTTTTTAAAAAACTTTTTTAAACCTGAAATCCTTCTCATTAAGCACACAGAGAAAAATTTAATACTGGAAATGTTACTATCCACAGAAAGCTGAGGACAGGAATTGCTTGTGAGTGAAGCAATGATATGTGAGCACAATATGGAATTGGAAATGAGAAGTTATATTTAAAAAATCTCCACTCTTTTCTTTAGATAGATTGGTCATTGCTTTATTACCTATCTTGAGCACAATGTAAGGAACCAAAGAGAAAACCTGGCAGCAACTGATCTGTCCTCCCAATGAACAGTGAATGTCAGTGGTTATATCCACATGGATACAAATATCCACTTCATAAAAAGCAAACAGCAAACCTCTGAATCACTATGAACTTTCATCACATTTTACCTTGACTGCTTCCACATGTCAAAGTGAAGCACAGCTGAGCAAATCAGCTGTAACTTACCCTTTGCATAAAGTAATGGGATAGAAGTTTGAAAATAAAAATTCAGGAATTTAGGAAGAGGTTTTTCTTACTGATTTTATTAAAAATTATCTGTGCTAGGGGAGGGGGGTAGGGAGAAAACTCATCTGTGCTCTTGGCTGAATGAGGTTTTATCTAACAAAGGACATTGCTAAAGTTACCCCTTCTGTGGCTACCTTTCTTTCTTTCAGTTTAAAATATTTCTTCAGCATTCCAAATACAAAGTCTTGATTGCTTTGCAGAATTCAGGTAGAAAGACCATTCAACATTTCCACGAAATTTGCACTGTGGCTAAAAATAGGTTATTTACTAGACATTTCAAAGCAGTTTTGTAGCATATGTACATAGAACATGCACACATAGTAACTGACAAACACAGGTGCATTTGTCAAACCTATTTGGTACTTCCTCTAAATTGTCTATTGACATCATCTACAACTTTTCCTACATATACAAATAGGAAACAAGTCTGCTAATGTAGTTTTTTTTCCTTCAGTCTCTCATTGTACCAGTGTTCAGTGGTATTAGATTTTTCCCTGCAACCTTGAGAAAGTTATCATGGCCACCTATATTCAGTCACTGTCATTCCAACTTCTTGGAAATGATTCAGAATTTAGACTACCCCCAAAATCAGCAGGTAAAACCTTTCTCCTTGAATTCTTGTCTACCCCTAAAATCAGCAGGTAAAACCTTTCTCCTTGAATTCTTGTCTACCCCTAAAATCAGCAGGTAGAACCTTTCTCCTTGAATTCTTGTCTCTCATGATGATTTGTTGAAATTTCATTTTCAACTATGCATAATTTCTCTCCATTTCAAGTTTGTCTTACGTTAAATCCTTAGACTTTTTATTAAAATAATTTTAGCCAAAATATGTCTGATATGACCAGAATTATATTAATTCTTTGGGAAAGACAGCAAGTAAATTTTATTTATTATTTTTTAGAGAGGGAGAGGAGGGGAAGGACAGAGGGAGAGGGAGAATCTTAAACAGGTTCCACACTCAGCATAGAGCCTGATGTGGGGCTTGATCTCATGACCATGAGATCAGGACCTGAGCCGAAATCAAGAGTAGGACACTTAACTGACTGAGCCACCCAGACGCCCTGATAGAAAGTAAATTTTAAATTACTCCTATGAGGGAAGGAAAAAAAGCAGGTGTGCAGGCTATATGGACAAAAGAAAAGACTGGAGGTCAGTATAGCTTTGGGTATAAGAAACTTTGATTTGGGGCCCTTGGCTGGCTCAGTCTGTGGAATATGCCACTCGAGCTTGGGGTTGTGGGTTTAAGCCCTGCCTTGGGTGTAGAGATTACTTAAAAAAAAAAAATCTTAAAAAAAATAAAATAAAAATAAAAAACTTTGATTTAGTGCTGTATAGAAGAAATCATAAGATGAAGTATAATCCTCATCAAAGGGCCAAATGATTGAGTGGCAGCAAATCTGTCAGGCTTGTGTTAAAAATCCCAGGCCTTCACTCTGAAAAACAAACAGGGTTCTGGAGGGGAGGGGGGTGGGGGGATGGGTTAGCCTGGTGATGGGTATTAAAGAGGGCACGTTCTGCGTGGAGCACTGGGTGTTATGCACAAACAATGAATCATGGAACACTACATCAAAAACTAATGATGTAATGTATAGTGACTGACATAACAATAAAAAAATTTAAAGGGAAAAAAATTTTTTTAAAAATTAAAAAAAAAAAAAATCCCAGGCCTTCACTCTCCAAAGACTGTTTTCTACTTCAAATGAATAATCTGTGACAGGATTAAGCTAATCTCACATAAAGAAGAGGACAGCTCTATGTGGAATACATCTGGAAATAAAAACTTGATTTACATAATGACTGGCATTTGTACCATTTAAATTCTAATGTTGCAAACATCCTCCCTTCAGGTCTGCTCTCATATTCTTATTCCATGTCTCCTTTTCATCACTCCTTGAATTCCCTCATCCCCACCTGACTAACTTCTTGCTCAGCACATTCCTTCCAACACTTTAGTGTGGCTTCTAATATTTCCAGGGACCTGGAGGTTTAGTATGAATAACAACCTCTTCTTGCCTCTCCCTGTCCCTCAACTCTGACTCTAATCCTTACCCTGGGCCTGGAAGCTAAGAATAGCTTCCAGACTTGGGTTCTGCCTCAGTAATTTTCCAGCTTGTAGATCTTTTTTTTTTTGTTTTGTTTTTTGGCAGTAGGACTTTTATTTATTCTTTAACTTTTTATTTTGAACTAATTTTAGACTTACAGAAATGTTGCAAAAGTAGTACACAGAGTTTCTGTTTCTGTATATCCCTCACCCAGCTTCTCTTTTTATTAATATCTTACATAACCATAGCATAATTATCAAAACTAGGAAATAACACTGGCACAATATATTATTAACTAAAGGCATTATTCAAATTTCACCAGTTTTCCACTAATGTCCTTTTTCTGTTCCACGATTCTATCCAGGTCCCTGTATTGCATTTAGTTGTTATTTCTCCTCAGACTCCTGTAGTCTGTAGGAGCTCCTCAGTCTTTGTTTTTCATGACCTTGACACTTCTGAAGAGTACTGAGCAGTTATTCTGGTGAATGTCAGTTTGAGTTTGTCTGATGTTTTCCTCATAATCCAACTGAGATTTCTGGGCAAGAATACCACAAAAAGAATGTTGTGTCCTTCTCAGTGGATCATATCATGGGGCCCACGATGTTGATGTGTCTTGTTACTGACGATGCTGACCTTGATCACTTCGGTTAAAGTAAAGGTTTCTGCCAGATTTCTCTACTATAAAGTTACTCTCTTTCCCTTGGTAGTTAATAAACATCTTGGAGGAGACAATGAGACAATGCAAAACCTGTTTCTCCTCAAACTTTTGCCCACTGACTTTAGTATACATCAGTGGATCTTGTCTGCAACAATTAATCACATAGTGTTTGCCTGAGAGTGATGTTCTATTTCCTCCCTCTTTCCTTCTACATTTACTATTAGAATTCTACTGGAAGAAAGAGCTGTCTCTTTCCCCCCATTTATTTACTTGAGTGATTTAATAAATATGTACTTATTCTATTCCATTGGTTATATCCAATACTATATTTTGTTGTTCACTTTGTTCCAGCTTCGGTCATTGGGACTTCCTTCAGGTTGGTATCTGTGTTCTTTCAAGAAGCCCCCCATCTTTTTAAAAGCACTTTCTTGCTTTCTGGTACCACAAGACACCCCAGGCTCCTCTTATATTTACCCTGCCCAGATCTGGCATTATCTAACTTCTTCAGAGCCCTGGTTTCTTTTATTGGAGAATGGTGTTTATAAAACAAGATCTGAATAGTAGGCATGCTTATTGCTATTGAAGTGTCTTTGATTTGGGGCCCTCTCAGTGGAGAGAGCTAGGAAATGCACATACATATACTAACACATAAAGATTCATCTATATTTCTGTATCTCTATCTACTGAAATATCTATCGATACAGACATACATATTAAAAATTGTGAGTATACGCTCATATCTCAGATTTCAATCCAGTACCACCTGGCTCACTTTAGATTTCCCTTTCCTCATTTGTTAACTTCTTTCTCCAACAATGAGAAACCTGGGGTTGCTATTTACAATATTTTTATTTATCCAATCAAATCTAATATATACATGAAGGATTTTCAGAATTGCTAACCACACCCCTGCGAAAAACACATTTATTCATCAGAATATAGCATTTAGGCACAGTTATTTTTGTCTTTAGCCTTATAGTATTCAGTCAAGATGTTGTCTTCCAAACTGCCTTCTTCAGTGTGGTCATGTTATTCATTTGAAATATAGTTAGGTTTGGGGCACCCAGGTGGCTCAGCTGATTAAGTGTCCAACTCTTGATTTTCACTCAGGTCATGATCACAGGGTTGTGAGCCTGCATTGGGCTCCACACTCAGCATGGAGTCTGCTTGGGATTCTCTCTCTCCCTCTGCCCCTCCCCCTGCTCGCGTGTGTGCACTCTCTCTCACTCTAAATAAATGCATAAAATCTTGAAATACAGTGAGGGTTATTTGTGAATGTTTGGATTCTACTTTGGGCTTACCCCACCCCAACATACTGGTTGGTTTTAATTATGTTTTGGGTATGTGAAACATCACTATATTTCCAAGAGTCATAGCCATACAAAAAAATACATGCAAAGGAGTGTCATTCACTCTTCATCTTAATGGGTACCCCATTTCCATTACCCATTTCTTCCTATTCTCCATTCCCACCAACCAGCTTTAGGTAACCAGTATCTTTTCCTTCTGGTTTATCCTTTCTGCATTTCTTTTGCACAAATAAGCAGATACATGTGCATTTTTTTTATATCCCTTTCTTTCTTACATGAAAGTTAGCATCCCATAGTCACTCCTGTGCACTTTCCTCCCCACCTAACAATAGGTCCTGAAAATATCAATGATAATTACTGATATACAAGAATTGGCACTAAGAACTTTATCAAATCAAGAGGTTTTTTGTGGACACTTTTTAAGATTTTTATTTATTTATTTATTTGACAGAGAGAGAGACAGCGAGAGTGGGAACACAAGCAGGTGGGAGTGGGAGCGGGAGAAGCAGGCTTCCTGTTGAGCAGGGAACCCAATGTGGGGCTCGATCCCAGGACCCTGGGATCATGACCTGAGCCTAAGGCAGATGCTTAATGACTGAGCCACCCAGGCGCCCCTTCACGGACACTTCTAATTCACATATATTAGCTTACCTCCTCAAAATACTAATTGATTTGAAAATCTTACTGAAAAGGCTTCTGCTTACTGGCTTGTTATATAGTGAGAAGTACGATTGCTGGCTTCTGCTTTATGCTTCCAAGAACAAGCTTATATACTTAAAATGTAACACATGGCACAATTACTGGGATAATAAGGTGCCATTTCTCGTACAACATTTACTATAAACTTAAAACCATCCCATCTCTAGGTGCAAACAGGTGCATTTGCATTTTGCTTAAGGAAGAAATAATCATGAAATTTAAAATATATTCCTTGAGTAAGTGTAAATAATCACTAATTTCCTACTTACAATATTTAACATTTTCCAAATCTTGAACATAAACACCAATTTTAATTTAAAGGGCCATTTCTTATACAATGTTCAATATAAATTTAAAGATATCCCATCTCTAGGCACAAAAGAGATTTACATTTTGCTTATGATAGACACGATCATGGAATTTAAAATGAGATCACTTTTTTTTTTAAGATTTTTTTACTTATTTATTTGACAGACAGGAAAGAGAGGGAACACAAGCAGGGGGAATGGGAGAGGGAGAAGCAGGCTTCCCGCGGAGCAGAGAGCCCAATGCAGGGCTCGATCCCAGGACCACAGGATCATGACCTGAGCTGAGGGCAGACGCTTAACAACTGAGCCACCCAGGCACCCCAAAATGAGATCACTTACGTGTAGTCACTAATTTCCTACAAACAATATGTAACATTTCCCAAATACTGAACATAAACTTCTTGAGACTTTTTCTCTCGATGAAAGAGAGAGACTAAGAAGTGACAATGTGGGGAGACATAATTCCTGGAGCTCTTTTCAGCACTCATCACAATCTGACATATTACATGTTTGTTTATTGGCTTTCTCCCACTGCGAGAACGTGGGCTATGTAACAGCGGGGACTGTGTCTGTTTTGTTCACTGACTTAACTTCAGTCTTGTATTTGATGCATTCCAAACACCCATTCTAAATGAGTAAATTGATGATGATAATGGAAGCTCTTCAGCATTCAATGTATTTCCAAGGTGATATTTATTCTGATTCTTCCAAAGAAGCAGCAGGAGCTAGTTTATCCAATATTTAGAAAAAAGCAGATGTCTTTTAAAGTTGTACCGAGTTAGCAATGAATATGAGAGAAATCTGAGACTGTTTCAGAAGCCCACTGATAAGTGGGGACAGTTAAAAACGTAGTTGGGGGAAATATGCTGCTTCGAGCTCTGGGCTGGACTGGATTTCTATGAAGAAATTAGAACCTTATGATATTACAGATGACTCCCTGTTCCTCATTACTAATTAACCATGACAAGAGATTTCTCTGAATATTGGAAACAGACACGTTATAACTCTTGTTCTTCTGTTGAAAATCCTCAAAGACAAGGAGAATAAGAGACATGCAAACTCCACCTATATGGCTGTCTATAATCTCAGATTATAACATAGAAGGTTAGAAAGTAGATGTATATTCATAAATGACTTAGTAGATAGAAGAATGTGAAACAAATGTCTGCTGGGAGGAAGGACAATAGGATGGGGCCAAATCATCTGTAAAACCTCAGAAAAGCACAGGAGTTAGAAGCACCAGGTGCTGTGGATGATGGGGTGAGGAAGGTAATTGAAAATACAGACATTATTTGAAGTTTATATAAGAAGCAGTTAGATCTCCAGAGAGCCACACCTACCCTGCCCAGCCAGGTGACCACCTTCTCCAAAACCCACAGGAAAGAGAATTATATTCATTAGAGAAAAAAAACCAGGGAGAATAGACTTAGGGATATCAGGCACAGAACAGGTGAGGGTCAAGTGCAGGACTGAAAGCGAGGGACTTGAGTAAAAGTCTGCATACTGAATGCTGAAACTCCAGCTCTTCTCTTGCCAGCTCTAGATATATACCCAGGATATATATCCTCCAGGAAAGAGATGGGTGGATTTTTTGCTAGAGAAGAACAGCACAAGGAAAAAACTTTATGAACACTGACTTTTGGGTGTTTCCAATAAAGGCTGGTGGGTCATCTTACTGCTGTATAGTTAAGCTCTCTATACACATAAGCTTCCAATCAGTTTTCCAGTGCCTAAGTATTAAGGAAGAGATAAGAGAAAATACTGCATCTATAAAACAAGAACAGAATGCTATGAAAAAGAAGGGAACAACTAGGGCAAAAAAAAGAGTTATTGGAAAACTATGACAGCCAATCCTTGTGAAAGGACTGGAAGGTGACGTTGCGAAAAATCTCTTAAAGTTAAATCAAAAACCAAAATAGAAAAACAAAAGTAGAATACAGGAAAGAAAACTTAAGATACTAGAGTATCAGTATAAGAAATCTAATTTTTGATTAAAAAGAGTTGTAGAAGGAGAAAACAGAGCACATGGTGGTGATAAAATTATCAATAAGTAGTACAAAAGCACTTCCCACAATCAAAGACTATCTCCAGGGCTTGCTAGGTACCAACAGAATAAATGGAAAAAAGGCCCAAGGACAATGGTGATAAAAAAGAAGATCCTAAAAGTTTCTGGAGAGCAAAAATGGTATAAAGAATTAAGAATAAGGGATGCCTGGGTGGCTCAGTCAGTTAAGTGTCTGCCTTTGGCTCAGGTCATGATCCTAGAGTCCTGGGAATGAGTCCTTCATTGGGCTCCTTGCTCAACCTGCTTCTCCCTCTGCCTGCCGCTCCCCCTGCTTGTGCTAGCTCTCTCTCTGACAAATAAATAGATGAATAAAAATCTTCAATAAAAAAAAGAATTAGGAATAAGAACATCATTTAATAACAAAATTATTAGAAGCTCAAGACAATGGAGCAATGCCTTCAAAATTCTGAGGGGAAATAATTCTTAACCTAGAATTACATTATGTCAAATAAATAGTAATGTATGAGAATGGAATAAAGATGCTTTTAGAAACATTAAGTTTTAAAAACTTACCTCCCATGCACTATTTCATAGGAAGCCACTGGCGGATGTGCCCCACCAAAATGAGAAATAAAATCAAAAAGGAAGATGATGACATGGGATCAAACACAGAAGAGAAATAATGGGAGTTTCCAGGATTAACAGCTAGGTGGTAAGCCTCGAGAGCATCCTAGGTCCAGGCTGAGCTTGATGGAAGGCTCTAAGATCAATGTCTCAGGGGAAATGTAACTGATGTAGAAAATTGTACTGAGAGGCATTTTACAAAGCTATTAAGGATTATCGATTATAGCTGCAGATTTGAAAAAGAATAAGCAAATTTTACTTTATTTAAAAAATTTTTTTAAGTAGGCTACACACCTAACGTGGGGCTTGAACTCACAACCCTGAGATCAAGAGTCACATGGTCACATGCTCTACCAACTGAACCAGCCAGGTGCCCCCTGTCAAGAATAAGCAAAATTTAAAATGAGGCATTTCCAAACCCCAGGAAAAACAAAATTGCTCAGGAAGGAAATGTTATCCTTGGTTCCACAATGAAACATATGTGCACAGTACTAATACTAAAAATACTGTAATATGGATTCAGACAAAAATCATGATATAATGGTATGAGATGATGGAGGGAGGAAGGAAAGTGAAAGACCTAAAATTCTCATCATCCATAAGCAGCAGCAAGAGATAACATATAAAAATGATGAAAAAAATTACAGCAGGATATGAATATTATTTAGAAACAGTGGAGGTAAAGATCAGAAGAACAGCCTCAGAGGTTGAAAGTGGCGCCTTTGGCGTGAGGAGGGGAAAAGAATTGCTGGTTTTTATTATAAGTCTTTGAGCATTATTTGATTTTTGAAATCATGCATATGTTACTTTGATAAAAACAAATTTAAAACCCAAACATATAAAAATATTATGGACAGTACAGAAGGAAGAGTTTTGAACTAGGAATGAAAATAAAAAACTACTGAGTGCTTATACTGTGATTTGGATAACTCATATAACTTCTTTGAGTCTCGACTTCTTTATCTATTCATTATGGGACTCTGGTTATTTCTGAGGGCCTTTCAAACAATAAGGTTTTCATTCCATAATGACAAAGTATTTTTCTAGGAGCAGCAAAGAAAGAGAAACTTTTCTCCATGGTCTCATGGTATAGCTGTACACATTTCTGTCCACTTTGCTAAGGGTCCCCCTACCTTTATGTCCAAATGGAACTGGCATGCCCGCACCCTGGAAACCCTATTGTACCTGTGAGGCTAGTCTCCGCATAGCCTCCTCCTGCCGCCTGCGCATTTCTGGGGTTCCTGGGCAGCTTCCACTGGGGATGGATGAGTGGGCTGAAGGTGGCTGTGTGAGTGGCAGCTCTCTGTTGGCATCCACATCTGGATTAAAAAGATGACATGTTTGTATGAGATATTCATAAAGCCCTGAGTAAAAGGAAGATTGGTTAAATTCCATTTGTTCTATGATCCAGCAATTCTACTCCAAGAGAAATAAAAACTTAGGTCCAGAGAAAAACTCGTACACAAATGTTCAAAGCAGCAAGATTCGTAACAGTGCAAAAGTGAAAACAATCCAAATGACCACCAACTGACGAACAGTTAAAATATGGAAAATCCATACAATGGAATATTACACTCATTCAAAGAAGCCAGTTACAGAAGACCGTCTACTGTATGATTCTCTTTATATGAAATTCCCAGAGTAGAGAAATCCATACAGACAAAAAGTAAATTGGTGGTTATATAGGGGTGAAGGTAGGGAGTTAGGGGGAGAATGGAGATTGACCACTAATGGGCACTGCTTTTAGGGGGAGACAAAAATGTTCTGATACTAGATTATGGTGATTGCTGCACAACTCTCTAATAAATAGAAAGTACTGAGTTGAACAATTTAAGTGGATGAATTGTGTGGTATGTGAATTGTAACTTAATAAAAATAAAGGTAGCTGTTTTTAAAAAATTCCATTTGTTCATGTTATTTAGAAAATGTCTTATCTCCTATAAGAAATTATAGACTATAGACTATATATATATGGGTACAGATCACAGTATAAAAACGGGTACCAAAATCAGGAGATTGTTGATGGTCACTAGCCATTGCAAAAGAGGAGGAATAGGGGAAGGTAGTCCTCATTTAACTCCCCACCAGTAGGACTGAATTAAGACTTCTTCCATCCAGCTGGGAGAGGAAATTCTCTGGTCACTGGAGCCGAGTTCAGAATAACTGTAGGAGGATAGCAGTGGGAGGCAGCAGTGGAAAAAGACTGAAAATGTGTGAACTGAGGTAAAGCTCAGTGACTGTCGCTGTATCATTTCTGTTGTTCACTCCTTCTCCCCACCCCATTCCCTTTATCTGGTGTTTGATTTTGTGGGCAATTACTGCCTGAATACCTTCTGTATTCCAGCTACTGTTTTCTAGAGATGACCTCCTTTTTGTCAGAGTATCTTTACTCTCTGCTTGGTACTCAGAGAACAGGAGAAACAAGTTCATAGGTAGGTAGCAGTCAGTATGTACAGCAAACCGGCAAAACAGACTTCTGAAACGAGCAGACTAGGGAGGGTAGGGGTTACTCACTTTAACAGCTGTCTGGGGGCTTGGCAGCTGTTGGCAAGTGTCAAATCCAAGTAATACCTACCCTGAGACTTTTAGTGATGAGAAAAGATAGTCTTGTATTAGACAGAGCTTCCCTAACTACTGTACTGAGTATACTTGTAGGTAACGTAATAATGCCTAAATTACACAACGGGTCTATTTTTACAAAATGTTTTTGTTCTTTGTGTATCTGTGCTGGGGGGGGTGGGTGGGTGATGATGGTGGTGGTGGAGACTGAGGGGGGAGTCAGGTTTGGGAAGGGGTGTGGGTGGAAAGCAGGATGACAGGCTACTGCCTGCCTTGACAGCTTTTCTGTACTGTCCCAGGGAAATGACAAGGAGGGGGCGGGCCGGGGGCTGAGTGTCTGTGGGGGAAGGACAGAGCCAGGCGAAGCAGGGCTGCAGGCTGAGAGGCTCACATCTTTCCCAGCAGTGCTGCGCAGTGTGTGGGTGGCAGGGGCGGAAGAAAGAAGGCAGATGATGCAGAGATGGAAGGCTGGGAGCTCCAATGATTTTCCACCTTGTTCTCGTTATTTCTACAACTGTATCACTGGTATCTCTGACGGAGGGTTAGGAAAGCCCTTGGGAATTCAAATAAACCTATCCCAGCTTGATGCAAATTAAACTCTGTAGAAAAATTAAGCCATCTCTTCATATAGACATCATTCTTATTCATTAATGAAAGAAATTCTGCTGCTGCCAGGAAAACTCCCAGCCCCAGCTTACATAATAACAGATTAATGCCGAAAAACAGCTCACACGCTTTATCAGTCACTTATTCTTGACCCTTTTTAAGGTCTAGTGGCTCTGGGAAAGTGGCGGAGGTAGGAGGTAGTTTGGACTTGGGCAGATTACAACAAAAATTATTTTGTACAAGGCTACTGCTGGTTCTGTGTAATTCTGATAAATACATAACCACATATTCTATCTCCTTTGACACCGCCTTCAAGTTTTGAAGGTTAACTATCAGGGCAAATCTACAGTCACAACATATGGACATTTATCTCAAGTATGGCAGTGTCCTGGTATTTTTAGAGTATCTCTAGAGATAAAAGGCAATGGATGTCAGAGAATAACTTAATGAACTACCTTTAAAGAACCTCTGCTTTGGGGAGAACGTGGGCTGTGTTCTATTAACTCTTGCTCTCCCAGGTACCTTTGCTTTCTCAGAAAGCAGCTCTTTTTGCCCTCAGGATTTATTCTGTCCTGCAGGATTCTACCATCCTGTTATCTGCAACAGCGATATACAGAGGAGTCAGAGAGCCTATTAGCAATCTGGTTTTCTTTCTGACACACTCAAAGAGTTAACCTCTTGGATTACTCAGATAAGATGTAGTCTGGTGTGATATTTAAGTACTCAAAGGAAAATACTGGAATAGGCTAGAGAGTTAATTTTGACTACTTTTCAACTTCAAGAAGATATGTTTTTAGAATCACAGAATTTTAACACAGGAACAAATCTTAAAGATCACTTCTTCATTTTACAGATGAGAAAACAGGTCTAAAAATTTCAATTAAAATTCTCAAGTTACAAAATATGTGTAGTCACATGAGTGTTGTTGGGGCTCAAACTCTGGGCTCTTGGCTCCCACCACACAATGTCAATTTCCCCCAGAAAAGCTTTCTGTAGAAACTAAGCATGACGGTGCTTGTGAGAAAGGAATTCTTCCATACCAATTTTTATCATACCCTGGGACTCTTAATTCAACCAGTTTTCTCTGTAGACACTAGTTCTTCTCCATGTGAGATATCCATTAAGTTAACCAGAGGTAATCTGCCTACTTAATGACAGGAGGCTGCTAATTAATTTCATCAGGAAGCCAGAATATCTGGAGGATGCGAAGTGAGTTCCTGTTGAGTTTCTAGCATGTGCTAGACTCTGTAACTACTATGATCTCAAGCCATTTCTAGTGGTTGCTGTCTGAAAATTTGCGGTGAGCTAGATTATTGATTTGGACTAGCAGAGCAATAGTTTCTGGTTTTGTTCTAAGTAACAGAAACCAGGCAGACTGGTTCTATATATATAGGTTATATAGGAAGAACATCTACACATTCTCTTTCTTCAGATGAGTTCCTCCAATAAGGAGAGGCAGGACAGCAAAGTGGGTAAGAGACTGGCCTCTGAAACAGACTGCTTAGGCTCATTTGTTTCACCACTGACTGGCTTTGAAACCTGGGAGGTCTACTTAACCTCTTTGAGCCTCAGATCACTTCTCTGTGACATGAAGATAACAGGAATTACCTTACTGAGTTGATAAGAGGATTGGGTGAATTAATATTGGTTAAGATCTTAGAGAGTGCCTGGTACTAAGGACCACATGAGTATTTTAAAAATAAGATCCTGGTGGTGATCGTTAAGCTGTGCCCTGTGATGAAAGAAGTATGAATATATATGAGATCTCAGCATCTTTTCACAAGGAAGCAGGAGAAACCCTTCAAGGACACAATGAAGTTCGAGCCCAAGCAGTGCAGTACTGATTTCAAGAGCAAGGAAACTAAAGCTGCACAAGACTGTGCCAGCTCGGAGCGAGAGGACACGGGCCCTGGCTGAGCAACAGCCGACAGTGACGGATGTAAACGGCTCTTACAGGCGATGCTGCAGTCATCTTCCAAAGGACAGAGTAACCAGACTGCCAGAAGGAAGAGTTATAAATTTATTCCCAGAGAAAGGTTTTCTCAGTCACACTTAGGTGACCACTAGATATGTGGGTTAAATGTAAACAGAGTATTACATTCTCTCTCTCAACTCTGAATTAATGGTCCTCTCACGTAAGTCAGGTTTTGCACATCAGAAAATAAAAGGATGTAAGGCTTAATATGTCAGAAAAACTTTCAGAGCAACGAAGCAGGGAGTTCTTTAAAAAGGAATACGTACGTTTGGGGGAGGCGTGTGGGCTGTCTGAGGCGATCTGTCTCATCCGTGTTCCATGGCAGCTGAGGGCCACCAGTCTGGAAATGATGGCAGTTTTGCCGAACCCAATGTTTCCCACAATCACTACTCCTTGGTTCACGCTGGCATTTGAACTCTGAAGTTGAGCATCTATTTCATGGAAAACCCAATCCCGGCCAACAAACACTGACTCTGTAGTGATGCTGGGCACTTCAAAGAGCAGAGGCTTCAGGGAGATATCTGGAGGCCTATAAGGTGCAAAATGAACTGGAAGGAACAATAAGAGAACACAGAACTTAGGCCAAACTGTCATCATTGAAAGAAATACAGAAGAAGAGCAGCATGGTTTAGGAGACTATTAGTTACAGTACGATGGTATACTTGGTTATTCAGCAAATAATACAACTCAATTTTGCTTCTACACAGATAAGCAACGGCAGATGAGCTAGGGTCATTTGATACTCCAATTGGCAGAAAACAAACATAGTTAAAATGCCAATGATTTACGGAACAGTCAGAAAGATAGGGTGATATTCAAAATTATTAAACAGTGGGGATGGCCCAGCACCAGCACTCCAAATGGATGCCAAAGTAGTACGGAAGCAGGGTCCTTAAGGCTTCCTTCTATGCCTGGAGATAATCTTTTAGCTGCTGGATTGTGGGGAGATACAGGGTTGGAGTCCCTGGGGGACAGTCTATGGCAGAGCACCCAGATGGCTTACAGCATCAGCTCTTTATCAACCAGTAAGGATGTATTTCAATATTTAACAACTAATATGGCTACTGTCTGTTTCTCTAAAAATACCAGTGAAAATAGTGATTCCTTTCAAGTTCATAATGGTATTTTTCTTTTTAATTTAGTAGGTATATTAGGATAAGCAAAGCCTCTAAAAGCTCTAATAGTTTAAAAAGTCTTCAACATGTTAAGCAGTCAAGGAAGCAGAAAACAAACTTTGACCTCAGGTATTTGCTCATCTGCTGCTTGTATTCATGCCAATTAAAAAAACAAAACCAAACCAAAAAACCAACAAAGAGTTTGGCTTATATACACCATGTCTTGGAGACAGATCCTACTGCTTTTCTCTAGATTTTTTTCTGTGCTTCTGTAGTTGTGGGATGTACTAAGATTCAAGCATGAGCTCTACTTTCAATAGTTTTCTAGAAATGCATAAGAGATGTAACTTGCTTTCAAAGATCAACCTAATTTTATTGATGGTAGAAAGAAGTGACCTCCCTTATCCGGGTTAAATGCCTTCCTAACTATTCAGAGAGTAGCTCTAAGATGTATCATTTTATCTGTCTGCAACCAGGTGGTTGTTGTTGTTGTTTTTAAAGTAAGCTCTATGCCCAGTGCGGGGCTTGAACTCACAACCCAGAGATCAAGAGTCACATGCTCTACCAACTGAGCCAGCCAGGTGCCCCAGGAACCAGATATTTTATTTTTGTATCTTTAACCTTAGCACAGTGCTTTGACAGATAGCAGGTACTCAAATAAATGTTTACTGAAAGAATTAATTGAAAATAAGGTATTATATTCTAACCCCATTTTATATTTTGGAGTATAAAGCCCAGGGGAAGGGGATGAGGACAGGAGAAAGGAAAATCATAAAAGGGGGAAATGAGATCTATTTATACTGCTTATATTATTCTAGAACATGATTAAGCCACTTAGACATCATTAAATGGGATCTAGAGATGGCAGCTTACTTGAGAAAATCTACTCACAAGCAAGCATACATGTATACACTCTCATTAAAAACTTTCTGAAAGCTATTAGAATGATAAAAGCGTTAAAAAAAGGAAAACAATTCTAAAAGTAGTGCAAATAATTAAAAATATAAAGCCAAACCCTAAAAAGAGAAGAAAACAGTTTCCTGTATCAGTTTTAAAATGTACCAAATTTTCACTTAAAAAAAAAAAAGGCTGTGGAGATTCGGCTATATAATTGCTTATAATTTCCTGATTCTCATCTCTTTAACAAAACTTATTCTTTTAAAATCCATCACTAAAAAAATAAAATAATAAAATCCACAACTATAGGCTATTATAACACTGTATGTTAATTGGACTTAAAAATTTTTAAAAATCCATTCCTATAATTACAGAATTCAGTGAAAATTTTGACTATTAACTTGCTAAATCTATTCTTTTTCATTCTAATGGCTTGTAGCTCATAGTCTATTTTACCTTTCTTAAACATTACTTTATTAAGCTACACTTTACAGATCATAAAATTCACCCTTTTAAAGTATACAGTTCAGTGGTTTTCAGGAAAGGTGACCCTTGCACTACATGGGGGATAGAGGAGCTGATGCCTCATGGAGTTGAAAATCCTCATGTAACATTTGACTCCCCCAAAACCTTACTAATATAGCCTACCTGACTCAAAGCCTTATTGGTAGCCAACTAACACATATTTTGTATGTTATACATACTATACACTATATTCTTACAATAAAGTTAGAGAAAAGAAAATGTTAGTAAGAAAAGCATAGGAGAAAATACATATAGAGCAGTGTCTGTAAAAAATCCACATAGAAGTCAACCAGCCCAGTTCAAATCTGTGTTGGTCAAGGGTCAACTATACATTTACAAAGTTGTGCAACCATCACTATCTAATTCCTGAACATTTTTATCACCCCCAAAGAAAACTCTACACCCCTTAACTGTTCCTTCCCAGTCCCCCTTCCTCCCAGACCCTGGCAACCAGACTTCCTGTCTTTACAGATTTGCCTATTCTGGACATACACGATAAATGTTATTGTGTAATACATGACCTTTTGTGTCTGGCTCATTTAGTATAATGTTTTTGAGGTTCATTCATGTTGAAGCATGTATCAGTACTTCATTCTTTTTATTGTTGAGTAATATTCCATTATATGGATATATCACATTTTGTTTATCAATTTATCTGATAAACATCTGCTTTGTTTCCACTTTTTGGCTATTATGAATTATGTTGGTATAAACATTCATGTATAAGTTTTTGTGTACATATGTTTTCAGTTATCTTGGGTATATATCTAGGAGTGGTATTGCTGAGTCATGTGGAAACTCTATGTTTAACTTTTTGAGAAACTGCCCAAACTGTTCTATTTTGCTTTTTGCTATTTTTTACAGAAGTAATACATATTCACTATAGAAAATTTAGGAATAGCAGATAAACAAGATAATAATTGTACTCCCAGTAGCCAGAGAGAAACACTACTCATATATATTCTGAATTTTTTTCTGTACCATAAATACTTATTTTAAAAACCCAAAATGGGATCATACTGTTTTATCATCTTTTTTCATTTTTCACTTAGCAATTCCAGAGTTCTGAAAAGGTTGATTCTGTCAGACTTGCCAGCTTAATGGCTACTTCAATGGGGGGACTGATTCTTGGAGCTCCCTACTCCCACCATTTTCCATGTCATTTGACAGTAGGTGGCTGCTACCTACTCGGGGCTTCCTGGGCACCTGGGAGTGCTTGGTGGGCACCCAGACAGACACACTGAGATCTGGATGAGCAGTGACAGGACTCCCCGGGAGGAAGGAGAAAATAGACCAGTTGGCTTGAGATGAGTCTAATTAGGCCTAGCGAGACTTAAAATCACACAACTGGTTTCAGAACTAGAAACAAAACCTAATTCTGACTCAAAAAAACAGGTTTTTTCCATTATATTATGGTGCAACTGCTCTATAGGATGTCACTTCCAAATCTGAAAGTGACATGAATGATCCCACTGATGACCAGGATTGATTAGGCTTAGCTGACAGGCTAAGCTGTCTTCTTTCTCCTTTACCTCTCCTGTGCTTCCCTTTAGAAACTGTGTGCTTAGCCAGAAATGACCTTTCCAGAGAGAGAAGAGCTACAGAAACTCCCATATGATTTCTACACTAACTGAATTATTTCTTCAGGTCCAAGGTTACTTTATATTTCGTATCAACGGGGCTTTCACGAATATGACCAATGCTAATTTATAATACGGAATTATGTATAGACTCAATTTAAACGCTTAAGTTTTTAAGAAAAATTCTCTTAACTTGTTCTCATGTTGACGTAATCTCCCATCATATTTTATTCTACTGAGAAAGCTTTGACATTTTAAAAAGTTATTTAAAAAATTTTCTAAAAATGTAATCAATTCACAAAAGCCTCAAGGGAAGAACAGACAAAATTAGCCAGTACCATATGGTAAAACAACTGTAGATGCCAAGAACAGCCTACAAACAATTTCTGTACCTCAGAACCTAAGGCTTTTGTCAGCTCAGTATGATAAAAGAAAGCCCTACTTCCTATGTACCAACAATAAATTTAGGGCATATGAACAAGAAAGCATTTTGGCCTGCATTGTGGGATATGGAGGTAATGGATGTTCTCTATGGAGTTCATATTCCTAAATAAATGTTTGTTTGGGATATCAGCTGTCTTCCAAGAGATTTTCTAAGGCAGAAACACTGAAATAATCCATCAGAAATTACCACTGTAACTACAGCTGAGCTAAGGGAAAAAAGATGAGCTAATCCATACCATTTAGTAACAGATGTGGCTTTCTTATCCCTGGCACTCAAGAGTTGGCAGTCCCAGCACAGCAAAGACCATCCCACCCCTCTTAAAGCATTCTAATAAAGTATAGTGGGGCGCCTGGGTGGCTCAGTTAAGCATCTGACTCGGTTTCTCGAGTCTCGCATCAGGCTCTGCACTCAGCGGGGAGTCTGCTTGAAGATTCTCTCCCTCTGCCTCCACCCTGACTCGAGGGCACGCTCACTCTCTCTCAAATAAATAAATCTTCTTTTTTTTAAGTGTACTGATACCTATAATTTACTTCAAAATTCATAAAAAATAATGGGTGGGTAAAGAGATGGGCAGATGGATAGACAGGTGATAAAATAAGGTAGCAAAATGTTCACGATATAATCAAGGTGGTGGGTCTGTAAGTGTTAATTGTAAGATTCTTTCCTTTCTGGTACATCTGAAAATCTTCCTAATAAAATGTTATAGGAAAAGAAAAACATGGAAAGGAATCACATTTCAAAAGGGCACACAAATGAGACAAGCTTTGGAAAGTAGTTTTAAAAAGGATTTAATAACCACTCTAGACTCAGATCGGTGTGGGCATCTCTTCAGTGTGTGCATCTCTTCAATGCAAATGAGGCTTGTGGCAGACGAATGAGTTCTCTCTAGGAAACAGTCTCTGTGAGACCATCAATAAGTGTAATTATATACCTAGGCTTATGGAGAAAAGAGACCTTTGTTTAACTAAGGCAAAGTGTAAACATTAAAAAACAACAACACTAAAGTGCATTAAGGCTAAGAGATCAGCCTGCTCAAATGCAAATATAAACATCTGCCGTAAGGGGAAAAGGGGAAGGGAAAATGGAGGCAAAGGAGCTCTAAGTGGATTTGGACTAAAGCATGGAAACCACCATGAATCATCTTAAAAGAAGTCAGTCACAGGACTGGCAGAAGAAAGGGTGTGTGTAATACAGCCAAGGTCTGGTGCAAACAGGAGCAGAGTTGTGTTTCCTCACATTCTTCTACAATGACTGTAAAGTCTAGCCTGGAAGCACCTCTGTTCCTCAGAACAAAAGATAATTTCAGGCTCATTCTTAGGGTTCATGACATGCATGCCATTCTCAACACAGCGCAGAGAAAAAACACATGTGCTGCAGACACAACCTGATATCACATCAGCACCAAACATTAGTCAAAAAAACACCGCTTATTTTTTTCTTAAGAAATGTTTAAACCAGGGCAGGGGTTGAGTTGTCTAGTGAGTTTCTAGAAGGTTCACTCTCCCATTTACAGGAGTCAAATCTCTTTAGGGTCTGTTGTTTATTCTTGCTGCTCTGGAAAGGACTACAGTAGACAGCTATTCCTACACCAGGAATAAGTTTCTAAAGAATGTAAAGCAATTTGAAACAGGTCTTAAAAGACAATCTAAAGATAACAGGCCTAGAAATGTTCATTCCAGAGAACTCCTGTTTAAAAGAAAAAAGGTTAAGGGGCGCCTGAGTGGCTCAGTCGGTTAAGCGTCTGTCTTTCTTGGGTTGTGATCCCAGCGTCCTGGGATCGAGCCCCGCATCGGGCTCCCTGCTCAGCAGGAAGCCTGCTTCTCCCTTCCCACTCCCCCTGCTTGTGTTCCTGCTCTCACTGTGTCTCTGTCAAATAAATATATAAAATCTTAAAAATAAATAGATAGATAGATAAATAAATAAATAAATAAATAAATAAATAAAGGTTAAATAAAGCAGAATCACTTTTGGGGTCAATAAGGAAACAGCAGAGTAGGAAGAACTGTGGACTCAGAGCAAAGATCCCTTAGTTTGTACCCTGGCTCTGTTACTTACTGGTTGTGTGACTTTAGGATAAGTACTTAGGCTCTGGATATCTCAGTCCTCCCTTTTATCCCTTTTAAAAACAGGGATAAGAATGACACTGTGAGGATTAGATGAGTTAACAGATGGGATGGGCCTAGGACAGCGTCTGATGGTTAACCGTGTTAGCTGCCAGCACTAGCAACATCATCAAGCCAAAAAGACATCCAGAGTAACCATAACCCCCCCCACCACACACACTTATTTAAAACAAAACTTAGCAAAAAGGATATCAAGAACATATTGACTCCCTTTAAGGCACCTTCCCTTTGAGGCTTCTGACTTGTCTCCCTTCTTCCTTTCCCCACCCAACATTTTGACAGAGCCCTGCTTGCTCTCTTCACTTCTGCAGCAACAGCACACTCTAGCCTGGCCTCCTCCCATATTAGTCACATCGGCTCAAATTGTTTTGGTTAAAGTCACTAAAAGCTTTCTAATTGTTAAGTACGATGATTTCTTTTTCTAGTCTTTATGCTTCTTTTTAAAAGATTTTTATTTATTTATTTAACAGAGACAGAAAGAGAGCACAAGTAGGTAGAGCGGCAGACAGAGGGAGAGGGAGAAGCAGGCTCTCTGCCGAGCAGGGAGCCCGATGCGGGGCTCAATCCCAGGACCCTGGGATCACGACCTGAGCCGAAGGCAGCCACTTAATCGACTGAGCCACCCAGGCGCCCCTAGTTTTTATGCTTCTTAACCACTCCTCAGGATTTAACACTTTTAACTAACTCCCACTTTTGGAAATGCATTCCCTTCCTGGGCTTCACATGGCAACACCTCCTTCTAGTTCTTTTTGTCCTCTCCTCCTGGTGTGTCTTTAATGATTCCTCCTCTTCTGCTCATCCCTAAGATACTGCCAATTCTCGGTTCTACATTTCATTTTCTTCTTCTTCATGATCTCCCTGGATAATCTCAAAGGAATAGACTAAAAGGTTTCACAACTATCTAAGTGGTGATGGTTTGTATTTCTATTCCTCATTACCAAACTCCTATACAGCATCTCCAACAACTCACCAGAGTTATCTATTTGGATTTCCAATAGAAACCTCAAACTTCAAGTGTTTAAAAGTAAAGTTACTGTCTCACTCACCTTAATCTATTCTCTTCCACTTATTATCTCAGTTAATGAAGTATCAGTAATCTGCCTGGTTTCTCCAAATAGAAACTTGACACTCATCAGGATTTCTTCTTCCTTAATATTTATATCTAACTTGTCACAAGTTCTATCAATAATTTTTGAGGAGTGGGGTGCCTGAGTTGGCTCAGCTGCCTGAGTGTCCGACTCTTGGTTTCAGCTCAGGTCATGATCTCAGAGTCGTGAGATCCAGCCCCGTGTCGGCACTCCATGCTCAGCAGGGAGTCTGCCTGAGATTCTCCCCCTCTCCTTCTGTCCCTCCCCCTGCTCATGCTCTCTCTCTCTCTCTAAAATAAATTAGTAAATCTTAAAAAAAAATAATTCTTGAGGAATATCTCTCAGATAGAATCCCTTTTTCCTTTCCTATTCCACTGCTACTAGAGATATATGACCTTGGCAGAGGTGCTGATCACTCTAAGTCTCAATTTTGTCACCTGTAAATGAGGGTAATAAGAGTATTTACCCCATTAGGCTAAATGAGAACATGTATGTTAAGTTCTTAGCTCAGAACCTTAATCCTCAATAGAATGGCAGCCATACAGTTTAGGTTCTCAACATCTCTTGCTTTTACTATGTACTTAAATAGGCTATTATTCCTTCTGTATACAGCTACCAGATCTACCTACCTACCTACCTACCTACCTATCTTGATCATGTCAACCTCTACCCTCTACCCTTACGTGTCATCAACTTGCCCTACCACAGTCACCTAAGCTATTAAGTTAACTTAATTAAATTACTAACTAGTACAGTTCTTGTCATAGGGTAGGTATATTCAATAACACTCAATAAATTAATTCATGAATGAAAATAGTTAATATGGATTTTTCTTCCCCAACTGAAGGGAAATATAGGAGTATACACTTCACTTTGGTAGAGCAGAAGGGTTCAAGGGAGACAGTTAAGGGATGCAAATTCAGGTCTTTGAAAAATCACTGCTCTGTACTATAATAACAAAAAGAAATGAATCATTCGTTTGGCACCTTTCAAGGATACATTCCTGTTTAAAGGCAACTGTCATGAACAAGTGGGTCATTAAATAACAAGACAGAGAAGGAAAAATGTTATTTTCCAAGCTCTGTGCATATCACAGGCAAGGCCTGGATGTTGGCCTAATAATCAAAGAATACTATTCTTACAGGAAGCTGGGCGAAGCGAGAAAATTGGTATCTTGGAGCTAGTGTCCAGAGGGGACAGGACAGATCCTTCTAAAGACAATTCTTGCTTCTTTTAGAAAAGTTACTGAGAAGGCTGGAGTCACACAAATCCATTTAGTAACTGAGGTCTTGCTAATGTTACATGTGAGATTTATTCTTGTGCAACAAATGATCATATTTAAATTTTCATCATCATAGGTAGAGTATGTGGTTTAGTTCACAGAGAACTCAATTCTAACTACCAAGCCAGTCTTTTTTTTTTTTTCCTTTGAGAGAGCGAGCGAGTGAGGAGGGGAGGGGCAGAGAGGGGGGAGGGAGAGAATCTTAAGTAGGTACCATGCTCAGTGCAGAACTTGACTCAGGGCTTGATCTCATGACCCTGAGATCATAACCTGAGCTGAAATCAAGAGTCAGACCCTTAACCAACTGAGCCACCTAGGTGCCCCTAAGCCAGCCATTTTCTAATGAGAGATGGGTTTATGCTCCAGTCCACTTCATCTATAATTTTCCTTTTAAAAATATGACATGAATTTCTACTTCTGTCCAAGATGGAGTAAAAAGGACTATATTTATCCTCCTACCTAAAAGAATCCCCAAACAAACAAACCTCTAGACAAAGTATATAAAACAATGGTTTTCAAGACATTAGATATAAGCAATGAAAAATAATGATCCCTGAGAGATGGAAAACAATAGGCATATCCCATGCCCATTTACTGCCTTAAGAGAACTTCCAGGCCATAATGTAGGGAGGGAAAACCCAGTCAGATTCTGGCAGACTCCTTGAATTGAGGAGATGGAACTGAGAATCCAGGAAGACTAAGGCAGCAACTGTTCAAAGGATGGAGTTCTGAGAAGGTGAGCACTGAACAGAAATAAATCTGAAGATCTGTGGAAAGTAGAATACTGACTGGCACATGTATGTGAGAAAGCTGCCCAAGACCAAGAGATGACCTATCCAAGATGATTAGAGGGAAGAGGGGCTGAACAGTGCCTATTACCAGCAGCCAGAATAGAAAACCTTACCATTTCCAGGACATTGAGTAGGATATTCAGAAAGGTCTTGTCTCAGTAGTATCGAATAATAAGACTGTAATAAATATTGTTCTGGTCCTACTAAACAACTCTTAAAGGCAAGATCCAAAATTAATTATACTGTTTCCAAATAACTTCAACATTCCCGAAAAAAGTTGAAGAATATTTGTAAGAATACAAAAATATCTAACATGCAGTGAGGTAAAATCCACCATGTCTGGCATCCAAACAGAGATTGTTAGGCATGCAAAGCAGCAGGAAAAAAGGAACCATAATTAGGAGAAAAATCAACTAACTGAAACTGACCCAGAAGGACAGAGATGTTAGAATTATCAGAGAGAGATATTAAAACAATAATTATAACAATATTCTATGTGCTCAAAAGGTGAGGACATGGAAGATATAAAAGACCCAACTGAACTATTAGGAAAAGAAATTACAACAACAGAAATGAAAGGATGAGTGACCTTGAAGACACAGGAATAAAAACTATCCAAAATTAAACATACAGAAAAAAAACAATCCTCTAAAATAACAAAAGCATCAGTAGGGGCATTTGGGTGGCTCAGTTGGTTAAGTGTCTGCCTTTGGCTCAGGTCACGATCTTAAGGTCCTGGGATCGAGCCCCGCATCAGGCTCCCTGCTCAGCAAGGAGCCTGCTTCTCCCTCTCCCTCTGCTCCTCCTGCTTGTGCTCTCTTTCTCTGTAAATAAATAAATAAAAAATCTTAAAAAAAAATAGCTATAAAGTTTCTAAATTTGATGAAAACTATAAATTCACAGATCCAAGAAGCTCAATGAGCCCCAAGTACAAGAAATACAAAGAAATCAACACCAAGGCACATCATAATCAAACTGCTCAAAACCAGAGATAAACAGAAAGTCTTAAAAGCAGCCACAGAATAAAAAGACATGAAGTACAGAGGAACCAAGATAAAGATGACAGCAGATTTCTTGTCAGAAACAATGCAAATGAGAAGACAGTGGACCTACAGCTTTATATTATGGAAAGAAAAAAACCTGTCAACCTAAAATTATAAACCCAGTAAAAATTTATCTTTCAAAAGTAATGGTGAAATAGACTTTTTCAGACATATAAGAGCTGAAAAAATTAATCACCACCAAATCCACATTACAAAAAATGTTAAAAAAAAAAAAAAGACCTGCAGGCAGAAGAAAAATGTCACTAGAAATATGGATTAACAAAAAGAAATGAAGAGCACCAGAAATGGGAACTAAATAGATTAATATATAAGATTTCTGTTGACTTTACAACAAATGGTGTTGGAACAACTGGATACGTATATGCAAAAAAATCCCAACAAACCCCCAAAAAACTACCTTCATACATATCATGCACCATATATAAAAATTAAAATCAATCATAGACCTAAATGTAAAACCTGAAACAGTAAAACTTCTGGAAAAATATATAGAAGAAGATATTTGTGACCTTTGGTTAATCAAAATATCTTAGACACAACACTAAAAGAATGCTCAAACAAGGCAAAAATTCATAAATTGGTTTTCTAAAAACTTTCGTTCTTCAAAAGATACTGTTAAGAGAATGAAAAAACAAGCCATATGGGAAAAAATATTTGCAAAGCATATATCTGACAAAGAACTTGTATCCAAACTATATAACAAACTCTCAAAACTCAATTAACAAGAAAAGAAACAACCCAATAAAAAGTGAACAAAATATATGAACAGATGTTTCTTCACCAAAGAAAATATTCAATGGCAAATAAGCACATAAGATCATCAATATAAGCACAATGTTGTACAGATCTCTAGAACTTTTTCATCTTGCATGACTGAAACTTCACCCACTGAACAGTAACTCCTCATTTTCTCCTCCCTCCTCCAGGCCCGGGCATACACCATTCTACTTTGTGCTTTGAGGAGTGTGACTACTTTAGATACCTTATGTGAATAAAATCATGTGGTATATGTCCTTCTGTGACTGGTTTATTTAATTTAGCATAATTGTCATCAAAGTTCATCCATGTTCTAGCATGTAACAGAATTTCCTTCCTTTTTTATGTCTGAATAACACTCTATTGTATGTATATGGCACATTTTCTTTATGCATTCATCCATCAACAGATATTTATGTTCTTTCCACCTCTTCACTATTGTGAATAATGCTGCAATGAACAAAGGAGTGCAAATATCTCGTTGAGATCCCAATTTCAATTCTTTTGGATATATACCCAGAAGTGGGATTGCTGGATCATATGGTAGTTTTATTTTTAATTTTCTGAGGAATCACCATGCTGTTTTCCATAGTGGCTGCACCATTTTGCATTCCTAACAACAGTCCACAAGGGTTTCAATTTCTCTATCTCTTTGTTATTTTCTTTGTGTATGTGTGTTTTCTAATGGTCATTCTAACAGCTGTGAGGTGGTATCTCATTGTGGTTTGCATTTGCATTTCCCTGATGATTAGTGATGTTGAGCATCTTTTCAAATACCTGTTGGCCATCTGTATGCTTTCTTTGGAGAAATGTCTATTCAAGTCCTTTGCCCATTTTTATTTATTTTATTTTATTATATTTCATTTTTAAGTAGGCTCCATGTTGGGCGTGGAGCCCAATACGGGGCTTGAATTCATGATCCTGAGATCAAGACCTGAGCTGAGATCAAGAGTCAGATGCTTAACCGACTGAGCCACCCAGGCACTTTGCCTGGTTTTTTAAAATTGGGTTATTACTATTTTTGCTATTGAGTTATGGGACTTCCTTATGGATTTTGGATATTAACCCCTTATCAATTATATGGTTTGCAAGTATTTTCTCTCATTCCATAGGCTGCCTTTTTATTCTCTTTTTAAATACTGTATAAATGCAAAAGTAATTTCTTTCCATTATAATTCCTTTACTTATGGGTTCTAGATATCTTTCACATTACAATTTAACTTCTCCCCCCTTATCTTAAATGTAATTTAATATATGTTTATCTATTTCTTCTTTCTTAATTACTCTTCTTGTTTTCCTTGTTATGGTTCAGTTAACTCAGTTAAAAACACTGAGTTGGGGCACCTGGGTGGCTCAGTCAGGTGAGTAGCAGACTCTTGGTTTCAGCTCAGGTCATGATCTCAGGGTCATGGTATCAAGCCCCATGTCAGGCTTCTTGCTCAGTGCGGGGTCTGCTTGTCCTTCTCCCTCCGCTCCTCCCCCAACTTGCACTCCCTCTCTCTAAAATAAATAAATAAATAAAATCTTAAAAGGAAAATAAAAACATAAAAGCACACTGAGTTGCTGTCAGTGACTCCATATGGAAAAGGGTCTTACTGTACAATTTATTGTGTTAATTCTCAACTAGCACACAAGTGATTTAAGACTTTGTTTTTGAATGAATGAATAAAATTCATTAAGCATTATCTAGGCAAGTTTCTCATACATTATCTAGTATATCTGCTCCTTTAGTTCCTGTCCACCACAGGTTCTGTTTCACGGTCCATCTGACAGTGTCCATTTTAAAGATTATTATTTAGCTTTTCATATCAACAAAGTTAATTTTTAAAGGTACTAACAAACCATAACCTGTCTTCTCCAAAACTATTTTTTTTATTTTTCTAATTTCTGGACCAGAGAAGGATGATAGCAACGATAACTGTAAGACAGAGAAATAATATTATCTGAGCTATATTTTAGAAAGACTAATCTGGCAAGCCAGGTATTAGCTTGATTCAAACTTGGAAAGACCAGATGAGGGAGACAAGCTAGTTAGCTGTATTGAGAATGGAGAACGTGGGAGGAATGGGAGCAACTGGGAGAGTAGAATCCTCAGGGTGTCCTAAGTGACTGGATGTAGGAGATAATGAAGACAGTGATTCAAAGCTGACTTCAAGAGTTAAAGCCTACATGACAGGAAAATTGAGGCGCTATTAATAGAAATAGGGAAGTAGGAGCTGGTTTGGGCTAATGAATCACAGCGGTGCCGTTTGATCAGAGCCACCGCCGAAAGGGCAGTCATTGGCAGTTGGTGTTGATATGCTGCTCTCTTCCCATACCTAACACCCCAGAGTCCTGAGTATCTACAATGAGCCATTGTATTGGTACATAATTACATTACTTATGCTTTTCATATTATACTGCCTATGACATTGTATATTATGGGGGTTAAGAGTACAGGCTCCAGAGCTGGCCAGAAATGAAATGCATCCTGGCACTGCCAATGCCTAGACGTGTACCCTTAAGCAAGTTATTTAAGCTCTCTAAACCCCAGTTTCCTTATTACCGCTGCGTAGATCAAAGGGTTGTGAGGATTGAAAAAGAACATGTTTAAAGCTCTGCCTACAAAGAATAAGAACTCCAAAAAAGGCAAGTTATCATTTTTATATGTCTAAAAGTGTCCCATTCTCAAATTTGTCTTAGTTTTAAGAAGTCCACTGTATTCTATTAATGTGGGGGTAAAAAAAGGAAGAGGCTTGTTTTACTCTGAAAAATTATACTTTGAGTCTTTGAGTAACTGTATATTAAATTTCAGCTTTCTGACATTGGTCTTATTGGAAAACATTTGTTGAGAAAAATCTGTAGTCACTGCTGAGTGGAATTTTCAGGAAGTTATTTTCCCTTTGGAAAATAGTAAAGGAAATAAGGAAAGCCTAACTCTCTCAAAAGTCGTCAATTTTTACATGTTAAATACCTCACAATGTAGGGAAAATATAAAAACAGTAAAGCTTCTGAAATGTGAAACATCTGATAAAATAATTATATAGCTATGTTAACACAGTTTTACGCTATTAAATTGTTGGCCTTGAACATGAGATATGAGATATATTTTTATTGGAGCATCAAAACTGGTTAATTAGTTGAAATTTAAAATTTTTTTTTAATGTAGGCTCCATGAGCCCCAACGTGGGGCTCGAACTCACAACCCTGAGATCAAGACTAAGCTGAGATGAAGAGTTAGACACTCAACTGACCGAGCCCCTAAGATCAGACACTCAATCCAGGCGCCCCTAAGAGTAAACATTTTTAAGTGAACTCTCAGTGATGAAACACCTATGGTCCTACAAAGGAAATTTTCCAGTTCTATATTTTATTATAGCTTGGGGAGTAATTCCATAAAAAAACTTAAAAAAATTTTTTTTATTTGAGAGTGAGTGAGTGAGCGAAGAGAGAGCTAGCAGGGGAAGGGCAGAGTCACAGGGAGAAGCAGGCTTCCCACTGAGCAGGGAGCCCCACAGGGGGCTCGATCCCAGGACCCCGAGATCATGACCTGAGCCGAAGGCAGACACTTAACCGACAGACACCCAGGGGCCCCACCATTAAAAAAAACTTCTATATGCAAGACTGGAAAGTTTAAATCATTTTACAGAATCAAAAACTGTTTTGCAAAGGGTTACCTAAGTAAATTTACTGGCAATATGACTACTTAATAAGATTTAGTCACTTTTGGAGAAAATAATGATAGATTGGGAAGCTCATCCTTTAAATTTCATTTAGATCAAAACATCAAAATGTCATAATGGTTACTTATTTTTCCTTTATTGCACTTAAGGCATTTAAAAATATTTTCAGTGATTTATTATTGCAGAATTAGATATCATGATTAAAATCTCTTTCATGTTACTCCACAGACTTTCTTTAAGTAGTGTGTTATTTAATGCAAGGGGCTAATATGTGCCTGTTAGAAGACCCTGTGTTTTACAGATGTGTTTTATAGTCTCTTCTCTTTCTCAAAGGTTATTTCTCCCTTGTGGGTCGTGTAGGGAAACTTTGTTGTATATCAGCTACTGTTTGGATTCTCAAACTTTAAGATGAAATTTACTAAATAAGGCTGGCTTGCATAAAAACCAGATCTGTGCACCTCTCTGGAGCTACTTTAATAAGTAGTGATCTGCTTTAAAAAATCATAGCCAGACTACTGCAAAAAGCATTAACGTAGTTTCTAGCAGACATTCAAAGACATCCAGCTTGAATGCTGCATTTTCAAATTTTAAGGTGCTTTCCAAAAGAGCCGGCTGCGGGTGCGAGGGTCAACTTCATACAATTAAAGATTACAATCTACCCATCTAATATTTATCTACAGGCAGTATGTGCATGCAACTTTACTTTTGGATTTTAAAAGAAATCTAATCTTGTAAAAATAGAACAGTGAACAGTGAGACAAAAGACAATGATGGAAATATTCTCCTGTAAATTTAAGAGCCAACCAGGTCATGATCAAGATGACTTAAGAACCTCAAGGGTGTGTGACTCAGTGGGCTAATGCAAGAGTATTGGCTTCATGACATGCATCTTAGTCAACTTCATAATGAATTCATTGTTTTGGAAAAGGGACTCACAAATATTGTGATGCACTGATTTTATTTGATGAAAATTCAGTATTTTGCCTTGACAAAGCCACATTAACTGTGGCAGGGTCAATTTCATATAAATTCTGCCAATGAGTCAGATTATCATTTGCACATATGCCCTCCCACCTAGTATCTAGTAAGGTAGCTATGAACTAAAGCCAATGCCTGTGAATGGCCATTTAGTAATGGGATTTAGTAAAAGTCCTAGGGAAACCAACATATATTGGGAAATAAGTTTTAATTAGGAATGTGTAATCTCTTCAAGCAGAACAGTGTTAGAATATTATCATTAATAATTTATTGTTAATTTACCCCAAGTAACTACTACTGGAAGTCAGCATGCTATGATTTGTTTTGTGTATTTTAATTCTCACTTGTTCCCTTTACACATTCCATCATAAGATTTATTACATTTACCCATAAAAACCAACAACCTCTTTCGTTCTTTGGCAGACAGCAAACTTGGTTTCTGTCTTTTTCTGTGGAAGGAGAGTCCATTAAGATGGTCAGAAAGAGTGAGTTTTCAGGTAGGTTATTTCTAACATAACTCCACATTAACACAATGGTGATTAAACTTCTAAAAATGGACCCCAAAATAATTTTTAAAACTTGAATTAAAAATTTAATGTTTCAAATTAATATCTATCAAGGACATTAGGCTTTGAGACTAGAAAAGGCACTTATGGTTGGTTAACCAGCTATATACTCTGCACTATTAGTACACAATCTTCTGTAACTGTTTTACCCTTAGAGCTCAGGCTCTTGGATGGTTGACAGCTAGGAATCTACTAACTTGCTGCAATGGGATCCTGGAGAGTGCACTTATGTGACCTTCTCCCCATTGTGAGGCTGGGTCTCTGGAAACATCAATTTTGGTAGAACAGTTGTTCAAAACAGCTGCCTTGAGAAGTATAAAAAAAAGAGACTTTTTACTCATGAAGCAAATGTGAATGTTTTTAAAAAATTCTTTCTACTGTTTTTTTTTTATTCTGTATTTTATCTTCACTCTGGGTTTTTTGTTTTGTTTTGTTTGGGGAAATGTTAGTGTTAATACCCCCACTTAAGATCCAAATGCTAGCTCAGATGTTACCCAGCAAGTTCTGCTTCAGTGGTCAAAACACTACCATTATGAACAAACAACTGTAGTTATTATTAAGGTAACTATTAAACGAACTATGCCTGTAGTCTCTTTTTTTTTATTAATTCAAATAAACATTTACTGCACAGGTACTCTGGCAACTGTTATAAGTGCTGGATTTCATGCAGAATTTCACTGAGTCAGTACTCAATGACAGAGCCATTCTGCATCAACTCTGGGAATAATCTGTAAGGTTTTAGTCACTGAATTTAAATAACACAACGAAAGAACATCAGTGAAAACAGGCTGGCTCTTCTAACACAAAGTTAGCATAATAAATGCTAGTGATAAGATGATTAAAGAATTATACACTGAAAGCTTACAATTCCAGAATGAAGGGATCTCTTGAAACCTAAGTGAACTCAGGACAAATGTCCAAAATTATTATTATTTTTTAAAGATTTTATTTATTTATTTGACAGAGAGAGACACAGCGAAAGAGGGAACACAAGCAGGGGGAGTGGGAGAGGGAGAAGCAGGGAGCCCGATGCGGGGCTCCCTCCCAGGACCCTGGGATCATGACCTGAGCCGAAGGCAGAACTTAACGACTCAGCCACCCAGGCGCCCCTCAAAACGTACTTCTATACAAAGCTCGAAGAGTAGAGCCTGTCAGCTACAAGAAGTCCTGCTAGTGTGGAAATATAAAAAGATGTGAAAAACTTAGGTAGACAGAGAAAGACAAATACCACATGATTTCACTTATACACAGAATCTAAAACCAAATGAACAAAACAGACTCTTAAATACAGAGAACAAATGGGTGGCTGCCAGAGGGGAGGGGGTAGGGGAAAGGGTGAAATAGATAGTGGAGATTTAAGACGTACGAACTTCCAGTCATAAAATAAATAAGTCACGGAGATGAAAAGTACAGCTCAATGCCTGTACTCTTTAACAATGTTTATGAACGACTTTTAACCAATTCTAAAACTATACTTTTTTTGCATTTCTGTAAAGAGACTATATGGTCCTTAAAGATGTAAAGGCACTTCTCTTCAATTGCAGTGGTAGTCCCTAAACCAGTGGTTCTTAAAGTGTGATCTGGGGACCCCGGGGGGTTTTCAAGACACTTTCAGGGGGTCCACGAAATCAAAATCATTTAATACTGAGAGGTTACTTATCTTTTTCCATGCTCATTCTGTTACAAGTGTACGGTAGAATTTTCCAAAGCTTATATGATGTTAACAAATACCAGGTCTATTGTTTTTGAAAAATGAACAGATATTTTAACACTTTCTTAGTTTTAACTTCTAATATGGCAAATATCAATAAATATAACTCCTATAAACCCAAGCTTTTAAGGCCCTCAGTAATTTTTTTTAAGTGTGTAAAGGAGTGCTGATACCAAAAAGTTTGAGAATTGCTCTAAACAGAGTAATGCAAGAATGCCTGTATGAAGTGTCCAATAAATGCTTTCTACCTCTTTAGACATATCCTCAAAAGATATTATTTCAGATAAACTCTATACTTGGAAACAGCAAATTTAGTAGTCAGCAGATACACTTCAGTGTACATGACCATTAACTACCTTCTCTGAAGATCCAGGATCATTTAAAACCCATCACTTGTGATTTAAAATCCATTTTTATGATTAAAAAACTATTTCATAGGACTTGAGTAATACCTTAAAATATAGAAAGATCTATCTCTAATGTGGAAAGATTTATCTTAGTGTATACTACAGAAGGTTTCAATCACTTTATTACTTTTTTTGGGTAAGGTTGTTTTACTTCAACCACAGCAGAAGAAAAATATATAAAACCAAAACATGACTGGAATTTGTATGTTTCTTTAAATAAAACAGAAAGCATGATGTGACATGTTTTCTAAAATTATGCCAGGAAAACAATATGATTCTGTTTCTACAATGAAGTGCAATGTTTTGGATATAACAAGCACAAATTATAGAGGCTTGCCAAGCAGGTCTATAGAAACATAAGGAAAGTTAATCCAAGTTTGCTTTCCTTTCTTGTTAATGTGTTTTAAGTCATATCAGAAGACACAGAGTTCATTTGTAAACAGTTAATTAAGATAACATGTTACTTTTTGAGGGAAGATTAGTATGCTAATTTTAGAAGGCAAAATACTGCTTAGTAAACACCGAGTCTCTTATGGATTAAAGTACTCAACTGAATGGCATGTTCTAACCATTCAGACCTCTAAAAGAAAAGCTCCTGAAAGAACAGACAACGTTAAGAAACTAAAACACTCATATCATAGCACCTTTATCAATGGAAAAACGGCATCTTCAAGTAGTAGTGTAAACAGTAAGTTGAGAGACTATCTGCAAGGGATATAAAATTAGTTTTGTTAGGAATGCATTATTCAGGCAGAGAGCTCTCTTAGGCATGCTTTGAAAAATCTTTGGATGTACTTTGGTTTTACTGAATGTTTAGGCTTAAGTTCAGTGCAACAGCAAAGCTTTTCGTTGTTTTCTAGATATAAGTGATATCTGTGTCTAAATATCAAGCTCACTAGAATGCATCTGTCAAAGATCTTACTAAATCTTTAGATACTAAAGCAAAGATTATACCATCAAGTATCAACAGGACCCAACACGAAGGGTTCTCAAAAACACACAGCTGCAATCTGTCAATGGATTTTGTTTTCTACTATCAGGCATACCTTGTTTTGTTGTGTTTCACATGCAGATAATTCCTTTTTTTTTTTTTTTTTAAACAGCTTGAAGGTCTGTTGCAACCCTGCATCAAGCAAGTCTACTGGTGCCATTTGCCAACAGCAATTGCTCACTTTGTGTCTCTGTGTCACATTTTGGTAATTTGTGCAATATTTCAAATATTTTCATCATTATTTTATTTGTTATGGTGATCTGTGATCAGTGATTATGACTCACTGAAAGCTCAGATGATGGTTACCATTTTTTAAGCATTAAAGTATTTTAAAAATCTTTTTAAAATTTATTTATTTGAGAGACAGCATGAGCAGGAGGAGGGGCAGAGGGAGACGGAGAAGCAGACTCCCTGCTGAGCACAGAGTCCGACCTGGGGCTCCATCCCAGGACCTTGGGATCATAACCTGAGCCGAAGGCGGATGCTTAACTGAGCAACCCAGGCACCCCTAAGCAATAAAGTATTTTAAAATTAAGGTATGCACATTGTTTTTTTTAGACAATGCTTTTACACACCTAATAAACTACAGTATAGTGTAAACATAACTTTTATAGGTACTGGGAAACCAAAAAATCCATTTGACTTGCTTTATTGTGATATTCACTTTAAAATTGCAGTGGTCTGAAACTGAACCCATAAGATCTCTGAAGTATGCCTGCAGTACAAAATCCATTATTCAATGACTAGCAAAGCAGAAAATAAAATAATTAATGTATGTTTTCCAGTAATGAAATGCAAGGTGATGTTAATGCAGATTTTCAGCCAAATCTGAAGGTCTATATAGATCAATAGTTGTATCCAATCTTCTTTTTTTTTTTTAGTTTAAATTCCAGTTAATGTACAGTGTAATAATAGTTTCAGGTGTACAATTTGGTGATTTAACACACATAACACCCGGTGCTCATCAAGACAAGTACACTCCTGAATCCCCATCACCTATTTAACTCATCCTGCCCTCCCACCCCCCAGCCCCGTAACCATCACTTTGTTCTCTACAGCTAAGAGTCTGTTTCTTGGTTTGCCTCTCTCTTTTCCCCTATGATCATTTTGTTTCTTAAATTCCACATGTGAGTGAAATCATATGTTCAATCTTCTTTATTATGGCTATGCATTCTGGTTTTGGCACAAATCATTTATTTAGTCTTTTGACTAGATTTATTCAGGCTTTGGATATAATCAACCAATCAGCACTAAGTAGTGTTAAATATACTAAAGTATATATACTAAAGTAATGCTATACTAAAGTAGTGCTTAATATAATGCCACTTCCTAGGCTGGAAATACACAGCTGTATATACTAAGCAACTAGCATGTGGCTTAACTGAAGAAATGGTGAGTAGGATGAATAGGATTGGGAACCAAAACTGACAGAGGTCATCAACTCACTATAGTAGATGGGAGGTTTGGCAACTGCAGCAATACAACCGATTATTTTATGCTCCTAGTTGCCCAGTCATCATTGAAAAACTATCAGCACAATGACTTCCAGAATGGACAGCAGGCATGAATGTAACCCTTCCTGTGTGAGTTACGCATGTGGTACTGTACAGATTAGCATTGGACAGGGGTGAGGAGGAGAGCAAAGGAAAGATGAAAATAATCTAGGAGATAAAATTTAAAAAGGCACTTGGGATATTAGAAGTATGGATTATGAGGTACTAGAGAAAGGTGACCACCTATCTATTAAGGCTATCAGAGATGGTTTGGTTCATTTTGAACAAACCAGAGGCACAAAGCAGCGATACCACTAACAGGTCTCTCAACTAGACTGTCTTTTGAAAGGATCAACAAAATGAAAAGTCTTTGAAAAGATTAGGTTCCTGACTGTAGAAACAAGTAGTACGCATAAAAAGTGTAAAGAAACTGTTGCCTGAGTGGGAAAGGGATAAGTTGTTTAAATGTTTCCAGGAGAGGACTAGAAGCACTGTCTGAAACTCCAATAAGTAAAAGGACTGTATGTCATCAGAAATGGCCACTAGGATGAAGATGAAATAAATTCTCTATGAAATATGTGACTATTAGCACCAAGCTCACACTAGGGCTGAAGTGAATCAACACTCACTTCTGAAATCTAGGACCTTAAAAAGGTTGTTTCCTCCATCACCATCTTTACCCTTGTTTCTTTTGAGAATTTCAAGGATCAATGCTTCCAACTGTTCAAAATTACAATGTCTATGATGAATATAATGTATTTGTGTTTATCTTTCTCTTCTATGGTGACATGCTCATTTTTTACGTGAGGCTTCAGTAAGAGTGGAAATCGGAAACAAACTTTTTGCCTACTGCCCATGTACACTTTTGCCTGGGAATCATCAGGCAAAGCCCTTCTGGAGTTCTAACCTCTTAAATCCTGTTGTGTGCGAGCACCAGCCATGCTTTGTCTCGGCATTCGAAGAGAAGTTCTCAAAGGTGTATGTCTCTGCTCATCCAGGTAAGCAAGGTCCTCCAAGTGGGCAGAGCTGGTGGCTGACAAGACAGAAAAGTTTAGTCAGAATATGCAAGTTTAGAAAACTTTCAGTTCGTCTGTATCATCCCAACTTGGGTATCATAGCTCACTCCAGCATATACATCCACCAAGAGTTTGCTGAACTCACAGTCCTTGTCAGTGTTCCAAACATGTGCCAGGGGAAAATGTCAAGAGTTGTCTTCAGCTCCTTCACCACTATCAACTGCCTGAACTTATGAAGAGTACTAGCAACAAGCTGGCAAACACATTAGTACCTGACAACAAAAATTATTAATATTTTGCTTCTGTGGGGTCACAAATACCATTTGTAGAACAAGGCATAAACACCATCAGTGGAGAAACATGTTCCAAATTATACTGAGCTGTAAGAAAAACATGAAGCTCTGTTTTCAACATTTTCCCTTTATGCTAAACAATGAAATCTGAAAACAATTTTCAAGTGTATATATCTATTGGAAAGATGGGTATCAGGACAACAGAGAATTGCTGAAGAATCTTTAGGGAACTGCCAATGTCCATGAATTCCATAAAACACTCAGTGGCTCTCTGAACATAGTCAGGTAATAATGACCCCCCATTGCATGTATAAACCCTTTAACCCAGCCACAACAGGGAGAGGGAAAATGGCATGGGAACTGGCACTGCTATATATTGAGAGCTGTTGGGAAAATTCACAATGAACCAGAAAGTGAAGAAATTAAGAATCAGGAAGCACCGAAGAACAAAACAGTTTTTAACAACAGCAACAACAGGCCCAAACTTCTGTCAGAATACAATCATTTAGAGCTTATAAATTATTAATTAATTTGCTGGTTCAGTTTGTTGCTAATTATGTACGATACTGTGCCGGGGGTTATTCAGTTCTTCAGTGGCAATTATTTACCAAGAGCTTACTGTGTGCCAGGCCCTGTTCTTGATGCCCTCCCTGGCTTAGCTGCCAGCTTACCTCTGGTGACTGTTTGAGTGGCTGAGAGGAACCAAAATGAGATCACTCTTGGCTGCATGCAGAGCTCTAATGAAGATAATGTCCATATCCTCAGTTGATACAAGACACAAGCAACAATCTAAGGTGGATTATGACTAAGTGGCACAAAGAAAGTCACAAAGTGCTCTCTGAGCTGAAAAAGGTGAGGGGGGAGATGAGGTAGAGATAGACAGAAAAGAATAAGAGAGAACATGTGCAAGAGATACATACTCCAACCTTTAACTACTGCAATTACCTCAGTTACTTGGGTCTACTGGAAACCTAGACAAGAGGAACTTACCCAAATTTATATAGTTTCTATGAGGAAACAAAAGTCTCTGAAAGCTCGTCTAGGGAAGTAAACCAAGAAAAGGAAGTCAAATGCCACATTACACATCAGTAGGAGAAAGTCTCAGAGGAATAAGAGATAATCTTGATCTCCGCATTCTGAAATTAAAACTATCCAGAATAGATTACTTTTTAATCTTTTATTTAAAAACACTGGAGGCAATGACTCTTACACCATTCCCACTGGGAGAGTTACAGAGGAATAAGAGATAATCTTGATCTCTGCATTCGGAAACTAAAACTATCCAGAAAAGATAACTATGTGGTTCTGTGAATTAGTTCTTTCTTATGTTTATTAGTCCCTCCTGCTTTAATAAAAGTCTGTTTTCCTTTGTTTGGTTCTTTGTCTATATTTGTGTAGCTATCAAAAAAAAAAAAGGTAAGAAAGAAAAAAAAAAAGGAGCCCTCAGAATTCCCATCCCCACAGAGCCCTCCTTGAAGGGGAGAAATATTAGCATCAGCTGAGCAAGGCGCCTTACACAGAGATCAGTTTCAGCTTTGTAGGGCCTTTCCTCCAAGTTCCTCTGGTTTAATAACCCCAAACTCTTCTTGTGACACAGGCTCTGAGGTGGTAGCTGCTTCCTGCAGTTGCCAAGTCCATGATAACTCAGTGTTTTCTTTTTCCCTCTTCAGTTCATTTATACATAGTCAACCATTCTTTACATTTCAGATTTTCTGGTAAAATAACTGTGGTTTCTGTCTCCTGGCCAGCCCCTGACTGATACACTATTGAAAATAACAGAGCAGTAATCCTTTCATATATGTGATGTTGATAATAAAGCAATACCACAGAATGAAGATGTGAAAGGAATCTTCCAGACAGAGGTCAGCACACTAAGGCCTGCAGATGAAATGTGGCCTGCCGCCCATTTTTGTAAATAAAGTTTACTGGAACACAGCTTTGCCTGTTCGTTAAGCATTCTTTTACAACAGAGTTGAGTAGTTTTGAAAAAGGCCATATTGGCCTGCAAAGCCTAAAATACTAGCTGGCCTTTTAATAAAAAGTTTGTTGACCCCAAACTAATCAAATCCCCTCATTTTACAGATTAGTACTCTAGAGTGACTTGTCTACAGTGAATCACTCATTTTTGGTAGAGCCAGGCCTCAAAACCAGTCATCTGGTCCATCAGTCCAGTGAGTGCTATTTGCACTGTGCCCCTTCTCCCCTTTTCAAGCTAAATAGATTTAATTCTTCCTTAAAAAGCTTATTTTTCATCCCTTCTTCATCTTTGTCACTTTCCCTCAACTCCCTGTTTTTTATGGCTTCATACAGCAGTAACCAAATGTGGACAAATAAAGACCTTGTAATGCAAAGTGAAGGTGCTTACTAAAACTCCACACTGCAAATACTTTCCAGAGTAAGAAACAAAAGAACAAACAAAAGCCCCCCCAATTTGTTATTTTTTTATGAGAAAAATACATATAAGGTACTTCCTAAAGCTGATAAAGTGAAGAGTAATATGAAAAGAGTATCAATGACAATGAGAACCTTTTACTCACATTAAAATAAAACTCAAATGAAACCTTTAACAGCTGGATGAGTGGGTTAGTTTTGGGTTGCCACTATGGCAATATGAATGGCACATTATATAATTTTAAAGCAAGGTTCTCTTACTAAAATCGTTCTATATGCCAATGCACTAAAATGGTTTGATACGTTTTAATAAAAAGAGAACGTATATTTCATTAACAGTAGGTAGAATGATATAGCAACAACATGGAGTGGAGCAAAAAGCTGTGTTAAGGAAAAAAGAGCCCTTTTTTCCACATTTTTTCTATATTATATTCATCTATGAATCTTTTAAAGATTAAACTCAGGGAGATCTATACTTTGAGTACAGATTTGAATAACAGATAATTCGTTTTAATTTCTCCTTACTGAAAAGACCTCCTGGCAAGTACTTTTAGCCCCAGCCTTACTCTCATAGGGTCAGCTTCCTATTCAAAGAGCTGCTGACAGCATTTGTGAAATATAAATGTTGAGTGTGAACTTAACAAGCTTTGCCAAACGAACCTTTACTATCTTAATTCCTAGGAAAATGGACATCAATTGTCCTATTGCTTTCTCTCACAAAACCAAGAAATGTAATAAAGATATTTTGGAATGAGCACACGTCTCAATTTCAGTCAGATGACATTAGGAGAAAAAGACAAATACTCTAATTATTGAGCTGAATGAACGGTTCATTCCTCTACAAATTCAAATACTCGTAGGCAAACAGTGAACTAAAGAAAAGCAGTGACCTTCAGTATCAAGTGCCAGAGCTCTGAAGCCCTGATTCAGGGCACAGACAGATCTCAAATCAGCTGATGGGGAACTATTGTTTTAATCCAGGTTGCAAATAAATTATGTTTAGTGTTACTCAAGTCTATTAAAACATTTGTTCTTTTCTTCTTTTAGCAATCAGTATCTTCTTTTTGTTGATCTCTGAATCTATCACAACTTCCTCTATCAAATAATCCAAAATATTTTTTCACTGCCTTTATCCCTTATTAAATCATTATTCTCCTTAGTCTTATTTTGTTTCTCACTGCTTCATCATTTTCAAAATTCCTGCCCATTATTTAAAGGGCTATGAGACAAATATTGGAAAGATGAACCAGGAGACCTGAAATTCTGTTAGCTGTGGCCCTTTGTTGTATTAGTTGTATAGGTGTACTCTCCTTCATGATCACTTGAGTCTTTTCCATTTGCAAGCCACTTTCTGAGAAGTCTGTCGTAGTCTGTCAAACATTTACTGTCAAATTTGCTCAGGCTGCATTTTCTCTGCTTCTCTAACTGATCGTCCAGTCAAAATTAATTGCTTCTCCCCTTTAGCAACCGCATACATATATTGCTAATTAGAACCTGTGTTATTCAGCTACTTGCCTACATGGCTGTCTTCCCTTGTTATAGTAGGTTCTGGAAGGCAAGAAAGCAATGTCTGATTTATCTTTGATAACCCTGTCCCTTCAGAGTAAGTCAAAGTACCTTGCACATAATGCTCAATATAGAACTGAATTCCAGACTAGTCCTACCTAGATTTAGATATATGTCTGGCTCTAGCTTCACCCTTCTCATTGCTCTGTTTAATGCTTACTAGATACCACTATGATAATATGCTCAGCTCCAATGATGTTCATATAAACTTCCTTCAAGTACTGCTGATCCCTCTTCTATAGCACATATTACTTTCTCTCATACTATATAAATTACTTATTATGTTTATTTTCTCTGACTAGAATGCAAACTCCAAGGGGGGGGTGGGATTTCTGTTTTGTTTACTGATGTTTCTCAAGTGTTTTGAACAGTGCCTGCCATATATACAGTACAAGCTCAATAAACACTTGTCTAATAACTGAATAAGTGTACCTAACATACACTTTGTATTTTGGCTACATTTAAACGATCAGTGAATGACAAATTAGGTTTTGTCTTATGGGGTTATTTGAAAGCTAAGGATGAAGGAGGTGGCTATAGCAACAATGCCTTTAGCATATCTTCATCCCATACAAACACCAATGGCAGATCTACAGGGACATACATATTCCCACCTCACGGTAGTACTCTTACTGTAAAACTGTCCTGGCAAGTTTTTTTGAGATAGTTCCATCAAGTTAAATTACTACTATAATATTTAATGAACACTTTCCAGATACAGGCATAGGAGATAACTAGGTAAGCAGAAGTGAAATGAAGAAAGAGGAAAAAAAAATCTACAATAAAAAATTTTTTATGTGAAAAGAAAATGCTTTAAAAAGTAAACTTCTATGTAAAACCTATCTCTAAGTAAAACTTATTTCGTTAAAAATCCTTGTTTTCAGAGAAGGAAGAGGAAAGTGGAAAAAGGGAACATACATATATTTTTTGAGATCTCATAGGATTGGAACAGCTGATTCATTTACAGAACATTTAACTGACATACTTTTTTGAAGTCAAAATAACTTAACAAATAAGTGGGCAGAAAAAAAATCCAGCAGACAGCATTTGGTACAAAACATTCCAGAGGCAACTCTATACTGAGTATGAAACCAGTCTGAATTGTTTCTTCTTATATCAGTTGTCATTAGTGCAAACAGATTTTAGTAGCACGATTGTCATTCTGGCTGACCTGAGCAGGGAGCTTGGAATGACGTTATGTTTGCTATAGCCTGGGCAAGAAGCCACTCTGCTGTCCTTATACCCTTGATTCATAAAGCCAACATTCTGACTGCTGAAAAGCCCATATTTTCTTCTTTATAAAATCCCCATTACAGCTTCTGATTGGATTCATCTAAATCCCCCATGATTCCTATTTTGCATTTACCTGATTCTTAAGATCCTTTTCTTAGGAAAATGTGCAGCTCCAAACATTAACAAGTAGATGGTGAGAGTTTATATTTTAACTGACTTCCACTGCTTATATGTTTCCTTGACAGACTCCTCATTTTCACACAAAGCACTGAGGACAGCTGCTGCAAGTGAGTATTTCCTGCTTCCCACATCCCTCCAATTCCCAGCCAATCTCATTTTAAGACATTAAGGATGACCACAGACATCCTACTCTGATAATTTCTGCCATGCAACCGCAAGTCCACAAGGTTCTCTAATTCCTTCCAACACAACGAGCTTAAAAAAATAAACATGCAGTAGTGATTTACATTTTGAAAACAATAAAAGACAGTAGTTTTTATTTTCTACATCTTAGAATTTTAAAGATGTAATTACATCTAACTTTATACTCAGAAAACTGAGCTACTCCCGGAAAAACTCAAGCCTTGATGGTAGAGATTGCCCAAACTCAGCTTTAATCACTTTGTCATTTGAGTTAAAAGTTTTTATTTTCAGCAAATAGCACTACCTTCATATGTGGTATATGGTGGAACTTTTAAATGGTACATCTTCACTTGTTTGAATCTTTATGCTCTTAAAGTGTACAGCTTTTGGACCAATCTAATGGATCAATATATTTATACTTAATAATCAGACTTCTATTTTAATAGTTAATAAAGAGTACATGGTTGTTTTAAAAATTTCCTTACATATATTTTTTCCATTTATGTTGCAGGTGAGTTCAAAGCTCAGAAAAAAGTTTAAAAAAACCATCATAAACATTTGCATATGTACTGACCCCACTTCTTCTAGGTAAAGTGTTATAAAAGTGCCCTTCCCATTCTTTTTTAAAATCAAGGGTCTTATGGAATAAACAAAGACAATTTTATTCTTTATAGAGTTCAATGCAGCAAATTAATTTAAATAAATTCCTTGACAATTTCCTAGTCCTGCCAGAAGATGTGGCCCCATAAAGACGCCAATGAGCTCAGGCAAAAGAGGGTGAGTCTCTTCCCCAAGCAGGGAAAAGTCTGTAACACAGCAAGGACCATTTAAACGATTATTCCCCCAGATTTTCTGAAGTGACACGAATGATATTTCACATCATTATTCAACATTATTTCGTCTCTAAAGTAGTTATATTATTCATACTGAGATAAAGTTTTAAAAAGAAGGGAAATTTAAGAGTTGGATTTGAACAAGGTCTTTTATAACTGGCATTATTTTTTCCCTCAACTGTTCATATGCTTAGAGTAATTTAATAAGTATAAATAAATATACTGGGTTTTCTCCCCCTCTATTTTAAGCTATCTCGTATTTTAAATCCTCAGTTACTTCTGGTCACCAAGGAGATTTGAGTATTTGATCTTCCCACACTTTGGGGAACCACTCATATGTGCACATTAGAAAATAAAGGAAAATAAGTATTTCTAGAGCTTATAGCAAGAGCTATTTCTAGAGTATATCTAGAGAGGACCTCCAGAACTAAGAAAATTTGTTTTAAAAAATGATTTAGATACCTAATCATTTTAACTATTAGAGGTTGTGGTCTTACCAAATGTTTATAATCTATTAAATTTTGAAGATAACTGAGTCCTCTGGTTTATAGTTCACTTTCCTGACTCTTTGTGAGGATACTGAAACCATGGTTTCCAGATACAGAAAACAATCCAATACAAACTGTTCCCTGACCTGTGACTTGCCTGTAGGCAAGATCTGTTTATATTACATTCAACAATGACAAGAAATAATTCTCTGATGAAGTATGCTCATACTTCCAATACAGTCAATTTCTATTACACCCACAGTATAAAATCCTATTCTCTAGGACAGATCTAGCTGGCTTCTTTTTTTTCTTTTCCCTTTTTAACTTTTTTTTTTTTTTAAGATTTTATTTATTTGAGAGGGGAGAGAGAGAGAGAGAGCGAGCACACCAGTGGGGGCGGGGGAGAGAGAGAGAGGGAGAAGCCGACTCCCTACTGAGCATGGAACCTGGGATGATCATGACCTGAGCCAAAGGCAGACGTTTAACCGAGGCACCCAGGAACCCCCGATCTATCTGGCTTCTGACGGTACATTTACCTTTTACCCTCTTTTTGAACAAGCATGATCACTATTACTTAAAAATCTGAAAATCTGTGCTAGCCAGAAAGGCCCTAATTATGGTATGAACACTGTGATAAATCGAAAAATAATCAACAATTATGGTCTATGGGCATAGCAACATAGGCTAATGTTATCCCTTTTATTTTTTTGACCACGGGGGAGGGGCAGGAGAGGGAAAAGAAGAGGGTAGAAAGAATTTAATTGAGTATAGAAAATATTTTCCAATACTTGAATTTAAAACAAATAAACGTGAATAACAAAGAAAAATCAGTTTTGTGATATTTGATATAAACAGTGTACCTTCTATTAAAAAGATAAAAAATGACACCAAAAGCATGATCCAAAAAAAAGAAAAATTTGATAAATTGATGTGATCAAAATGTGCTTCAAAATACATCAATGAAAAAATGAAAAGATAAGCAACAGACTTGGAGAAAATATTTTGCAAACCCATCTTTTGATAAAGCATTGTATCCAGAATATACAACAAATGCTTACAACTCAATAACAAGACAAACAATCCAACAACAACAAAAAAGTGCAAAGGATTTGAAAAGATATTTTACCAAAGAAGATATATGAATAACTAATAAGTACACAAAATAAGCTCAACATCATCAGTCATTAAGAAAATGCAAATTAAAACTATAACAAGATAGTATTTCCCACCCACCCAAGTAACTATAATAAGAGATAAGACAGTAACAAATGGTAGAGAGAATGTGGAGAAACAGGAATCCACACATACGTTACGGGTGGGAATGTAAAACAGTGCAGCTACTTTAGAAAACAGTTTGGCAATCTTAAAAAGTTAAACATAAATTTACCCTATGATACAGCATTTCCACTCCTAGGTATCTATCCAAGAGAAATGAAACCATATGTCCACCCAAAGACTTGCACACGAATGTTCATAGTAGCACTCCTCAAAATAGCCAAAAATTGGAAAAACACTAAATGTCCGTCACCTGGTGAATGGATAAAATGTGGTAGAGGCATACAAAGGAATACTATTTGCAATAAAAAGGAACAAACTTCTGATACATGCTATGTCATAGATGAACCTCAACAACATTATGCTAAGAAGCCAGACACAAGAGACCACAGACTATATGACTCCATTTATATGAAATGTTCAGAAAAGGTAAGTCTACAGAGATAAGAAAATAGATTAGTGGTTGCCTGGGGCTGGGGATGGGAATAAAATTAATATTAAATAGACATGAGGACCATGTCATCATGACATGATCTTACTGGGATGATGAAAATATTCTAAAATTGATTTATGGTGGGGGCACCTGGGTGGCTCAGTCGTTAAGCGTCTGCCTTTGGCTCAGGTCATGGGATCCTGGGATATATCCCAGGGTCCTGGGATCGGGCCCTGCATTGGGCTCCCCGCTCTGCGGGAGGCCTGCTTCTCCCTTTCCCACTCCCCCTGCTTGTGTTCCCTCTCTCACTGTGTCTCTCTCTGTTAAATAAAATCTTTAAAAAAAATAAATAAATAAAATTGATTTATGGTGAAGGTTGCATAACTTAGTAAATATGCTATAAATTACTAAATTAGGTGGATTATTTGAAATGGGTGAATTTTATGATATGTAAAATATAACTCAAATAATTGTTTTTTAAAAAAAGGATAAATTCACACAGAGACTGCTGCTTCAGGACTTTATCTAGCTAACACTGAACTAAGGTGGCTGTTAGAATCACTTCTGGCTAGTTTGGGTACTGATCCTAAGTTTATGGTCTCAACAAGTGGAATACTTTTAGTAAACTATCCATTTGTTGGAGTTACTAGGTTATTTTTAATTTTTATTTATTTTATTTATTTTTTGAGAGAGAGAGTGGTGAGGGGCAAATGGAGAGAGAGAATCCTAAGTAGGCTCCATGCTCAGTGTAAAGCCCAACACAGGGCTTGATCTCATGAGATCATGACCTGAGCCAAAATCAAGAGTCTGACACTTAAACGACTGAGCCACCCAGGTGCCCCCTAGGTTATTTTTAGTCAACATTAAAAATAGGTATTTCTTCAAAGATCTAGTTATGTCACCAAGAACCACTATTTCTAAACAAAAGGGAAAATTCTTCTAGAAAGACAGAAGCCTAAATACTTTATACACTTTTTAAATTGAGGTATGATTTATATATGTTAACTATATAAATCTTAAGTGAATAGCTCAATAAATGTTTTTATGTGTACATACCCATGCAACCACCATTCAATCAGGATATAGAAGGTTCCCTTGATATTCCCACCAAAGGTAACCACTACCTTAGTTCTAACACCATAGAAATGACACAGTTTTGCCTTGTTTCTCTACACTTTATATAAATATACGTATTTCACATAGTATGCTCTAAGATGTTGTCTTGGGTACAACATTCTTTTCACTGTTGTATAAAATTTATTAAACCAGTCTACTATTGATGGACATTTGGATGATTTTCAGCTTTTGGGTATTATGAATAAAATGGATATGAACACTCATATTTATTTATATTTATTTTAGTTATTTTTTGGTGAATAAAAGGGCTTTTTTTTCCCCCCAGTAGTCTCCATACCCAACATGGGGCCTGAACTCATGACTCTGAGACCAAGAGTCATGTGCTCTACCAACTGAGCCAGCCAGCTTTATTTTTGATGGCCATTCTATGCAGGAGTGGAATTGATAGGTTTTAGGTAACATGCATATACAGCTTTAGACACCTTTAATAGATCTTGCCAAGCACCTTTACAAAGTGCTAGTTCCAGTTTATTATTATACTCCCATTAGCAATGTATGACAATTTGAATTGCATCACATCCACACTAACACTTGGCATTGTCATTCCTTTTAATTTTGTGGTTATCGGGTATAGTGGTATCTCACTGCCAGGAAGTGGGAAGGATCTGGTATTTTACTCTACTTCTAACAAGCCGGGATGGTGGAAGACATGAGACATCTAGATCAGAGATGAAAGACGTTTCATTACTCAGAAGAACAGCAAAAGCCAGAGTATCAACAATGGAGCCGCTCTTCTAAGGCAGAATTCCCACAGGCAGTACAAAGAGCTGGGTGATACGAGCAGATGCAGATGGGTGCGCTGTAAGAGAGGCACACTGTGCCTACAAATTACTTTGTGTTTTCCAGGAATTTATAAGTGGAATCATATAGTATATTCTCCTTTTTACCTGACTTCTTTCACTCAGTGTAACTATTTTGAGATTTGTATGTGTTGCTGCAGTATCAACAGTTCATTTCTTTTTACTGCTAGGTAGTGCCCATTGTAGGATATGCTCTAATTTCTTTATCCATCCAACTGTTGGTGGCCATTTGGGATGGTCACAATTTTTGGCTATTAACAAATAAAGCTGTACATCTTTGTAAGAACATATACGTTCATTTCCCCTCTATAAATCCAACTGATTTTTTGACCTCACATGTCTCTTACATATATTATAATCATATTTAGGTATATATTATGTATTATATATAGAATCTCAATATTATATGTATTATATATATATATTTAAATATTTTATTTATTTGAAAGAGAGATAGCAACAGAGATAGTGAGAGAGAGCTTGAGCGGGAAGGAGAGGGAGAAGCAGACTCTCCGCTGAGCAGGGAGCCCGATGTGGGGCTCAATCCCAGGACCCTGAGATCGTGACCCAAGCCGAAGGCAGACACTCAACCAACTGAGCCACTCAGGCACCCCTAATATATATATTTTAAAGACTCGTAAGTAATATTAACCTTTGGAGAGGGGTACTAGATGGAGAGGGGAGTGGCTCTTTCTTTTGTATTTTTTGTTTGAATTTGAATTTTTATTTGATTTATATATATTTATTATGTAACATATATGAATCTTTAATTTCTAGAATGTGTCAGCAGGAACCACTGGGCAAGGAAATTATGTCTCATTTTTGTTTTGTTTTCTTCTTTGTATTTCTCTGTATTTAAAAAAAAATCTAATAAATGCTATTTTTTAAGGCAAAAAAGAAAATCTCCCAAGCCATTTTCTCAATTCTACTGATACCTGGTGATTCACTCCCTATAATTGTGCATAATACCAGAAGCTTTTGATGAACTATTTTCTCTAACTCCAGGCTCTCCTCCTTCAGTCCATCCTACAGGGATGGGTTTATATCCATTTTTCTAAACTGCAAATTTGATTATACAGCTCCTGTTTATACTAACAACAAAATAAACCCAATACTTATCATCAGAGCACATAAGGTCCTTGCTATCACCTGCAACATCATTTTCTACTATTCCTTCATTGTACCCCAGGTGCTGGTCATGCTAAAATGTCAATGATCTGCCAAGTTCCTTAACTTCTTGGTGCCTCCTTCCTCTTTTTTCTGTCCTCCTTGTGACTTCTCACTCATCCCTCTCTGTGATGTCTTCTATTCCTCTCTACCCTCCCCTCTTAAAAGATTAATTAATTAATTAATTTGAGAGAGAAAGAGAGCATGAGCTAGGGGGAAGGGCAGAGAGAGAGGGAGAAGCAGACTCCCTGATGAGCAGGGAGCCTGATGTAGGGCTTGATCCAAGGACCCTGCGATCATGACCTGAGCAGAAGGCAGATGCTTGACTGACTGAGCCACCCAGGCGCCCCTACCCTCTTCCTTTGCGCTCAGATGCTTCCCTCCTCTGTGTTTCTATGGTACTTTATAAATTACTGTATTATAGCAGTCATCACATTGTAGCTGACAATTTTACAAAAACAGCAATGGATGTCAATTAGAATTCCATCCTGTAATTCTCTGTAAAATTCTTATTTTAATATTTGCTGAAGTCAGTGTCCCAAAGAATATGCAAAACCTTACTGAAGTCTAAGTGTAACCACAAATATATTGATGCCTACGAGGGGTAGAGTTGCTAAATGGCAGTTAGCAAAAAATATACCATGAGAAGTAGTTTAGAAGCCCCCAAAATTCAGACTGGATGACAATTCCCTGAAGGTTGACCAATTTAGAAGATTTTATTAAGTAACTAGAATATTAGCTCTTACAAGATAAAATTCTAAATAAATCAAGTCTTACAATCCATGTAAAAGAAAGAAGGTACTCTTCACCTGATAAAATGTTGCTTCCTTTGTTAAGTTTTTTAAAAAACATTTCAACTGGCATTTTTTACCTGGTGATTAAAATACCTGGTATAGAAAGCTGGGTTCTATTCTTTGTGATAGAGCTATACAGTCAGTTTCTTCTATATGTATTAGAGAAGTAACTGGTAACTCATTGATAATTCTGACAGTTGCCTTGTGCTAATTTCTAGAAAGTCATAGTGTTAGAAAACTTTACAGAAAGTGAGGGAAGGATATTATTTGGCCAATTAGTCCTGGACAACTCTTTGTACAACCTAAGGTTAGTATCTGCATAAGGTAAAATAATGAATCACAGATATTTATGCTCAAGAAGGGCAAAGTGCTTTATAATTTCTCCAGTAAACTAAAAAGAGGACAAGAGAAGCTTATACTTCTGACTCCTACTAAGTGCTCAGTGTCCTTCTACAATAATAGAGACAGAATTTTTTTTTAAGATTTTATTTATTTATTTGACAGAGAGAGACACAGTGAGAGAGGGAACACAAGCAGGGGGGAGAGGGAGAAGCAGGCTTCCTGCCGAGCAGGGAGCCTGATGTGGGGCTCGATCCCAGGACCCTGGGATCATGACCTGAGCTGAAGGCAGACGCTTAACAACTGAGCCACCCAGGTGCCCCTAGAGACAGAATTTTCTTAGAAATCACTGCAGCTTAGTTAAGAAGTAAAGTGGGATGTACCATTAAGGCTGGTAGCTATATTTCCTCAATTTTATGCAGGCAAGGATTTAAATGTTTCTCCTCTGGAAAGACTGAATTTGCTTAACGGTTTCTAAGTTAGAGCATTCTAGGATTCTAATATGACATCATTAGTGGGGATCAACATATTCCAAAGAACCTATGAGAGAAAAGTTTCTGTCACTATTTAAAGTGAATAATCTTGAAAAATTAATACTAAAATAGCCTACAGTTACTGACCTTCCAGATGAGCCATCACCACATAATCGCATGTGATGACTGATGCTGATGGTCTCCCAGAGGATGGAACAAAGAGTAATGTTTTAGAAAAGGTACAAAAAGGCAAGAAGCATCACACTATCATCTTTATAAAATAAATCATTACACCTGGGAAATAAGAGCTCCTAACTACAATAAGTATTTTATTACCCTGTGTCAGCAAGATAAACCTTTCAGGCATTCATCAGGCAAATAAGAAAGACAAACATAACTATGATATCATAGTAGGTACAAAGTCTAGATGATGTTGCATTTTGAAAATGCCAAAATGCCGACTATTCTGCAAAAGCTCCTGGTCTGAATTATTAAGTAGCAACTTAGCTATGTAAACAATATCCTTTGACATCAATTCTGAACAGCTGCTAAAGGATAATGACTCCATACTCCCTTTATGACTGCAATTGCTAGGAGTGTTTGAGTTATTCTTTAGCAATGTAGGTATCTGGTGATTCTTCTATGATAGGATGGCCAGGGTATTGTGAAAATATTGAGCTCTTGGACTAGGAAGTTGAATTCTTGCCTGCCTGCCACTCCCTCAAACTATGGACAATGATTTCTGATAATACAACTTCTACTGAAATACACATCAATTTAATGATGTTTTTTAAAACTAACATTTTTCAAAACCTCAAATTGAAATCCTTTCAAAGACACTGGATGTGAAAAAAATACATTTAGAAATTCAATAATATACCTTATAGGTTTTACTTCTCATTTTATGTATGCTGTTACACATTTTGGGAGCAGAACTAAACAACCACTTGAATATGAGCCTTTCCCCAGGTTCAAAAAGATATACACATGCATATTATCCAAACACAAAAGAACAGCTTAGTCAAAGAAGATGAATGGAAAATTCTATTAAAGCAGAATTTACTTTCATTTCAGTATATACATCAGAAAAATGGTCAATTTTTAGAAAGATCTTACCTGCTACTGAATTTGGCCGTGGCATAAGATATAGAGGAATAGACTGTACTGATTGCGATAAAACTGTTTCCAAATTCCTTTCTGGGATCTTATTCAGACTATAGGTGGAAGCTGTCATGTTTTCATCTACTCGATACAAACAGGAATCCATGCTGGATTTTTGAGACTGCCAAGGTTTTAGGTTTCCTCCAGATCCTAATTCTTTACTGCTTTCCCCAACATATTTTGTGCGTTCTACATTTTCAGAATAGCTTGTCAACGTAGCTGAAAAAGAGAGTAAAACAAGTTAAAAATTAAAGGGGGCACGTACTGAATGGAGTACTGGGTACTATAAGCAAACAATGAATCATGGAACACTATATGAAAAACTAATGATGTAATGTATGGTGATTAACATAACATAATAAAATAAAATAAAATAAAATAAAATAAAATAAACCCCCCACACACACAAACAAAACAAAACCCCACAAACCGAGAGATTAAGCTGTTTACTACTATCCAAATTCATGACTAGCTAATAAGAGTAGTAGCGATACTATTTTTAAAAAAGTTACTGATCATTTCATCTCCACCATGAAGTTTAAATAACTGAAAGCACAATATATCTTACATATTTTCTCTCACTTCTCTTATATATTTAACAACTCTATTTATTTATTTTTTTTTTATAAATTTTTTTTTTAAAGATTTTATTTATTTATTTGAGAGAGAGAGAATGAGAGATAGCATGAGAGGGAAGAGGGTCAGAGGGAGAAGCAGACTCCCCGCTGAGCAGGGAGCCCGATGTGGGACTCGATCCCGGGACTCCAGGATCATGACCTGAGCCGAAGGCAGTCGCTTAACCAACTGAGCCACCCAGGCGCCCCAACAACTCTATTTAAATGGAACTGAACACATTCATACATCACTGCTAAAAGATCTACAACTAGAGCCTATCAATGCTAAAAATTTCAGAATTTTGTCAAAAAGGGAATTTATATAATTTTCATGGATTGCTGAAGAGCCCCAAAATCTCAAAAAGATCTTTACACTCTTTTTATCCCATATTTTCCCTCATTTAAATTTATTTCCTGACCCCTTATATGTAATTAAGAATTAGAAAAAACAAATGGTCCCTTAAGTAGATATATAGGATATATTGCAGAAATAATCTGTCCAAATATAGGGCCTCCTTGTACAGCTACCCTGTAGCTCTAACCCTAGATGTCCCTGAATGAAATCAAGCAAAACCTGAAAGGGCTTCTAGAATTTTTCTAGTCTTACCACTAATTATTAACAGGACTTAAAAACAAAAATTTTCATCAACTCTAGGAATGTAAGGAATAAAAACATTAAAATAAAGATTATAAAAATCTTAGCAATAATTATAAGAATAAAGTTTTTAATATGTTAGTTCATATTTTCTTCTTACATCTTCAATGTACCTGTTGTTAAAAGAAGAGACCTAAGTTTATTAGGTAATTTCCACAATCCCTTTTAGTGAGGTTTTCTCTTTGGAAATGTAAACAGAATTCTGGACTTTGTAGTAACAGGGAAAAATATGAGTTACAAAGGAAGACACCCTGGTTGCCTTCCAGCTTTGCTGCTCTTTACAGTAATAAGTCCTCCTTGCATCTGAGAATTAAGTGTTGTCAACTGGTCTCTGTATCCTCACTGATACTAAGGGAGTCCAGTTCCAAGGCAACAACTTCTTGTCAATTCCATCGGGGAGGGCAGTCACCATTAGGCTTCTCAAAGATGACAATGCTCCCTACCCCTACCTACTCGTGACACATCCCCCCCTCTTTTTAAAAGATTTGAGAGAGCGAGAGTGTGTGTGTGTACAGGGGGGAAGGGCAGAGAGAGAGGGAGACTCCTCAAGCAGAATCCCTGCTGAGCATGGAGCCCAACATGGGGCTTGATCCTAGGACACTGATATCATGACCTGAGTTGAAATCAAGAGTTGACGCTCAACTGACTGAGCCACCCAGGAGCCCTGACACATCCTTTTTACATATTGTCCCTGTTATCTTTTTTATATATTGCTGGATTCAATGTTAGAATTTTGTTAAGGACTTTTATGTCTATGTTCATGAGAGACATTGGTCTGTAGTTTACTTTTTAAATAATGTCTTTGTCTAGTTTGGTCTTAAAATATTGTTGGCCTCATAAAGTGTTCTTGTCACTTCAACTTCCTGGAGCAGTTTGTGTAGAAATGGTATTATGTCTTCCTTAAATGTTTGGTAGAATTTACCTGTCAAGGCATCTGGACTAAGTTTTCCTTGTGGGAAAGTTTTAAATGCCAAATTCAATTTATATTTAACAGCTATAAAACTATTCAGGTTATCTTTTTCTTCTCAAATGACCTTTGGTCATATATTATTTCCAGGAATTTGTCAAATTTATTGGCATAAAGCTGTTCATGACATTCCCTTATCCTTTTAATGTTTGTGGGGTCTGTAGTGGTGTCCCTCTTCATTCCTGATATTGGTAATTTGTATCTTCTTTTTTTCCTGGTTAGTATGACTAGAGGTTTATCAATATGCTTTTCTCAAAGAACCAGCGTTCAGTTTCACTGATTTTCTCCGTTCCTGTTTCATTGATTTCTGCTCTTTATTATTTCCTACTTTGTTTACTTTGATTTGAATTTCTTTTTCATATTGTTTAAGCAGAAGTTTAGTTCACTAATTAAATAACTTCCTTTTCTAAAATAAGCATCTTAATGCTATAAATTTTCTTCTAAGCACTTCTTTAGCTGCATTCTAAAAATTTTGAAGTTTTGTTTTCGTTACCATTCAATTAAAAATATTTTTAAATTTCCACTGTGATTTTTTTGACCCATGTTATTTAGAAATGTGTTTAATTTCTAAGCATTTGTGAAATTTCCTGATATTTTTCTATTATTGGTTTCTAGTTTAAACACAGTGTGGTCAGAGAACACAGTTTGTAATGGTTTAGTCCATTTAGCTTTACTGAGACTTGTTTTATGAATCAGAATATGGTCTCCTGGTGCATCTTCTATGTATACCTAAAAAGAATGTGAACTATGCTACTGATAGGTGGACTGTTCTATAAAAAATAATTAGGTCCAGTTGATTAATGGAATTGTTTAGGTCTTTTACATGCTAATTGATTTCCTACTTGTTCTTTCAACCACTGAGAGATAAAAGTTAAAATCTCTGTGGATTTTTGCCATTTTGAAGCTTTGTTATTCGGTGCATAAACATTTAGGATTATTTCCTCTTGATGAAATGACCCGTTTACATTATGAAATGACCTTCCTTGATAGGTCATCACTGTTTATTCTGAAATCTATTTTGATATTCTTTGTTCTGAAATGGGTGAAAGAGGGAGATGATGAGCATACAGTATGGACTCCAGGACGCGCAGGAGCAGTAGGGACTTAATCTGCATTTACTAATCCTTTCCAAGTCTTTTTGGGAGACTGCAACTGGTCATCTCCTTGAAGAACTGGACTTGGATCTCCCCTCTCAGAAAAGAATTGAGAATCACAGTATCATGCTTCCAGGTGAGACTAGATGCCAAAAAAGAGTACTAATGATTGATCTATGTGGTACAAGAGTTGAACTGGATTTGCCACTCTAAATGTACTCACCTGCCTGTTGTCTGGCTACACTGACTCTAGCAGTGGTGTGGACTATTCCCATGGGTTGGAGCTGGGTCCGTGTTATTAACATCCTGCTCCAGACTGAAGGGTTGGCTATAATGGCTATTTCTGGTCCTTTGTGATAATCATGGGCAGAAGTCAACCATTGTCTTATGTACTGCCATATAGCCTCTCTCATCTATCTCTAGACTTCCTGGTTGCCATGGAGACATGAGATGCAGTAGGGCTACTAGATTCATGCAATAGTAAGAGTCGGAGAAATAGTACCCTATGAGGGCTAACATACCAATGTGAGAAGGGAACTGCAGTAATATCATCTTGTAATTCCCCCTTCCACAGTTCAGAAATGTACGGTTTCTCTGAAGACATTCAGTAGAATTAAGCAATCACCTCTGCCAGCTCTGTAATTCCCTTCCTTATATTTGCTTCTCCTCTTTTTTTGCCTTACTCCTCTTTCATTCACTCTTGTTTCCTTGGTTTATACTCCTTTAATATAGTATATACTCCCTCAATATAACCTTTTTGTCTCAGGCTCTATTTTCTAAGGAATCTATGCTAAGGAAGTCTTGTTGATGAAAATGTTGGGAACTATGGAATATTCTTCTAGCTAATCGAAATGTTCAAGTCATGTTTCAGTATACAGTCAAAACTACTCACTTTAGTTAAAAATTCATTTCATATATTCAGACTTTCAGTCATGAATAGCCCAATAGTTCCTAACCTTTTTGCCATTAAACATAATGCTGTACCTTCCCCAATGAGATTATTATGGATTCCATAGCATTATTTTATAATTTCTAAATGTGTTCAGTGATAGCATATTTATATTATGTGTGTATGTACCTGTGTGTGTTTTTTTAAAGCAGATGTATGCTCCTTATCCTAATTTCTGAAAATTATCTAATTTAAAATATATTTAAACTTTTTTCCCAGTAAAATTTGGTAAATATTCAGTAAAAACTGGAAAATAATATTTCATTTGGTGTAAAGATGTGGTGATTCAGCTGGCTTTGTAATTCTTTGCAAGAAGCTTGGAGTTCATACAGCTGAATCAAGCCAGAGAATGGAAACTCTTCTTTCCCGGAGGACTTGTCTACATGTAAAATGTCTGCTATTTAACCTCTTACCTTTTTGTTTTTTTATGTTGTGTCCTACAGAAGTTTTCATTATTAAGTCCTTAATCAAATTTGGCTAAGATTTACCTGTATCTGTGTGGTCTTTGCCTGGTATATATCCCAGAAATACAACCCTTTTCTCCTGATAAATCAGGAGCATATTCAGTATATTGGAATACTACACTTTTACAGGTCTGAGAAAGTAGCAATGGGGTTCACTATTTTCAGTATTTCAAGTAATTTATAAATAATATGTAGCTAGTTAAAACTGGTAGCTAGTTAAAACATCAAACTTCTGTAAACATAGCTAGAATTATATCAAGGGTGATAACAGTAGTTACCTCATTTAAACAGAAGCTTTGGCAGAGATGCATGTTTGATAAATTAAACATGAGAAATTGCTATAATAACAAATAGAGTGATGTTGAAAAATTTTTCAAAACTATGGGATCTATCAAGAAAAATTATGAAAGTCCTGATCAGTGGTGGAAAGATTAGAGAAATTGTGAGTTAATTTGTGGTACCCAAAGATGGAATTATTCAGTGGCCTAAGGACTCTAACTTTAGTTTTATATGATGCACAATGGTCTAGAATCTTAGGGGCACAGAAAGTAAAAATAGACAACTGACACAAAATACCAGAAGTAAAATTCTCTAGGTAACTATTCCCACTTAGGAATTTTGTGCATTTTTGCTTCATTGATGCTTTTCACTGAACCTGGTTGACTTTTGGTTAATTCATCTACCTATCCAATAAATTTTTACTGAGCAACTAATATGTAATCAGGCTACAGGAACAAGATAGGTCCTAAATCCTTAATCCTAGGACAATTCTGTGACAAAAGAGGTCATACACAGAAAAATGAACCACAAAATGAAATGCTATTTTTAGTAACAAACAGGCTAATGTCTGTGTATTATTCAACTTTATGGATGCATCCTATTTTATTCAACCACTCCTCTATGGTGAGACTGAATACAATTTAAGATCATCAAGGTAACTGAAGCATTAGAGAAAACAGTAATATTTTCATGCATGTGGTTACTAAAAGTTTCAAAAGCCCAAAGCCCATACATGCAGTCTATGTGCCAGGTAAGCTGGCCTAGATGAATTAAGCACTCATATGTGTGAAGTTTCTATGAATGGACCTGGAAAGGAAGACATGGTTCCTCATTGAAAAATACACATATTTGTTTCCCTCATCTATCATTATTTCTAATAATGACCAGGTGGAACAAAGGATAGGGAGAAAATATTGAGTCTCAAGTAACTGAAGAGATTTTTCTGAGACCTTCTCCATTTTCCTTCGATACAAAAAAATTGCCACCTCAGTATAAAGAACTGTTTATGTGACATATCTGTTTGTATTGCCATATAGGCCAGAAAAGAGTGTGAGGAAGAAGGAATCACAGGCGTATAAACAGGCTTATTGTGAATAAAATTAACTCTCTCTGTTTTTAAACCAGTTTTATTGAGGTACAACTTATATACTATAAAATGTACCCACTGTAAATGTACAATTCAATGATTTTTGGCAAATTTATAGATCAGTGCAATCATCACTACGATTTAGTTTTAGAATGTTTCCATAACCCCTAGAAGTTCCTTTGTGCCTGTTTGCAGTTAATTTCTGTTCCCCTCCCCCAGTACCAGGCAACTACTGATTAGCTTTCTGTCTCTATAAATGTGGCTTTTCTGGAATTTCATACAAACTGAATCATAAAATATGTAGTCCTTATGTTTGAGGTCAATTCATTCTGTAGCATTTATTAATAACTTCATCCTCTTTACTGTCGAAATAGTATTCCACTGTATGGATAGTCCACATTTTGTACATCCATTTACCAAGTGATGGATATTTGGATTGTTCCCAGTTTTTGACTATTATGAATAATGCTTCTTTCTGATACATGTTTTCATCTCTCTTGGATCTATTCCAAAGAGTGGAATTGCTAGATTGTATGGTAAGTTTATGCTTACTTCATAAACATAAAGTAATACATGAGGGTAATACATGAAGGTTCTAGTTTTTCCACATCTTTGCCAATACTTGGTACTTTTTTTGGTAACAGCCATTCTAGTAGGTGAGCAATAGTGACCCATTGTGGTTTTAATTTGCACTTCTCTAATGACTGATTATAATGAGCATTTTTTCTGTGCTTATTATTCATGTATCCTGTTTGGTGAAATGTCTATCCAGTGTCTTTTGTACATTTTGAAATTGGACTGTTTGCAAACAAAAAGCAGAATCAGACCTATAAATACAGAGAACAAATTGATGGTTGCCAGAGAGAAGGGGTGGGGGATGGGAAAAGTGGGAGAAGGGAAGAAGGAGATACAGGCTTCCAGTTATGGATTAAGTCATGGGGATGAAAGGCACAGCTTAGGGAATAATAGTCAATGATATTGTAATACCGTTGTGTGGTGACAGATGGTTGCTGCACTTGTGGTGAGCACAGTATAAGGTATACAGGTGTAGAATCACTACACTGTTCACCTGAAACTAATGTGACATTGTGTGTCAGCTATACTAAAAATTTTTTAAAATATATATATATAAATGGGGCGTCTGGGTGGCTCAGTTGTTAAGCATCTGCCTTCGGCTCAGGTCATGATCCCAGGGTCCTGGGACCTGGGACCCTGCTAAGCAGGGAGCCTGCTTCTCCCACTCCCCCTGCTTGTGTTCCCTCTCTTGCTGTCTCTCTCTGTCAAATAAATAAAATCTTTAAATATCTATCTATAAAATAAAATTGGTTTGTCTGTCTTCTATAATATTTTAAAACTAATAGGACTAATTTTTTTTCTTGACTCATTACTTTTGTTGATAGAGACTAAATTTTTAATGCCATATAGTAGTTCTAGGTCATCTATCCTAAGACAGATTTTAGAACTATGCACTCTTCTGTAATAATTAGGACCAGGGGTTTTGAAGTCATACAGACCTGAACTTGAATCTCAACTTTGCCTCTTACTGACTATATGACCTGAGACCAATTATTTTTGGAATTTCGGTTTTCTAATTCTAAGAAAGATTATTACACTATTATATAAGACAGAGTTATTTTACAACTAGACTGGGCCATTCCCATGCTTATTTCTGGGGTTGCCTGGAAGTCTAGTATTGATTCTTAGCCAAGATAACTAATGATTTATAATTTGCTCTTTAAAGTTTTAAACTCCTCCTGCAGCACCCAAAACTAGTTGCTTATTGACAGCTTACATCTGGAGGACTTAGACAAACCGACTTGGCTATGGGACCAGAGCAGCATAAAAATCTTCACTGTAAACTCTTGCAGAGCTCTCCTGAAATCAAGATTCCTCATACAAATCTTGGTCATTTATATTCTGGAGACAGAGCACATCCTATTTAAGAAAGAACTTGGAGAGCTGCACTTGAACTTTCTAGGGTCCTCTGCTTGTTTGCATTCTCTTTTACCTGTTATGCAATATCTTTTTTTTTTTTAAAGATTTTTATTTATTTATTTGAGAGAGAGAGAGAGAATGAGAGAGAGAACATGAGAGGGGGGAGGGTCAGAGGGAGAAGCAGACTCCCTGCTGAGCAGGGAGCCCGTCGTGGGACTCGATCCTGGGACTCCAGGATCATGACCTGAGCTGAAGGCAGTCGCTTAACCAACTGAGCCACCCAAGCGCCCCATGCTGTATCTTTATTAAAAGATTTTGTAAGCATTCTCTATCGAGTCTTATGCATCATTTCAGTGACATGATCTTGTGAAATCTTTACAACTATTTTCTTATAAGATCATTATAAAGATTAAACAACGGTACTTGGCTCAATGTTTGTACTCAATAAATGCTGGTTATTATTATTATATTAGTTAGATCAATATGTAAGAGAAATGCTTTGTTAGGTTTCCTTGATCATTCTAATAAGCAGTGTCCAGACTTAACAAACATGCCACATTATAGCTATTGAAATTTTACTTTGTGCTAAGTAATTAGAGAGGTGGGAAGGATGATGGAGTCACTAGAACAATAAATGGAAAAACTCAGTAGTATAAATAAACCTGCACTTCTCTGAAAACAGGTTGGGGAAAACATGAAAAAATAATTCAAATTATCTAATGTTCAGTTTATGACCCAGAGGGGGTAACTTTTTTATTTTAATTTTTTTGAGTATAATTGACATGCAATATTACATTGGTTTCAGGTACACAACATAGTGACTCAACATCTCTATAGGTTATGCTATGCTCACTATAAGTGTAGCTACCATCGGTTACCAAATAATGCTATTACAATATCACTGACTATATTCCCTATGCTGTGCCTTTTACCCCCCAACTTATTCACTCCGTAACAGGAAGACTGTATCTCCCACTCCCCTTTACCGATGTTGCTCATCCCCATAACCCCTTCCCTCTGGGAGGTATGACTTCTAAAATGTGGCAGTCTGAATCAAAGAATATACAACATCCTACTGGACTACAGTCATACAGACCTGAACTTGAATCTCAGCTTTGCCTCTTACTGTCCTTGTGACCTGAGACTAATTATTTTTGAATCTCAGTTTTCTAATTCTAAGGAAGATTATTACACTATTATATAAGACAGAATTATTTTACAACTAGACTGGGCCAGCCCTATGCTTGTTTCTGGGGTTGCCAGTCTAGTACTGGTTCTTTTACTTACTAATGTGAAACATTAGGAAAATATAATCACAAACAATGGGCACAGTCAGATACTCCATCTTTGTAGGTGCTAAGTGATACAAGGCTAGAGGATAGAAGACCAAATTTGGCAACAAAATTAGTACTTAAAAACATTCTGGTATTTGATTAAAAGAAATAATTCAACAATTATACCATTCTGGAAAGAACTGTGACCTCCAGATAAACAAGAGGAGAAACAAAATGGACCCATGCTTAAATTCATTTTGCTACATAACCATACCAAAAAGGACTATTATTAAAACTTAATATGAAAAAGGAATAGGATAGAAAGATGATCTCTCACGGAGGTTACAACTATCAAGATTTTTGCTTGAAGCTATACAGATAGATAGATAGATCTAGCTGATAGATTATATATCATTAGTGGTATCATCTATTAGGCACATACATAAGACTGTTACACTACTAGAGTTATACCCATAAAATTAAAAAAGAGAGGCACAGATATAAAATTACCATACAAATACCTGACAACTGTGTTGGTGATGTTTCACCACCTGTTTAAGAAGGGTTATGAATTGGGGGAGGGAAGCTATGACTGGAACAGAGAATGCTTTCTGTGGTAGAAATTAACTCACATCAGGGGTGAATCCAGACTACACAGAATCAAATAAGTCACAGTTATTTAAAATCTTTTAGAACCCTAGAGAGCAACTTTTTATATTTAGAATACTTAAAAATTTTTTCAGGAAGTCTGCATTTCTAGTATTCTGAATCTTATAACTAGGATTCTATACATTTTGGCAAATCATATGAGTGATACAGTCAGACACATGAATGGCTAAAATTCTGATAGTTGTTAAGTGGAAAATGCAGTGCATCACAAAGGATCACACTGAACTGACCTATAAAGGAATTTAAAATGCATAAATTAAAACATTTAATAGCTTTTGTGCATTTTGCTAATAGGGCAGGATTTAAATACAGAGCACTAATAAACAGACCATCTTGGAAGTTTTTGTTTGAAATAATGCAAGCAATATGAGATTTGGAAAAGCAGGTGTTTGTATAATCAGAGGGGAAAATACTTAAAAGAAAGCATATTTAACAGTTAAGGTAGGTCAGTCGTGAGATTTCCAAGGTAATAACAGTATCTCAGTATCTTTGACTATTATTACTTATGCCATATTCAATTTTCTTCCAACTCAAATTGCATTAAAAAAATAAAAACCAAAGAGAAACAAAACATTTCTCAAGATAAACTGCTCATATATAATTTGTTAACTGTTCTACAGTTGAAGTAATTTGATGACCAGATATTATTTTCATTCTTCTCTCATAATTTTGCAAGAAAATGTTTCAGTATTTATACACATTAAAGAATGGAAGTTCATCATTCTTTAAATTAGATCTATTATCCACAAAGGCACTTATGGTACAAGGAACACAATTCTGGAAATTTATCAGAAAAACAGAGAAACACTGCCAGCTGTAATTCAAAGCAGGATCCCATTTTTAATTTTCAGAACATACGAACATTTACCTTGAACATTCACTGATGTGTTAGGTTTTCCCTTTGACAGGTAACTACTTGTAAGCAGATTTTGTCTGATCTGCCAGCACCATCCCTTCTGCTTGGATGAACACAATCTAAAGCTATGTTTTATATATGGCAACACAGAGGATATGCAATGATAGGCACTCTAACAATATCAACAGAAGAACCCAAGAAGAAGAGTGGCTGGGATTATAAAAGTCATTTTGCTGGGGCACCTGGGTGGCTCAGTTGTTAAGCGTCTGCCTTCAGCTCAGGTCATGATCCCAGGGTCCTGGGATGGAGCCCTGCCTTGGGCTCCCTGCTCGGCTGGAAGCCTACTTCTCCCTCTCCGACTCCCCCTACTTGTGTTCCCTCTCTCGCTGGGTCTCTCTCTGTCAAATAAATGAAAATCTTAAAAAAAAAAGTCATTTTGCTAAAATTAATCATAAAGAGAATTTAAGAGAACAAAATTAGTCAATGGAGAATTCTAATCTCTATTTGTTCAAAATCTAATAAATCTAATACCTATCTTGTATCTAATGGTCACTCTAAGCACTATCAAAAAAAGAATGCAAGTTGCCAGGCCCCACTCCTTCTCCCCTTCAGCTCTCCTTTCATTTGTAAACATTTACCTAAGCACCAAGAGTGCTACCTCATTCCAGTTACTGAACAAGGTGCTGCAGATACAGATGAGTAAGGCAAAGTTTCTGCTAATAAGAAATTAACAGTTGAATGGTGGAAAGCAGGTTCAAAAATTAATTACTATACCACACATTAAATGCCATGACATCTATATGCTCAGGTGTTACTGGGAACATGGAGTAAGAATATACTGAGTAGGAGTTGGAGTGGAAAATTGAAGGGAGGTGGTGGTAGTGGTAGTGGCAGAATACTTAACAAAGTCTTAAAAAATCCACAGGAGTCATTCATATGTAAGAGAGAGATTACAGGCAGAATGGTCAATATGAGCAAAAGCACAAAGAGGAAAAAACTGAAATGCATCAGGTAACAATAAAGTCTAATGTGGCTAGAACAATACATACAGGGCTAGAAACAGTGGGACAGAAGGCTGGAGAAATTGGCCATGGTCAGATCAGGAGGGTCTGGGCTTTATTTTATAGGTAAATGGGAGTCAAAGGAGTGATATGATCAGATTTGATTTTCAGGTAGTTCACTATCACCTTCTAGGTAATGGAATCAAAGGAGTAATTGGTTTTCAGTTAATTCATTTTGGTGGTTGTGTAAAAAAACAGACCTGTTGTGTAAAAAAACAGAAAGGACAAGATGAAAAGCAGAAATAACAGTTACATTTGTATTAATCTAAGTCTAAGATAATGAGGACTGCCAAGACAATACTAAGAAAGATGAAAATAAAATCCAAGGATGAGAAATTTGGATGGGGGAAGGACGGACTCCTCTTAGCTCTCTAGCTCAGGTTCCTGGTGTAGGTAGTGAATATTTTGGACAACTTTATACCAGTAAATTTGAAAAAGATAAAAACCATAACGAAGGAAAACAGATTCAAAAAGAAAGAGAAACACAGAAAGTCCTATAGTATTAAATACAATGAAGCAGTAGTTAGGGGCGCCTGGGTGGCACAGTCAGTTGAGTGTCCAAGTCTTGGTTTCAGCTCAGGTCATGCATGATCTCAGGGTCGTGGGATCAAGCCCTGAGGCAGGCTCCGTGCTCAGTGGGGAGTCTGCTTGGGATTCTCTCTCTCTTTCTCTCTCTCTCTCTCTCTCTCTCCTTCTGCCCCTTACCCACTCGTTCTTTCTCTCTCTCAAAAGTAAAATAAATAAATCTTAAAAAAAAAAAAGTTAAAAAAATCTTCATGACTATCAGGTCCAGATTATTTTAATCACAAATCCTACTAAAGGAGAACTTTGTTCTCCTTTTTCAAGATTGTTTTAGCCACTCAGGGTCCTCTGAGATTCCACATGAATTTTAGGATCGGTGTTTCTATTTCTGCAAAGAACTTTGTTGGGATTATGATAGTAATTTCACTGAATCTGTAGACTGCTTTGAGAAATATTATCACTTTAACAATATTAAGTCTTCCAATCCATGAACACAGAATATATCTTCATTTATTTAAATCTTTTAAAATTTCTTAAGCAATATTTTGTGTCTAGTGTACTTGTCTTAGTTTAGTGTACTGTTTAGTGTACAACTTTTTTACCTTGGTTACATTTATTCCTAAGTATTTTATTCCTTTTGATGTTATTATAATGGAATTGTCTTCTTAATTTTCTTTTTGAATTGTTCATGGTTAGCATGTAGAAATGCAACTGGTTTTTGTGTGTTCATTTTGTATCCTGCAACTTTGCTGTAAAAATATTCTTTTCATCAGGGCACCTGGGTGGCTCAGTGGGTTGGGCATCTGCCTCTGGCTCAGGTCATGATCTCAAGGTCTTGGGATTGCGCCCCACGACAGGCTCCCTGCTCAGCGGGGGGTCTGCTTATCCCTCTCCCTCCACCTCTCCTCCCCACTTGTGCTCACCTGTGCGTTCTCTCTCTCTCTCGCAGATAAATAAAATCTTTAAAAACTATTCTTTTCATTTACTTAATACTTATTTTAAATGAATAAATTCACATGTTGATATATATGCATTTAAGTAGTAGAGATAGATTTAGTTGCCATGGCATTAATATCTGCTATCCCATCTAAATAAATAAATATTTTTAGTTGATAACTTTTAGAAGGAAGCCAAATGAGGAAGAAATATTTTCTTTATGCCTGGCCTTTTCAGCTTTTGTCATTTGTTGACCAACCTCTCCTCATCCCTTCCCTGAACCTTTTATCTTCTTTGGCCTTGCTCCAATTCTTCTATTTGTCTGACTACTCCTGTCCACTGGCTCATTCTCCCACCTCCAATTTCCTGCTCAATTTGAACATGCCTAAGATTCTGTGCTCATTCCTGTTTTCTTCTCTGTGCATTCCCTTTCTTCAGATTCCTCATTTCCCAAAACTTCACTCATTTCCATTTGACTGACTCCCCTTAATAAGTATACAATAAGCAATACATATATGAAGAACTAAGAACCTCCATCAAACTCTACTAGTTCAGTGAGGAATGAACATTTTCTGAACCACTTCTGTTGGCAGATAGATGAATTTACAGGGAGAAGTAGACAAAACTTTTTCTATCCACCCCTCCTTTTGTCAGGTAATATCTTTAAAGGAGTGGTTAAGCAGGGAGGGAATAGCTTTCATTTTGTTTACCTTTATTTCTCTCTCCAGCATCATTAAAAAGAAAAGGACACATTCTATATATATCTCTCTCAACAATTCAAACACAGAATTTTTGAAAATATGTAATTATTTTAAAAAGAAAAAAACCCTGCAAAATGATTAATGTAAAAATCAACTCACCAATAATGCCGCTATCTCTGCTTTCAAGGGTAGAGGTTGGACTAGTTACAGCCCCATAGTTGCAATCCTTGGCAGTTGCATTTGAACTGACTGGCGGGAGGGTGGAGCAGGGGCTGCTGGCTGGTGGGGAGGCAGTGCTACTAGTCAAGGTGGAACAGGGACTTATCCGTTGCGTGATTGCTGAGGTCTGAAAAATTGGAATGAAAAACAAGATAAACTGATTGCTGTTAAAGTAAACTGTATCTTATGGCAAAACATATGCTTTGATGAGAAAAAGGACAAAATCTACATACATAGCTTTTACATCTACTAGGTACTAGTTGTTTTTTGCCTTCTAGGATAAGAGATTCTGCATCATACAATTAAGGTGCAACTTGATAAATTTAACACAAACAGAGACTGTGGCCGGTTTTTCCACCTAAGAAATTTCTAGTGACAAATATTCTTTATCACTGCTATGAATTCATAGAAGGATTTTTAATTAACTGCAAGTTGTCCTTGCTTTTTCCTATCAATAAAACTATTCTGAAGGCTTAGAACTTAGTCTTGTTAATACTTTTCTTTGGATTGAAAAAAAAAATCTGCAGCCAAGGTGAAATAAAAATAAGGCTCTAATGCAAATAAGCATTTTTTTCGATACATAGGTGGCTGCCCTGAGACATAAATGAATGCAGAGAAAATGCCTTATCCTAAAAGTCTATCTAAAAAATAGATCAAAAACAATGTTCATTTAAAGCAAAACTTAATAATTTCTCTGTAGAAACTGATTATAGGCTGAGATTGCTTTGTATCTTGAATGATTCTTATATCTGAGGTCACCTCAGTTTAGTTTTTGACAGGAAGGAATGAATAATCACCAAAAAGATTGGTGGCAATATATCCTGGCTTCCCTAATTTAATGAAAATCCACTTTTCTTTAGCCCTTTCTACCTAAATAAATTGCCAAAATAATGAATAAAAGTATATATTTTTTTCAAATACTAAAAGAATTTTATCCTTCTTAAAATGGTAAATGATCAGTAACAAAATTACTTGAAGGAAGAATAATGATATAATGGGTATTAAAGAGGGCACGTTCTGCATGGAGCACTAGGTGTTATACACAATCATGGAACACTACATCAAAAACTAATGATGTTATGTATGGTGATTAACAATAAACAAACAAACAAACAAATAAAATAATAAAAGAAACCTTTCAACTTCTTTACCTATAGAGTCACTAGTCACATTCTCTCCACTAAAATTGAAGATTTACATTTAACAACTTGACTGGAAAATGTGTTAATCACTAAATATGAGAAAATTAAGGCTCTTTTACTCATCCTAAAATAAGTTTTAGATACACTCCCTTGTATTTAATCACATGTGTTGAATCCAGTTTTTGATTTTAATTTAAATGCTATAACTAGGTCATAAAAGCTATATTCAACTTAAAGCAAAAGTGACATTCTCAGAACCTTGCAATGAAGCAAATCTTTTCAACCACATTAATAATATTAGGAATTGATTTTTGTTAGTCATACCATAAGCCCTCTGATCTATGCCATTTCTCTTCTACCTACATTTTTTCTCCAGAGGAGGGGGGAGTTTCAATTTCTTTGTAATCTCCTCTATTTTTATAAAATGATGTTGGCCTACCAAAGCAATGAGTTTTAACTGGGCATGTAGTAGAATCACCTATGGAATGTAAAAAAGCAAGCTCCCCAATGCAGAGCCCCACACCCCAGACTTACTGAATTAGAATCCTCCCTAGTTAGAATCTAACATGGCAATTTTTAACCTCCTCACTCTCAGTTTAAAAAAATATGTGGGTAGATGAAATGAACTATACTAGGGTTTTTTTTTTACATTAAATATATCTATAGTCATTCCATATTGAAAAAGTTCCATTTTAGTATGAATCTGAATCTATTACTTCCATAGCAACTCATTTCCATTTTTAGACAAGATTCTCAGTCTGTTCTTTGAGAAAGGAAACTATTATATACATAATACAGCCAATGTGGAGGTTAAGCCCAAAAGACACTATTTTTACTACAAGTTGTTTTCTACAAAATAAAGCTTGTATCACAGAATGTATGCTTTAAAACCTTTAACTGTAAAAGCAAAGCTTAAAGATCAAGCCGTTTAGAAAGGAGAAATTTGCTCATGGCTTATGAATTAAAAAGCAGGCCTCCTCTTTATTTAAGGAAGCTAGTTAATGGGATATAGAAATCTCTTCTAGACACCGAAAGATAACATTAACCATTCTCCATGCTTTAAGCTAAAATGGACCTCTAATTAAACCACACCACTTATAAAATCTTTCAGTGGTTTTTCCATTGTGTTCTCTGGAAGGATCCCAAAGGATCCTTCCTAAAGGTCTCTTAAAGGTTCTACAATTATTCAAGGTAAGAACCTGATGATGGAATTCCTAAAGTATATCCTACCACTCCAGAAATTACCGAGTGAAGAAAATATAGTGGTTGGTTGAATATTACTTTCAGTACTTTGTCTTTTGTAGAAAAACGATACATGTGACTTGCCTGTGCTGGATTCTGTCCTTTCTAGTATAATTCTGAGGATGCTATTACCCTCAGGCCTTCCTAAACAAAGAAATCTACCTTTGTTAGCACGCTGTTTAGTTCGGAAGAAAGTCACCAAACGAACATGACCTCCTAATTCTTAATAACCTTCCTAAGACTAGAAATTCCAATGATCAATTTAGTCACTTCCTTCTGTGGTTCCAAGATAGTTTCATGGTATATTATATTCCCAGAAGGCAATCACTAATAGTATTTTACATTTGTTCAATGCTTTACAGTTTAAAAAAATTTAATATTATTTCATTTACTCCTTTTCAACCAAGTATAAGGCAAATGAGTACTATTTCCCCCATTAAGAAATGTGAATAAGAAACTGCCCTAAAGAATGAAAGCTATCAAATAATTTCCCCAAATCATAGTTCTTGCAATATATTTATATACTAATTATACTGCATAGTATTTTACACCTTTTATTTATATGGCATTTTACAGCTTACAAAGTAATTTCATATTCGTGATTTACCTTGATCCTCACAACAATCCTGTCAGGTATTATTATTTCATATTACACTGAAATGGTATGGTGCAACTGTTAAGAACAGAGGTTGTAAAAGCAGACTGTCTGGATTTGAATACTATTCCATCACTTTGTGGCACTGTGTTTCCACTTTTTTATCTGAAATCTGGAATATCGATGGACCCTACCACACTGGGGTATAAGGAAGCTTAAGCAAAATAGTACAAATAAAACAATTAGTACAACGATTAGCATGTAGGAAGCATTTCATAAATGTCAGCTGTTATTACCTATGAAAAACCTAAAGCTCAGAGAGGTTAAGTGAATGTCTGATTTTACAAAGTCATACGGGGTAGAATTGGAAGTAGGGCACAGATTTTCTACTTCCTCGTTCAGGGACTTTTCTCTTTCTTTCTTTTTTTTAATTGAAGTAGTTTATGTTATACTCTGCTCACCACAAATGTAAGTGACTTTTCTATTATTAGAAACAACAGGATCTTTGGCAAATACTCATACTGTAACATCATGTTCCTTGGTCATCACTAGAATAGTCACATTTTAACTTTACATGAATATCAAGAAATAAAAAGTAAAAAATAAAAATGGATGTTTTACTTATACCAATATCAAAAAGGCCCTCAGCATATATCATTCCCATTTTTTTATTCACAGGGCATAGCATACCAACACAGTTACTGATTAAAAAAAAAAAACCATCAATCCCTGCCATCATGAAGCTTACACTCTTGTATGAGATACAGACAAGAAAACAAAAACAAAAACTCACAACTAAATATGGAGTGCAATAAATTAATGGTTAAGAGTTATAAAGGAAATAAAGCAGCAGTATAAGGGGGTATAGAGGTGGGCAGTGGCTATTAGAAACAGCAGTTAAGGAAGGCTTCCCGGAACATCTGAGCAGAGCACTGAATGAAGTGAGCAAGTGAGTTATGCGGGAAGCGCTTTCCAGTACTAAAGGAATGTTCTGTGTCAGAGGAACGACAGAAGGTCAGTGTCACTGCAGAGCTGCAGGTGAAAGGGAGGGGGGTAGGCAGTGTAGGAGAGGTAGTAGCAAGGGGTCAGACCAGGCAGTGCCTTTCTGACCATGCTAAAGATTTCAGATTTAATTCTAAATGTGATGAGAAAACAGTGGAAGATTGAGAGCACAGAAGCAAAAAGATCAGATCCATATTTTACAAGGATCACTCTGGTTACTGTGTGAACAGACTACAGAGGAGCAAGAGTGGAAGCAGAGACCTATGAGGAGGCTATTTATTCATTCAGTAAATATTTACTGAGCACCTACCAATGCTAGACCCTATTCTAGATGCAGAGGATATGGCAGTAGCGAGAACAGGCAAAAGTTCCAGGCCTTACAGTCCAGTAACCATTGCAGTAGCCCGGACAAGAGAGGACAGTGACGTGGACTCAGGTGTAGCCGTGGAAGTAAAGAGAAGGGAGCAGATTCAGAATATACTTTGCAGACAAAGCCTATACGATTTGCTGAAAGAGTGAATGTGTAATCTGACAGAGAAAACTCAAGAATGGCTCCAATGCTTTTGTCCAAAGCACGAAGGTGATACAAACTACTCTGAGAGAAAACACTGCAGAAGGAGCAGGTTCTGGGAAAAAAATGTAAGGCTTCAGTTTTTGACATGTTAGGTTTGAGCTGCATCTTGGACACACACGTAGCAAAGGGAGTAGCTGGAAATATACTGGAGTTCAGGGGAAAGGCAGGGCCAGAGGCAATTCAGGAGTTAAGAGTATTTAAAAAAAAAAGAACGGAGGAGTTTCAATATGATTAGAATCTCCAGGCATCTGAATTCTATAAAAACTGTAATTATAATGTGATTATAATGTGCAGCCAGCAAAACCAATGACTGAGGGAATGAGGATGTAGAGAAGTCTCAGGAGAAAGCTCCAGAACACCTGAACATTATCCACATGATCTATAAATATGTCCAAATAATCCTTGAAGACTATTATTTTATGACAAAACTAACATAGGATATAGAATCTTCACAAATATTTGTTAAGAATAGACAAAACGAACTCAAATTGTCATCTTCTAGAATAAAAGGATTCACTACAGGACATACATTTTAAAGATGAAGACCACACAAATGAATTTGAGTCTACTTCCTTTGCTACATTTAAACTAAAAAATAGCTAAAAGAAAGAAAAATCTATGAAAGAAAATTTTTTTCAAATTGTTGATAATTTTTAACTTGACATGAATATTTAGATAATTTTTCAGATTTTCATTTTTCTAATATATATATTCAAAACTAAAAATTTTGGGGGCGTTTGGGTGGCTCAACCGGTTAAGCGTCTGCCTTCGGCTCACGTCATGATCCTGGGGTCCTGGGATTGAGCCCTACACTGGGCTCCCTGCTCCGCAGTAAGCCTGCTTCTCCCTCTCCCACTCTCCCTGCTTGTGTTCCCTCTCTCACTGTGTCTCTGTCAAATAAATAAAATCTTAAAAAAAAAAAACTAAAAATTTTTGAGTACCTCTTTAACTCTAAGTTTTATATACTACAAATACATACTATAAATTGTTATATTTCGTTATTATTTCAGTTTAAAATATTTTCTAATTTCTTGTGATTTCTTTTTTGACTGAAAGGCTATTTAGAAGTTTATTAATAGCCAAACATTTGGGGGATTTTCTAAATTACCTTGTAGTTAACATTTTCAAGGTTATCATTTTGTAATTGATTAATTCTACTATGATCACAGTAGTTGTAATCCGAAATTTACTGAGACCTGGTCAGCATATTGTCAATTTGGTAAATAATCCACATGTACTTGAAAATGATGTATATTCTATAATTTCTGGGTACAGTGCCCATATAAATGTCAATTCTGTTTCTTGGCTTATGCATTATTTACTTCCTCATTCATTCCATAAATGAATCAAAACTTTAAAGTGGCCTTTTAAACCTAAGAATGAAACTAAAAGGTGTTTCATAAACTAAAGAAATACAGTGATGATGGAAAATTAAGCTATATCTTCAGGCCTCAAAAGTTATTCAACAACTGGGATACGCACATACACACACCCTGCAACATTTTTCCTGTATAATATAGGCTGATTTATTCCACGTTTCGCAGGTGACAGCAAGCAGTTTACCTGATTTTCATCCTGTACTTCCATGGTGTATTGGTCACCTGGCTGAACTTCCGTCACTTTCTCTCCAAGGAGGAAACCCAGACGAGTCATGAGTGTGTTTGCTGCTTCATCTACAGATGGAGGGGGACCAAGTTCCTGTTCAGCATCACCTATAACAGGCAGACATTGAAACACATGAATCTTTCAAAATAAAATGGCCTTGTCCTGCAACTATTCTTACATTGAATTTGGTCATTCCCTTCATTTTCATTCTAAATCCAAAATTACCAGATCCCTGCCTAGAAGCTGATTTTCCCACTTTTGCATATTATAATTGATATATCGTTTACTCGGATTATCCTCAATGTATCTACTTGAAACCTGGGTTTGAGAGAATGTTTGTAATTTACTGAATAGAAGATGTTTCCTATTTCTTTTGCAGTTAGGTTTCCAATTCAGTCCTGGTCTTGGGACATGGCTCCTGCCACAATCCCCACCTTCATTCAGGTTCTTTTATCTTTTTCTTTTCTCTTAAAGTTTGTGTAAATATTCTTTTTTCAAAAGATTTTTTTGTTTTTTGTTTTTTAAGATTTTATTTATTTGACAGAGAGAGACACAGCGAGAGAAGGAACACAAGCAGGGGGAGTGGGAGAGGGAGAAGCAGGCTTCCCGCGGAGCAGGGAGCCCGATGTGGGGCTCGATCCCAGGACCCTGGGACCATGACCTGAGCTGAAGGTAGATGCTTAACGACTGAGCCACTCAGGTGCCCCTCTTTTTTCAAAAGATTTTGAAATTAGTTCAAACTTATAAAAAAGTTTCAAGAATAGTATAAAGAACATTTTTTTCCCTTAACCTTTGAAAGTATAAACATGATGTCCCATCATCCCCAGTTAGAGTCCTATAAACAAGGACATTCTCATACATAATGACAGCAACAGCACAGACCTCAGAAAACTAACATTTGGCATTATTATGATCACACCCACGGATCCCATTTAAGTTTTGTCCCAGTAATGTGCTTTCTAGCAAAAGGATCCATTTCAGGGTTAGGCAGTGCATTTCATTCTCAGTTCTCTTTTATCTCTTTTAATTTGGAACAGCTCATCAGTCTTTTCTTAACTTTCATGACCTTGACACTTCTGAAGATTATAGGCCAGTTGTTTTGCACAATGTCCCTCAATTCGAATTTATCTCCTGTTACCTTATGATTTGACTTAAGTTATGCATTTTTGGCAGGACTATCACAAAAGTGATGCTGTTAACTTAGATCACTTTGTTATAGTAGTGTTTGCTAGATTTTGTGGCTCTAAAATTACACTTTTTCCCTTTGTAATTAATAAGTATGTTGTGGAGGGACATTTTGGGTCTGTGTAAATACATCCTACTTCTCAACAAATTTTTAAATTAAAAAAATATGTTTGCAATAAAATATATATACCAAGATTTTCCATTTTAACCATTTTTACATGTACAATTCAGTGGCATTAAGTTCATTCACAGTGCTGTATGGCCACTGCCACTGTCCATTTCCAGAACTTTTTCATCTTCCCCCAAAGAAACTCTGTACCCATTAAATAAAAACTTCCCATTCCCCCCTCTTACTAGCCCCAGCTAATCTCTATCCTATTTTCTCTATGAATTTGCCTATTCTCGGTACCATATAAGTGGAACCACACAATATTTGTCTTTTTATGTCTTGCCTATCTGACTTTGCGCATGTTTTCAAGGGTCATCCATGTTGTAGCATGCATCAGAATTTCATTCCTTTTTATGAATAAATAATATTCCATTGTATGTATATTGCCATAGTTTATTCAACTGATGTTGCAGACTTGGGGGTTGTTTCCATCTGTTGGATATTATGAATAATGATAGTATGGACACTGTTAGTGTAAAATTATCAGTCTGACTCTCTCCTCAATGAAATTTTGCCCACTGTCTTTTAGCATTCACTAATGTTTCTTGGTTGAACTAATTACTACCATGCCAAATAGTGTTTTTTCTAAACCCATCATTCTTTCTACAGCTTAGTTTCTTTTCCTTATCTATTTATCTGAACTCAGTGATTCCTATATATTCAATGAGTTATAATCTGTTACTATCATTATTTATGTTGTTGTTTCAACTGTCCCAGATTTGGCCAGGGTAAGCCCTTTCAGTTTGGCTCTTGTAACCTTTTGACACACCTGTGTCATCTTCTGAGCATTTCTTTTCTTTGGGAAAGTAAGAGATGTTCCAGGCTCATCTTTTACTTCCCCTGCCCTAGCCGTAGAATCAGATGCTTTTCCAAGAAGCCCTGGTTCTTTTTAGTGGGGAAAGGCATTTAGAATATCATATATGCTCACTGCTTTTAGGATGCTACTGTCCTCCAGGTCCACTGGGACAGAGGCAGGCAGTATAATCATGCACATACATACATATATACATATATACAACAGTCACATATCCTTATATTCATTTGTAAATCTGTACACAAACACACCCCCCAAAAGTTCCTGGTGATGCTCTAATTCCAATTTAGTACCATAAGGTTAATTCTAGGTTTTATTTTTCCCCAAACTTTTTTTTCCCAAAGTTGTAAACTTGTTCTCCAACAGTAAGACATCTCTCACTATCCTTACTTAATCTGTTCCACCTTCAAATACAATGTCACTGCTGCTCACTGCCACCCTGCACACAAATGCTCTACTCCCCCTGCTTGGGGTCCTACCCCATGCCACATGAGCCCAACTAGCACTTCCCCCACAGTGAGGGTCATTTTTTTTTTTTTAAAGAGAGAGCGAGCATGCGCACACATAAGAGTGGGGGGTAGGGACAGAGGGAGAGAGAATCCCAAGCAGACTCCCCATTGAGCACAGAGACTGATGCGGGGCTCAAACCCATGACCCATGAGATCATGACCCGAGCCGAAATCAGAGTCAGATGCTTAACCAACTGAGCCACCCAGGTGCCCCCAGGGTCATTTTTTAAAAATTGATATATAATTCACATACCACAAACTCTATCCTCTTTAAGTGTATAATTCAGTGGCTTTTAGTATATTCATAAGGTTATGCAACCACCATCACTTTCTAATACCAGAATATTTTAATCACTCCAAAAAGAAACCCCATTAAAGTTCATTTTTGCCCTGAAATTTAGACCCCCCCCAATTTCTGATCGCTGGTATTCATTTTAATCCTCTGTCTCCAGACTGCTACATTCTTTTCATACAATTTGCTTTTTAGGTTCTTTTTCTATTTAGGCTATTTTTCAGTGGTCACCAACTATAGGAATTAATTCTTTTTCAAATTCACTGAGGGACGCTAAACAAAGTCAGTATTAGGTTTTTCCTTGGACTCACCATCAAGATAAATTTCTTTCCAAAGAGAGAATTTATAATTGCTTCTTAGCCTTTGGCTAAGCTCAAGTGCAAATAGAGAACAAAAAGGAGTCAGGGAACATAGTATGATCTACTCTAAATGTAATGTAGAAATAATTTATTTAAATTGCCTGTTTACAGTAACTTGATTCACGGTCAACATTTTTTCAGATTTTGTTTTCATTCAGATACATTTAGTCTAACTTTATAAAAATCCACAATGGCACAGATCCTATAGGACATTACAAAAATCTTTTTTTTGGAGAGAGACATGTCCTGTCAACGCAGTAAGCATTAGCTATAATATCATATGGTTCAATGTCAAAATTTAATAGCTTCTTAAGTTTTTAGGATATTCAGTCTTAAACATTAAACCACTCCATGATGGCAAGAAAGTGTGATTTACCTTGTTATTATTCAGTTTACACTTACATTTATATTATCTACTAAAGTTATAACCTAGGGGTCAGAGGAAGGGACTATATGTGTATTTTTGTACACTATTAATGAACTCAAGTGTCCCATCTGTGGAAAATCTATATAGAACTTTCATTGAATTTATGTCGGAGTAGAAAAACGGTCTCTATTTTCTCTTCCCTATGTCCTCTCCGAGAGTCAACAAAAATAGATTTCTCTGCCACAGAACAGATATAATAGAATCAATAGGGTTTTTTTTTTTTAAGATTTTATTTTATTTATTTGACAGAGAGAGAGACAGCGAGAGAGGGAACACAAGCAGGGGGAGTGGGAGAGGGAGAAGCAGGCTTCCCGCCGAGCAGGGAGTCCGGTGCGGGGCTCGATCCCAGGACCCTGGGATCATAACTGAAGGCAGACGCTTAACGACTGAGCCACTCAGGCGCCCCAATAGGGTTATTTTTATTCACAAATATTTTTTAAGTTTACATGGTCCTTGCTGCCCCCCACCCCGAGAATGAAAGCTTCTTATTCCTTAATAAAAAGGTAACTGCTATATTCAAATTGATGAATTACCCTTTTCCCCTTCTATAGATTAAACTAGCTAAGGTTTTCCAAATTCTTCTTAGCATAGATTCCTGACCTCTAGATATTCTGAGGCTCCATTTCATTTTCTTCTAGGAGGCTATTCTGATGATTACCAAGTATTTTCTATGTACTAGGTACTATGAGGATTTATATAACGTGGAGAAGGTACAGTCATTGACTTTAAAAAGTTTATAATCTGTGGAAAATAAGACATTAGATTATATGATTCATTTATTTAACATATGGTGCTTATGTACAAGTCATTGAACACTTTACAAATATTAACTTACTTAGTTTTTATAACAACTTTATGAAATAGGTATTATTACACTCATTTTACAGATAAGAAAACTTAAGCACAAGCAATAAATGGCAGAGCCAGGTTTAGAACCCAGGCTCCCTGCCTCCAGAATCAATGCTCCCAACTAGTATGTTATACGGCTCCCTCACTGGAAAGTAATATTATAAATAGTGAGAATGTCTACATAAGAGACAACTTATTTACAGGCATATTGCTTATATGTGATACTGTGATATAATGAGAAATACATATCTGGTCCTTGTTCCCAGTTGTTGGAACAGGGTTCCTGAACTCTTAGAATTTCCTGAGTGACTGGTGAGAGAAGCATCTTTTGTTTTTCATAACCCCTTTTGAGGTGACTCTTAGTGGGCCACTAAACAGCTGTGGGATGGAGGCTAGTTACCAGAGAACCAACCATGTTATTAGAAGGTTGGAACTTTCACCCCACTCCCCAACCTACAGGGAGGGGAAAAGGGGCTGAAGTTGAGTTAATCAGCCATGGCCAGTGACTAATCAATCATGCCTACATAATGGAACTTCCATGAAAATACTTAACAATAAGGTTTGGAGAGTTTCTAGGTTGATGAACACATCCACATACTGGGAGGATGGTGCACCTAAACCCCACAAGGACCGAAGCTCCTGTGCTCAGGACTTTTATGGACCACCCCTCATGTACCTCTTCATCTGACTGTTCATTTGTATCATTAAAGATATCCCTCATGAGGGGTGCCTGGGTGGCTCAGTTGCTAAAGCATTTGACTATTGATCTCAGCTCAGGTCTTGATCTCAGTTTCATGAGTTCAAGCCCTATGCTGGGCATGGAGTTTACTTTAAAAAAAAAAAAGATATCCCATATGATAAACTGGTAATACTCAAGTGTTTTCCTGGGTTCTGTGAGCCATTTTGTGATTTTGAGACTATCATACAGAAGAAATTATACTTGAGATTGGCTTTTAAAAGATTCAGCATAATGCTTTTAAGATCGATTCAAATTGTTGCCTCTTTCAATAGTTTGTTCCTTTTTCTTTTTTTTCTTTTTCTGAGTAGTAGTAATACATTGCATTGATGTACCACATTTTGTTTAACCATTCACCCACTGAAGGATATTTGGGTTGTTTCCAGTTTCTGGATATTCTGAATAAAGCTACTACAAACACCCATGTATAAGGTTTTGAGTGAACATAAGCTCTAGTAGAGAGAGACCAGGAATTCTGCTAAACATACTACATTATACAAGAGCGCTCCTCATAACGAAGGATTCTCTAGCCTCAACAGTCAACAGCACTGAGGCTGAGAAACCCTGAAACATCTTACCCTTTAAAATTTGTCAAACTGGAACACTGCATCAAAAACTAATGTATATGGTGATTAACATAATAAAATAAAAAACCAAATTTGTCAAACTGGATGTACTCTCAATGCAGAGTGTCCAATCTGTTATTTCTTTTTCTTTTTTTTTGAGAGAGAGAGTATGGAAGAGTTGGGGGGTGGGGGAGTGGGGGAGAGAGAGAGAGTGGGGGAGAGAGAGAGAGAGGGAGAGAGCATGAGCAGGGGGAAAGGCAGAGGCAGAGGGAGAAGCAGACTCCCTGCTGAGCAGGGAGCTCCTACAGACGGAGCGTTGGATCCCAGGACCCTGGGATCATGACCTGAGCCGAAGGCAGACACTCAACTGACTGTGCCACCCAGGTGCTCCCAATCTGTTACTTCTGAGGATTCCTAGAATTACTTCAGTTTCTGGCTTACAATGAAGTTTTAGTTTGTTTCCTTCCCGAGTGTGGGGTTTGTTTTCTGCACTACTAGATTCTAATAATCTTTTCAGTCTTCAACACATCTTGTTCTTACACAGGACCTCCTGGGGATGCATTGTGTATGTCAAGGGTAGGGAAATATATCAAGAACAGAACTTAAATAAAAATATATCTCAGATGATAACACAGATGATCTTTTATTAATTATAACAGCAGCTAGCACATATGAAGATTAACTAGATGCCAGGTACTGTTTCTGAGTACTGTGTAATACATACTAACTCACCAGGTACTGTTTCTGGGTACTGTGTAATACATACTAACTCATTTAGTTATCATATCTGCCTTACGAGGGTAGGTACCTTATCCCTGTTTTACAAATAGGAAAGGGAAGCATAGAAAGAATAAGTAAGTTTATAAGTAAGTTTACCCAAAAATAAGTAAGTTTATCCAAATTCATATGTCTAGTGAGCGGATGTCCAGGCAATCTGGATCTAGAACTCAAGCTCTTAACCCCAGGTTATACTGTCATCCTTGATTCCAGTCTCTTACCATGTTGCTGGCATCACTTCCTACCACCCCTCTACCCAGGGTACCTGCTCTCATAACTCTCAAAATTCCTCTTAAATCCTCATACCAAATATTTGCGGTTAAAATTCCTCTTGGGGCACCTGGGTGGCTCAGTTGGGTAAGTGTATGACTTCGGCTCAGGTCGTGATCTTGGGGTCCTGGGATCAAGCCATGTGGTGGGCTCCGTGCTCAGTGGGGAGTCTATCTACTTCTCCCTCTCCCTTTTTCTCTGCCCCCTTCCAGCCCCGCTTGTGCTCTCTCTCTCAAATAGATAAATAAAATCTAAAAAAAAAAAATTCCTCTTCTTCATACCGAATGTTTTACCCATCTTTTTGTCTCATCCATGACCATCCAGGCATTTTTATAACCAAACACACCCAATTAAGGTATGTCTGTAAACAAAGATAGTACTTTCCTTGAGTGGAATTCTAATGCGACTTCTTTCAATAGTGATGAATTTAGAACATGATAAACAAAATTAGATGATCACTGTAAGACTATTTTACACAAAACAAATCATACAAATTTCACACATTCTCTGCTTATTAAAGCTATTTAAATTTTAAGTTCTTATTTTATTTTGGCTATTTGGGGGGAGTGTATTTATGTGTTAGGCTTTGCTCCCAGAACACTGAATAAAGAATACAGCACCATAAGAAATAAAAGATTCTAAAACTTACACAGAAATGGAAAGGTCCAGGAATAGTAAAGAAAACTTGAAGAAGAATGACTTCTATTACTTAATATCAAGATTTAATGCTAAAGCACTTAAGACAGAGTATGACTGACACAAACATAGATAAAAAGACCAATGGAACAGAATAAAGAATCGAAAGCATATCCATACGTATATAATTCACCTTATTTAGGACAAGGGTGAGCCACTGCCATGTTTTAGTAACAGGATGGTATTGTCAATAACTGATGATGGATCAATATGATATGAATTAAAATAAAACCTGTCCCCTACATCATACCATGTACAAAACTCAATTCCATATGGATTATAGACCCAAATATGAAAGGTAAAACAAATTTTCTGAAAGATAAACTAATAGAATATTTGCATGACCTAGGACTAGGCAAAGACTTCTTAAACAGGACACAAAAGGCACTTAACCACAAAAGAAGACTGGCTTTTAGTGAAGTTTATTAATAAGAAAAACTTCTGTTCACCAAAGACACCACTAAGGTGGCAAAAAGGCAAGTCATATGGTAGGAAAAGATATCTCCAATTCATATATCCAACAAAGGGCTTCTTTCTAGAATATATAGAGAATCCATACAAATCAGTAAGAAAAATAAAGACAATCCTATCAAAAGATAAACAAAAAAATCTATACAAGAATTTACAAGAGTATGTCCAAATGACCAATAAGCATATGAAAAGCTGTTCAACATTACTGGGAGATGGAGATGAAAATCAAAATCACAGTGACATACCACTGCATATGTACAGTGCAGAATAGCACACAAAACAAACAACCAACCCTGACAATACAGGGTAAAAAAATACTTAAATACTGCTGTGCTGGTAGGAATGCAAATTGGTAGCATTAAATTTGGGAAAAATTTTAAGCTGAACATACTGAAACTCTAGCATGTCCACTGCTAGGTATATACCAAGAGGAAGAGTATACATAGGTGCATCAAAATATACGTAACAAATATTCATAGAAGAATTGTTCATAACAGCCAAAATCAAAAACGTCCATCAATAGTAAATACACAATGAAATATGACAGCAAAAGATAATCTCACAAATATACTATTGAACAAAAGAAGAGAGATTCAAAAGAATACACACTAATGATTTCATTTGTACAAAGTGTGAAAACGGGGAAAGGAAATAACAGAATGGCGGTCATAATAGGGGTTATAAAGTGGATAATGATGCGGGGGCGGGGGGGAAGCATGAGGAAAATTTCCAAAGTACTGGTAATGTTCTATATCTTGATTTAGGTAGTGGTTAGATGGATGTGTTTGCTTCAGAGAATTTCATCAAGACTACATAATTATGATGTGTGTGCCTTTCTGTATTTATAGTTTAATTTTTAAAAATTATAGAAAATGTATTGACACACTGGGCTTGAGATTGAAACAATATTCACCATATCTGATTCTTCCTCCAAGAAAGAAGTCTAGAATTATAAAAAAGAAACAATGCTGTAATTCAAAATTTAGTATAAAATTAAAAATTATTTGGCCACTTCTCTTGTACCAGTTAACAAAGCAGAGCAATGACATACAGATAGAGAAGCCAATGGATACAAAAAATATTTTATAAATAAAGGAAGTGCTGGAGACCACAGAGAAAGAAAACAAATTTGTCTTGGAAGGGTGGTGGGAGGAAAAGGAGAGAAGAGGACTCTTGGAGGTAATACTCAAAATTCTTAAAATGGATGAGGTTGGTTTTGTAACAGTAGAGGTAGGGAAAAAGAGCTGAGGGAATGATTTTCAGATTCAAATTCCAGATGATTTTCCAGTTCAACAGAAATATAAAGCTCTAAGTTCAAGACGGATTAAATGCAGCATAATTTAATGTTCTAAAAGAGTCTTTTAAATTTATTTCTAGAATATTAATAATGATAGTAGTACTAGTAGTAATAACAACAATAACTAATATTTATTGGGCTATTAGTGCCTCGTACTTTTCTAAGTGCTTTACATGTATTAAATCACTTAATCTTCACAATGTTCCCTACCCTACAGATAATAAAAGGGAGGCACATGGAGATTAATTTCTTGCTTGCCCATGGTTACAGAGTTAGGTCAGTGACAGAGTTAATACTGAAGTCCAGGCTGTCTGGCTCCTGAGCCTATGTTCTCAACCACCTCATTTTTTGCCAGGAAATATGTGATTGCTGAATACGAATTGTTTATATGGTTATTTTATTTACTTTTATCTTTTTTTAAAGAGATTTTATTTATTCATTTGACAGAGAGAGAGTGTGTGAGAGTGCACGAGCGGGGGGAGTGGGAGAGGGAGAGGGAGAAGCAGACTCCCCACTGAGCAGAGAGCCCAATGCGGGACTCGATCCCAGGACCTGGGATCATCACCTGAGCCAAAGGCAGATGCTTAACCGACTGAGCCATTCAGGAGCCCCTACTTTTATCTTTAACAGTATCCTGATGATAGACAATATAGGAAAGCATTCATTAACTCAATACATATTTACTGAGTACTTTCTGTGTGTCCAGCACTGTGTCAAGTGTTACATGCACATTTATGAACAAGGGGCATAGCCCCTATTCTTAAGGAGGTTATAGTCTTATGGGGGGGAAACAGAAAATCAATCAATCAATCAATTAAGTCATAGTAAATTAAACTATGTGAGAAATATAATGCTGGCAAGAAATAGGATGCTGTAAAAAAACAAGTGCTGAACATTTTCCTTGATGACACTAATTCTCCTTTCAGAGATGGTTTACACTTTATATTTGAAAAAAAAAAAAGTGTCTTCTATTTAAAAGTAGCCAAACCACAGAGGGATTAGACAATGACTAAAACTGTGTCAAGAAATGAATGTCTATGGGATGACTGGGTGATTGGGTATTAAGGAGGGCATGTGTTGGGATGAACACTGGGTGTTATACGCAACTAACGAATCGTTGAACACTACAACAAAAACTAATGATGTACCATATGTTGGCTAACTGAACATAATAAAAAAAAAAAAAGAAATGAATGTCTCATAGTTAATGCATCCAAACCCCTAATCTACATCCCGAACATGGCAGGCTGCACAGAGTCTCAGTGTATAGACTCTCTTAATTCTCTCTGCATTCTCTTAGCATTTTCACATCGAGCTGTTTACATTTTCCTTTACGATCTGCTAATTATAAACCACTTGTTCTCATCTACTTCAAAACTCAGAAATTTGTACCACATTTAATCAAATAAAGAAACCCATTCTTTCTCTCTCACAGAGTTATAAAACCTATGATTAGCTTGGCCCAAAGCAAACCTGGTTATATTTTCATTTCTTAGTTCTTAAATGATTACCTAAACGTTTTTCCTTTCTAATAAATACTGGAAAATGGGTGGCTGTTAAAATCAGGGCTGTTTTTTGTCATAGTAAGTGCTGAAGCCGGCACAGGGGCTCTGACATGTTCCCCCCAAAACTGAGCTCCAGTATTATATAGCTCCAGTTCCTCAAGCTTATGAACCCCTTTGTAGTAAATTAGACAGTGAAAAGATATATTCTTTGTAGAGAGAAATCTATGTCATTTACATATATTTATAACATACTGTTTCATTTTGCCTTCCCCTGACTTTTTGGGTTCATTTCATTCATTCAACACACACTGAATGAACATCTACTATGTACTAGTCACTACATGAAGCACTGTGGATACAACTGTAAGCATAAGGGAGAAAATGTATTAAATTGTCCAGATGGGTGTTTTTGATAATTTTAGTGTTTATTTTTTCTTGATTGGATACTTGAGAAGAAATGATTGAGGAATAATTATTTAAAAGCTTTCATTGGAAAAATGCCATGATGATTCACCTACAGTTTAAATCTTTCTTTTCTCTAGGGCAAACAGCATATCTTCTGTCATTATAAAAAATGTTACTTGGTTAGGGACCAGATAAGGCATTTGTTGTATTAGAGAACTCATTGTATATAATTTTAACATGCTGCTAAGAAATTGTATAGAATTTTAACATGCTGCTAAGAAAAGCAGCACCATTGTTCTGTTAAGATACCAGAAAGCAGCATCCATATTTTATGCCCTTGACTGAAATGGAAGTTTTACTTGGACATATATGAATTCTAACCAAAGTTCTTTCAGACTTATAAATAGAAAAATTACTTATATAAAACAAATAGTACCTTTAGATTTTAAGGGTAGCCTTCTATTCTAGAGTAGCCAAAGATGATTGACATGGATTAATAGAAGGGTAAGACTTCAATATATACACTAGTCATTTTGTGGTAAATACAAAAATGTATTGTGTGGCTTTTGAAATTTGATGTTTTAATAAAACATTAACCAGCAGATAAGAACATTTCTTTTAAATTGGTTTGCAACAGAGCCAAGCAGCTCGTGATCCTCTTCAAACATGAAAAGAAATTCTCTAATCATTTTGCATGATGACTCCTATTCCCTATTTAATTTTTTTTCCTGGCAACAACAGAAACATCAGTTTCATCTACTCACATTTATAACTGAACTTTTACGGCTATCGTAGAAGTTAAGATAAAAGCAGAAAACATAATAATGCTGAACTTATCTCAATGATCTATGAAATACATTTGAGATCTGTGGCTGGATAAAGTAGACATTTTCCTCTCCAAGCTAATGGTAACAGGTCAAATGAGGCCAGATGGAGATCAGGAGCAGAAAGGCAAGTTTTTCAACAATTCAGTATCAAGGGTCATATAACCACTATAGGCAAAACTTGCAAAATTTTGATGTAAAATACAAATCTGAGATTTAGTTTCCAAGTCCAAATAAGAGACAACTCGCTCAAAGAGGCCATGAATCAACTCTAAAAGCCTGTTTGAAAAGGGAACTTCTTTATATTTCAAGTAATCACCTGGCTAATAATACCATTTCAACTTCTTATTATATAGCTCCTAGAACTTAAGGAGACTGGTTTATTCAAAGAGGTAGTGTTCTAAGACTGTTTTAGTGTACAGTCTGTTCCCATTTAGCTTCATGAAGAGCACAGAATGAAAAATTAAGATGGTCTTTTTATACACTTTAGAATGTGTATGCAATCTAAAAATATAAATGCTAGAATTTCCCCCTCTGCCCCCAAAGGAAATGGTGGTGGCAGGGACCTTTCAGTAACTGGAGACCTTCTAGCTGATGACAACTAATACAAACTGACAAAATATACCTTAAAAAATCTTTTTTAAAGCATTAAAAACCTAACAAGATGGTGATAAATCAAAAGAACAGGAAGAAGATTAAAACCCAGAATGGAGATCTCGCCCAGCACCGATGGCCACTTTAACAAGGGGCATTTGTTAACAGGGAAGAAATGACTGCACAGCTGAGCTGTGCTTCTGTCTATCTCATAAGGTCAGGGGAACAAAATTGGAGTCTAGGATCTGCCAAGAGCGGGAATTCTAGTAAAGTAACCTACACTTTGGGCTGAGACCCTTAACTGTACCCTGGGGGTAAAGATAAACCAGAAGTAAACTAGGCCTTGCAATTCTGACTTATGTCATCTGATTAGCCTGGGAAACCACAAACTCCGAACTTGGATCAAACTGGTCCCAGGTGGCAGAAGCAAATACAAATCTTCTCTGGATGAAAAAAAAAATCATTATCCTATCTTCAGGTTATTTCTACAAATATTTCCAAATATTAAATCCAGCACACAAAAATAATTAGGGGTATGAAAAGAAAAAAGAAATAGAAGAAATAATAAGCAAAAATAATAGTGGTAAAGGTGATGGGGTTACAGTACTATAGTTGATCTCTTAAGATAATTCTTAATATAATCTTGTAAAACTGTGGTAGAAAAGAGCTAGTGTCTATGGGATGATGATTGGTGGAGATGGAGGAAGGAGAGAGTGGTGTAAGAGCTACAAGAATGAGTCATCTGATGATCAAAGCACTGGAGATGCAAATATTTCCCTAACACCACTAGAGGTTATTGATTGAGGAAAGTTTCCTTAGTTCTTTTCTTTTCAAAGTAACCTCACATTTCAACTGTTCAATCATGAATATTTTCTCCTGGTACAGCTAACCACAGTAGCTAATAAAGGATCCAAATCAGGAACTCTTGATCTGAGGTCCTCTGCTACTTCCTCTTTTGGAAGTCTGTGAATCCCCTGAAATCTTATGTTTTAATTGGGAGAGAATAAAGGAAATTTTCATTCTTCTATCCTCCAGTGCTTCTTTGCACCTCCTAAAAAAAATAACAACTCCCAGTAACCCAGAGCAGAGATTGCAAGCTCAAATACCTTCAGGAAACAAGCAGTTTTAATATGCCTGTCATGGCTGGGTTAATGGTAGTAGGAAATGATAAAAATGTATATTGAACTGCAAAGTGTACAGACAGCAAGAGGGCATTCTAATCCTAATTTTTAAAAATGTGCTTACCAAACAGGTTTTTTATTAACTGTCTAGAAAAATCTGTCTACCATTTTAAAGTTAAATATAAGTTGGAAGTTAAGATGGTAGTCTAAGATGTTTTCCATAGTTCTGAGAACTACCTCTCAATATGGTCCAGAGGACAGAAAAGGAGGGAAGAATGGTCCCTCGAGATAGATGGGAAACCTAGATCCATGTTAGGCTATCAATGACACAGGTCACTGTCAATTCTCAACTGAGGAAAAAATTGCCTAAATTGGGGCAGGTACATAAAAAAAATCTAAGGAATCTTTAATTATAGGACCCCATCTCTTCAAAATGGAAGTGCCTGAATCTCTCCTACTTACCCTTCCTTCTCTTCCAAATTACTTTCTTCTTTAAATGAACTCACCTAGGGCCCAAGTTAAAGGATCAACTTTTAGGGAATCTCTCCAGTTACAGAGAGGTGTATTTAAGATGCCTTGTATGGGGTATGGAATGGAAGTTAGAAATAATGCAAATTCGTCAGAATACTCTAGTATTTCTTATTAACTTTGATTTGTTCAGACTAGATTTCAGATAAAACTATTTACATAAGGCAACAAACCTAAATGTTTCATTAATTTTTTTTTTTGAAACACCAGACAATATGCAAAATTTTGTATGTAGGTGCACTTTTCTGGAGAGATTGTCCATAAATTTTATCAGCAATCATTTTGTAATATATACATATATGAAATCATGCATATTGTAGACCTTAAGCTTGCACAATGTTACACATCAATTATACCTCATAAACGTCGGAAAATTTTTTTTACAAATATGCTCCCTAAAAAACAATAAGTAAATTTATCTAATCTTTAATAATCCTGTAGTCTTTTTACTAATAACTTAGACATAAATAAGTGGGCAACAGGGCCTGAACTCAAAACCTGAAGATCAAGATCTGAGCTAAGATCAAGAGTCAGACACCCAACTGACTGAGCCACCTAGGTGTCCTGGGACTCTGCATATTTTTTAACTCATTAGTTTGGCACTTAGCTAAGAAAACAAGCTTTTAAAATGCTGATAATCTTCTATCACAATGCCCTACTTCTGATTCTCTCCCATTGAAGTAGGAATCACTGCAGAGACAGGATATATAGAAAGTACTCACTGCTGGCAACACTTAGTGTTTCCTTGCCTATGTAACTGCCCCCAATGTATAAGAAGTAGTATGTGCACAATGATGTATGGTGATGACTATTTGGCTGGGATAAAAAGCAGTATTTGACAAGCTCAAGAACCTTAAATCCTTCATTGAAATCTCTAAGACTGCTGTTTCTCACTGTGTATTCCCTTGGGCTTTAAACTGAAGTTTCTAACGTCTGCTTTGAATAGACATACGTTTGAGATACAAATTACGGTAAAGAAGTGTTACTTCTGTAATGTGGTGTTCTCCATATTATTCCCCTATTGGCCTGGATTTCCTCATCCATAGCACAATTTATTCTAATGTGGAAAGCTAAGTATGTATATACTGGTCACAGTAAGGAAAGTATTATCCTCAAAACTCACGTTTGTCTAAATAACAAATTTACTCTCTGTTGACTTCCAAATCTGGGTTTTATTCTAGAAATTGCACACTAAAATAACATGATGAAATCACTCAGGCTTAAAGAGAAAAGCACCATTCTAGAAAGAATTATTTCACTGTACTGTAATAGTCAGTACAGACTGGGAAATACCTCCAGATAGTTATAGGAAAAATGGAAGGGGCGGGGCACCTGGCTGGTTCAATTGGTGGAGCATGCGACTCTTGATCTCTGGGTTTTGAGTTCAAGCCCCACACTGGGGGTAGAGATTACTTAAATAAACATATTTTTTTAAAAGTGGCAGGGGAATTTTGAAAATAAGATGGGTAGGACAGCAGGAATTCTGGTGAACCAGTAGCTAAAACCTTTAAAGAACGAGTGGTATGACCTCAGAGTCTAGAGAAGCTTCAACAAGGAAGGGCAGTGATTGGTACATTTTTCTATTGGAATGCAAGGATGAGAAAGATATATGCTTCCAGCCCATGGGATGGCACATATCAAATATGTAGAAAAAACAAGAAAAATCTGGTGCTTCATTTAAACAACTTTCCTCAAAATTCCAATTTACTCCCTGAGCGTGGATTGGATACAGTGACTTGCTTCTAACAAACAGAATATGGCAAAAACTGATAGGATCTCACTTTTAAAAAAAAGTTTTATTTATTTAAGTAATCTCTACACCCCACGTGGGGCTCAAATTCACAACCCCAAGATCAAGAGTCGCATGCTCTTCCAACTGAACTAGCCAGGTGCCCCGTTACTTCTGAGATTGTACTATAAAAGACCATCACTTTCATTTTGCTCGCACTCACTTTGCCTCTTGCTTGCTTTCATGAAGCAAGCTGCCATGTTGTAAGGTGCCCTATGGAGAAATCCACATGGAAAGGGACTAAAGGTGGCCTCTGGCTAAAAAGCTAGTGAGGAACTAAGACCCTTGGTTCAACAACCCACAGGGAACCAAATCCTTCCAACAACTGTATACATAAACTTGAAAGAGGATCCCTCCACAGTTGAGCCTTGAGATGATTATAGCCCAGGCTGTCAACTTGACTGCAGCTTGTGCGCAACCCTGAGCCACAGAAAGAAGCTAAGCTGCATCAAAATTCCTTACCCACAGAAACTGTGAGACAATAAGTGCTGTTGTTTTAAGCTACTAAGTTTTATGGTATGTTTTATAGCAATAAATCACTAATACAGGATCTATTTTCAAGGGTACTCAGTGAAAATAAATAGAATTTAACCAACACTTCCCACAAGTCCTAAATGTTATAATGCATAACTTCTAGATAAGGAAAAACACAAACAAAAAGACAAGGAAGATTTTAAGTGACTTAGAAATAAAGGATGGCACTAGCGACATCATACAGAATTCATAAATCTCGAGTTTGTTGGGTGTCAACACAAGTCAAGAATACCTTTCTGTCACTTCCTTCCTCCCACAGAATTTTTTATGGACACTGGGCTGCAGGAACTTACATACAGTTTAGGAAAAGAAAAACATAAAACTACATTTATTTTCAGAAATAAATTTATAATAATATATACATGTGAGACACAAGTTATTAGTCATAACAACTGATGTTCCAGATGCTGAGCTAAGTAAATTATGTATATTATCTTATTTAATCATCACAAACACCCTATGGAGTAGGCAATATTACTATCTTCATTTTACAAACGAGGAACAAGAGGATTAGAAAGATAAAGTAATAAAAGTTACACAGCTAATATGTGTCACAGCTAGAGTTGAATCCAAGCTTATCTGATCCCTCAGCCTGAGTTATTTACCACTGTGAAAAACTGCCTCCATTAAAAAAACCAAAACCCAAAACCCACACAACTTAGCATCTATACTATAATACATAGATTGCTTATAAAAACAACCAATGACTACAGGTTACAGGTGTAATTTTATCCTCTGCAAAGTACTCTAAAAAGGATGATAGCCTTACCCACAGCATTCTTAAATAAAAGGCCTTAAAAGTTCTAAGACATTATAATAATTGTAGCTATGATTTATATAGCACTCTAGACTACATACATAAGTGTTTTGATCATTTTACATATTTTAATACACCTTTGCAGCGTTCCTATGGTGTAGGTAATACTATAATCTCCGTTTTACAGATAAGGAAATTAATTTCTTATGGTTGTTATTTGCTCAAGGTCACACAAGTAGTGACAGAACTAATATTTGAACACAGGCACTCTGGCTCCAAGGTCTGTAGTCTACACTAGTGCATTTCACTCTAAATCAGTGCATTTTACTGCCTCAAAAACCCTAAGTTAAAATGTTTTTCAGTTAATGGAAAAACTGTTCTTTTTGATATCTAATTTATGGATCTAGGCACCATATTCATAGGTCAAGTCTTCAGAATTTGTGATGCAAAACATCTTGAGAAAAGTTAATCTAAAAGTTTGTGGGATGAGACTATCTTTTAAATAATGATAAGATGTAAATCAGGAGAACAGCTAAAAATGATCAAAATGAAACATTTTATTCAACAAAGCATCTGTGCACTGAAATAACTTTCTAACATGTTAAGAACTTACTAGTGGATAAGGAAGTGTGGGCAAGAAAAGCTATTCATATTCATATTCTAGTTCTTTGGCATGCTTATTTTCATAACCAGTAACCAGGCAGTGTCTCTCATACTTAAAATACACCAAAATTCAAAAACTAATGATGTAATGTATGGTGATTAACATAACAATAAAAATTATTTAAAAAAATAAAATACACCAAAATATGTTCAGTTTATCTCTCTGCTTCTGAGCTCTCCCTTCTATGCTGACTTTCACATTGTGATTACAGCAGCGCTCTGTCAGTTATTCCCTTCATTCCATTTACAAGTCTGTCCACCATCCACATATATATAAAATATATATTTATATATATATATATATTTGTTCTAATAGCTATACCATTAACAGCTTCTGTTTCATTTCAATCTTTATAACAGTATCTCTTTTCTCCTTTATTTGAGGTGGGTAAAGTATGTGTCACAGACTGCTTTGGAAGCCTGTTACACAAAGCAGCACACATGTGGGCACCTGGGTGGCTCAGTTGGTGAAGTGTCTGCCTTCAGTTCAGGTTATGATCCCAGAGTCCTGGGATCAAGTCCTGCACTGGGCTCCCCGCTCAGCAGGGAGCCTGATTCTCCCTCTGCCCCTCCCCACCTTGTGCTCACTCTCTCTTGCAAAAATAAATAAAATCTAAAAAAAGAAAGAAGCATACATGTACATTAGGAGTTTAGAGCACCCCTAAAGCTCAGCAATTTAAGTCAGGTTAAAAACCCTGCTTTACACTTACTGTGTTTACAATATAGTAGACATAGGGAATACAAACACAACATTAGCAGAAGATGTAAATTACGAGAAAAGGCTCCTCGTATTTACATGCCAATCAAAAAACTACACAGAGGGTTTTAAAATATAATTTTAAGTATAAAATTCATTGCAAAACAAATGAAGCATACCTAACTAAGATAACATTTGATGATGTTTTCAGAAAGAAAAATGGAAAGAAAAAGATGAGAAAACAAATCATCCTTTTCTTTTAAATAGAATGACCACAACTACATAGGAGTTGGGAAAAGAGGTTCAAGGAATTACTCACTTTTTATAAAACATTTATCTACAGTGGCTTGTACTTGTCCAACGGAATGTACAATGCTGATCAAGAAAGCCAGAGGAAAAATCTTTTATGAATTTAAAATATATATGAGTATGTACCAAATAACTATCATAAAACTCTTCCATTCTTGACTTTCAAATACATCCTAATCTTGTTGTCACCTTAAATAACACTGTCCTTTGAAGGACAGTGCCATTTTTAAAGAGGTTTAAAAGATCTATTATAAAAAGATTAATCTCAAATTTCTCTGAAAATATTTGGTGTGGATAAAAGCCTGTCTATTTTCAGAACACCCGTCTGGACTTTGGCCCTTAACCTTGCACATGTAGTCAAAAGTCCTCTAAAACTGTTGAGTTGGCCTGCCATTTGTGTCAAGATTCGTTTCTACAGTTGAAATGATGTGTTATTACAATATCCAATTAAAAAAAACCCCTAAGAAACAAAGGTGTAAATAAAGAGTATCACCATCCTTTAGTGGCATCTGATTAAAAATCTAAAAATTTCAGTACAAAGTCATTGTAGAAATTTTAGAAAATGAACAAAGTGTAATGATGATGATGAACAACAACAGGAAAGGTGTTCTTATGTTTATTTGCCCGAAGTAAGCATTTGGCATATATGTTATTTTACTTAATTTTAACAACCCTATGAGATAAACCTATCATAAAAGACCTATTTTTATCAAAGGTTACAAAGAATTCAAGGTTATGAAAGTTAACACACAGTTACAGCTAGTAGGTGACAGTCAGAAATTAAACCTAGATCTAACTCTAGAACTTGAGCTCTCATTCACTAATGCATGCTGCCCAAGAAAGAACATTAAATCCACCTGTAATCCTACCGACCAGCTACAACCACTGCCAACATGAGCATTATCTCACCAATCCCACTCTCTCCTGACTTCCCAACCAATCCCAATTCTCTCTCTCATTAGGCAACCAATGTTTTCCCTATGAATATATGTATTTATGTATCTATACAAATACTTACTTAATATGTTAAATTACAGAAATAACATCATGGTATATACCATGTTGCTTTGACAGGAAACAGGCAAAGAGACATTATATCACATGTTTAGGATCACCTGACTAGTAGGGGGGAAATCAGAACTGAAACACAAGATACATTTAACTAAAAATTGCCCTAGGGGAACCTGGGTGGCTCAGTCAGTTAAGCGTCCCACTCTTGATTTTGCCTGCCTCAGGTCATGATCTCAGGATTGTGAGACTGAGCCTCGAGTTAGACTCCGTGCTAGGCGTGGAACCTGCTTAAGATTCTCCCTCTCCATCTGCTCCTCCCCTCCCTGCTCCCTAAAATAAATAATAAAAAAATAAAATAAATAAGATAAAAATGACTCTAAACCTTTACATCTTTCCCCGTCCCTGATTATTTAGAAAACACTTTAACACCCTGCAATATACTTTGGGATTATCACAACGATAATAAAAAAATTAGCTAACATTTATAAGCATTTACTATGAATCAAGCTTTCTGCTAAGTGCTTTATATTTATTAATCTGATTTAAGATTACTGTTCCCATTTTTACAGATGAGGAAACTGAAACTCAGAAAGGTTAAGTGACTTGCCTAAAATCACACAGCTAATAAATAATGCCATAAGCAGGAAAGTTAGAGAGTAGGATGAATCAATCAGTTCTCTTACCTTGGGAATTGCTTTTATTGAAATCACTGATATCAGTTGGGTACCCTAAAAATAGATTACAGCCCAGTCTCATATGTAAAAACTGAATTTTCTGCTTTTTAATTTAAGGGTAGTTAAGGGGTGTTTATGGAATTTAAACAGTACCAGAATTATGGGCAATCTCTTCCTGGATTACATAGTGTCCACTTCAAGAGTTCAACAATAAATTCTGCTTGTGACCCATACAAATCACTTAAATTCTCTAGGTCTTAATTTCCCCACTGTAAGACAATTATCAAATACAATTCACTTAACATCCCCTATGCTCTGGTAGGTCAGTTATGTAAAATCATCAATCACATCCCATGGTTTTAAGCACAGAACCAAAACATACTGTTCACTTGTGTTTTTCTCATATTTGCCGCATACAACAAGTCTGATTTGAGGAAAGGTAAAATGTAAGTTAGGTATTTTAGAATCTAATGCTATGTCGACTGAATCCCTTAATTTATTAGACAAATATTCTGGATCAACAGCTTTATCTCAGCATAGCTTTCCCTAGACTTTGCAGACCAAGTATCAATGACGTGCTCTGGTTTGATCCACAATTTCCTTTTATATGTAGGACAATATGAAAACTAGACATAGGTACACAGATACCAGGAACAAAAGGACCAACCAAAAAAAGACATGTCTATTTCTTAGACACAAAAGCTTTATTCTTCCAACCTAAAGTACAGGCATCAAAAGGTTTAAGTTTAGATAATACAGAAACAACATCCTCATAAGTCAAGAGCAGAATGACTTTCTGGAATTGTTCATTGGACCGCTTGTAAGCAGCCTGCAGCAGTCCTGTAACCCAGCTGTTCCTCAAAGCGTAGAACCTCAACCAGCAGCTTCAGCGCCACCTGGGAATTCGTCAGAAAAGCAAATTCTCAACCTAACCCAGGTTTACAGAGTCAGAAATTCTGAGGTGGGGCCAGCAATCTGCGTTTAAACAAGTCTTCCTGGTAATTCTGAAGCATGCCAAAATCTGAAAGCCACTGCTCCAGCCTTTGGTTTATGACTGTTGTCTCTGTGAGATATACATACTATTTTCCTAAATTTGCATGTGATAATGAATAAAGCAGGTGGACAAGAAGAGAAAGAGCTTTAACTGAGTTACTATATAAGTATACAATAAAACATGATCACTGTTCTGTTAGTATATCCTATGTAAGAGAAATTCAAAAGGAACGGATTATTTGTTTGCTTTGTGAGGATGCTGAATTCATCTGTTCATTGTTAAGTTTTGGTACTATGTAGAAGATAACAGCTTCAACCTTCAGGTCACTAATCTTATCTCAGTAGAAACTTATTTTCGGAGAGTTTAATAACTTCATTATAAATGAGTATAAAACACTAAGAAGTTTCTGTGCATTAAATCTGTTCAGATAAGAAAAGGAAAGACTGAGGAACGTGGCAATTAACATTCTGGCAACATGTTTTAGTTTTTTCCTGGCCTTCTGAAAGTTTCAACTGAGGTTTAGTTTGGTTCGATTCCAATTCAGCAAAGATTCATATTTGTGGGAAATATACATAAAAAATAACATGGATAAGATTTTTCATAGGGATTCAGCACTGGCATTCCAACAAAAAGCAGCTACCTTGCTTCTTGACAGTAACAATGGCTAGATTAAAGATGTCAGATGGACAATCAGGAAGTGAAAGATAAGTCTTCCTGACAGTCATTCTGACTTGCAAATCTGGAAAAGAAAAGGCCTCCAACAGAGTTTCTTTCCCCAAACTCAATGCAGGAATAGGGAATTAGTGCATTTATTTGTTTTACTTTATTATACTAAAATTCCCATGAAGAAATGCAAAGCACACTATTCCATTGCCCAAGAAGGTGACAGTACCTCAAAACATGAAAAAGATTCTTCTAACCATGTGCTATTGTACCCTTTAAAGAGCTATTTTGTTCCCTCAGACACAGAAAAGTTGGTTCCTAAAACATAACTGTGCTTGATTTAAAAATAGTCATCTCCTAATGATGTAATGTATGGTGATTAACATAACATAATAAAATAAAAAATAAATAAATAAAAATAGTCATCTCCGACAGTGGATGAAACCTGGGATTCTGCGTCCTGAAAGTAAAATCCCCAAGGTCTTTCAATATTTAAAACTGACCCATACGGTCAATGTCTCTGATTAGGTTTGGTCCAGGTTTTCAACTATTACCTTTCTTTTTTTTCCTTAAACATGTCTTATTTGGCTTCAGAGCTACATTATCCTGACATTTCAGATTAGAGTTATTGATCCCTTCCCTAGAACTAAAAATCATTTTATTCTGCTGACAGAATGCTATAAATTTGTAAAGTGGTTTCATTCTGTGGTTTAACATCAATTTTAATGAGCAGGAATAAACAAAAGGCCTAAAACCAAGTCTTCTAAGGCCTTCTACTAAAGCTCTGATCTGTATACTCAACTAGATCTTTGAACACTTCTGACACAGCTCTATAGACTCACTGTAGAGTGAGTGTAAAGGATGTTGCCAGGCAACTCATCTCAGTTTGCAAGAATCTAAGCATTGATAATGACTCTGTCTCAGCTTGGCTCCCACAAGAGAAGGGTTTTAGTGAACTCCCACATGTGCTCATAGGCCATTCATGAGAAGAGGTATTTCTAAAGTGAATGTACAGGAGCCCAAACTGGGAACCTATAAGGTTTCTTTTCTAATTTAAGTTTAATGTTTCCAACATCACAACTATTTTCTGAATAGAAATCCAATGGGAGTCAGAAAAAGTAGGTCATATGTAAAGGGCTAGTGTTGAATGAACATTTTTATTCATATCTTTAATATTCTTGTTTGCACATGACCAAAGCTATATTTCTTCAAGTATCTCAAATCACAAAAATCACCCTAAAAACTATTTATCTACCAAAATTATTTTAATTCTTTTGAAAATTATCCCTGACATGGTTTTCAATACTTACTCATTATTACATCAATAGTCAAAAAAGGATATTCAGTAAAAACTATGTTCTAATAAGGAAAATATGCAATCCGTTGCAAAAGGGGCTACGGATATGTTTTTATGAATAGTATACATGCAAAACACTGCTCTGCTGGATGGGCCAGATCCAAACCTCCCTCTGTCAAAGCAGACACTTTGCATGCATGCTTACCAGGGCAGTACGCATCCACGTCCAGTTTCTGAGCTGAAGCGAGGGTTGGTGAGCCAAGCTCGGATTCTGGAATTCGTGGGCTCTCAACAAACTTTGCCTTCCTCAGAGGGGCTAAGGACAAAAAAACAGACAGAGAGAGAGGGAGAGGGAAAAAGGCGAGAGAGAAAGACAGGGAGAGAGAGAGAGAAGAAAACAGAAAGGAAGGAAGAAAGAAAAAGGAAAGAGAAACAGGGAAGGAGAAGGGAAAGAGAGAAACATAGAGGGGTCATGAGTAAGGGGAACAGCAGGCAACAGATGGAAGCACTTAAATGAACGACACACTCTGTCAGACTCAGATCAGGTTACCCTATTTTTTTTGTGCCAGAAAAAAAAATGAACTACATTCTTCATAGAGGAGATGGGTCTTGTTAAAAAGTCACTGCAAACTGGAAAAGCTAAAATCTAATATTCAAAACTATGAGCCTAAGTTGCAATTGTCTATCACCTTTAGCTACTTCCTCTCTTTAGAAAGCAAAGAGCTATTTTGTCTTCCTTTGCCATTAAATAAAGGTATGAACTGAGGAAAGTATAGGGCTGAGTTTTAAAATTCTGTTTATAACAACTGTAACCAAAGGTTTTCTTTATCCAGAAATAACTGCTATGACACTCGGTTGTGATAAATACCATAACTAGGATTAATGTACCTAGCTTAAAAGGAAATCAATCACCTGACGGCTCAGCTTAATTAAGGTAAGGTATCAAAAATGCTAGTGGGCAAAGATGTTAGCTAGGCCACGCCGGTCTGACACTGGAAGCTAAAGGTAAAGAGAGGTGATTTAGTTGCACATATACTCAGGAGTTCTACGGATTAGTAAATTCCATGCCATGGAATCCATTCATTCTTGTAAGGAATGAAATAAAAAGTATATTTCATGAATTTAAAGTTCCATTTATCAAAGGCTTGTATAAATTCTATTTATTGATTTTTAGGGGGAAGAATTAAAGAACACTACTGATACACATTTATGTAATCAGTTTAATACATTAAAAATTAAAATTATGAAGATTACTTTGGCACTCTCAAATTGAGTTTCATAAAATAAATTACAACAGGGTGAAAGTGCTTAGCGTAACACTGGTTCAAAAGGATCATTTGAATCTGAAATTGAGTTGTATGCATTATATATTTGTGTCATAACTATAGGTGTCCAAGACATGGGAGTGCTTAAGAGCACATTACTTTTTTCAAAAGTTTCTGCATGTTCTTCAAAATCCTCATCCATTACTGATCCACAGGGGATTCTAAGTTATTCCTAAAAGACCCTGTAAAAAGTAATATAAAACTTTGTCATTATAATGGCCAGAATTCTCTATTTTCTCTGGAGGATAAAAATAATAAAGTATTAAAAAAGAAAAGAAGTACTTTTGAAATGTGCCAATATTCAAAGCCTACAGGCAACTAAATCACATTTTAAATCTTAAAATATGTATGTATATTTTAAGTGTATGTTAAAAAACAAAATAAATCCTGTTACTGTCTCCATAGCAACAAGAGTTAAGGGTGCTAACAGTATGGTTCTCCGCCAAAAGTAAGCTTTGAAATAGCAGAACTCTCACCTCTGCTAAAACTGTAATAACTGAGACTATTTTTAAAAGTCACTATCACAAAGATCTCAAGTGATTTATATGCAGATCTGGCTACTAATAGCCAGTATTAGAGGCTCTTTCATTATAATCTCACCAACTAATTAAAAAATAATGAAACATTTTATTTATCCAGTATTGCTCTGTATAGAAGAAATGATTATAATTTAATTCTTTTTTTTTAATCATGGCAGCAGAGTAACTATTTTACCTGCTGAGTTCTGACAAAGAGAGCACTGGTCCCTGGTCAAGGGATTCCATATATCTAAAAATCTTAATAACAATTTTTATAATGAAAATAGTAGGCTAGTAGTCAGACAGAAATCGGCAACTTAGGGTAGATATGTAAGGAAGAAACTGAAGGATGGCAGGAGAAACTGAGGGGGGTGGTATGAGGAATGTATAAGGATTATGAGATGGAGTCAAGGGCATAAATCAGGATCCCAGAGATTTGTAAATTCGATGCCATGCGGACTTCTTGATTTTCCCTTCTCGGGAATTCCAACTGAGGTTATCTTTACAGCTCACAGTGGACATTTGATTTTTTTTTTCTACCTTCATCTCTACCTTCATTCATGCGATACTGTACATGTCTAATAATGACTTTAAATTATCTTTTAAGGTAGATTATAATGTTGCTCTCATACAAATTACAGAAAACTAGTGCTGCCTGTAAGTCCAAACACGGGGTACAATCACGGCTATGACTGGTTGTCCAATAGTCTTAATACTGTTCGGTGGAGAACATAAAAGGTCAGTTTGAAAGATAGGACATGAAATTTTGCTTGGAAGCCTAGAATTTTAATAGACTTCATAATAAAAAATGGTAAAGATGATTCAGCTGGGAGCAAGAATTCTGTGTCAAAAGAGTTTACCAGACCATTTTTTAAAAAGTGGTTGAAATGAGATGGGTAGGAGGATTCTAACACCAAGACAGATTATTTTACTGTGACAGAACCTGGTAGTAGAGTAGTGAGGGGCTGGACAGCAGAGAATTAAAGTCTGGGCTCTGAAACCAGAAAGCTTAAGTTAGATTCCATCTCTTCCACTTTTTCCTAGCTGAGAACGTTTCTCTAAGTTTACGATCAGTTAGTTGGACTTAATAACATTACCCATACCATGGGGGGATTGCAAGGATTACACTAATTCAAATAAAATGCTCAGAACAGTACCTAGCACATAATAAGTCCTCCATAAATGCTAGCTGTTTTTATTACTGTTTTTGGTGTTGTCCTCATCACTACCATCACAGATGCAGCATGATTTGTAAAGTCTGAATTGTGTGTGTATGTTGGAAGGAAAAAAACAAAGACATCTAAGATGTCATGCGAGAATGACAAGAAAGGAGATATCAACAATTATTTTTCTTTTAATTGAGAAGGAAATGGTGTTGAAGAAAACATGTTATAACTTAGAATGTGTTGGATTATCCAAAGCAAAATGGTCTAGGTTAGACAGTGAGAAATATGTGGGTCAAGAAAGAAAATTAAATAGTGTGATTTAGACCACTGGTTCTCAAAATGTGGTACCTGCACCAGCAGCACAGCATTATCTGGGAATTTGTTAAAAATGGAAATGATCGGACTCCACCTCAGATCAGCTGAATCATAAACTGTGGAGCCCAGCAATCTTCGTGATTCTATGCATGCTAAAGTTTGTGAATACTGGGTTAGAAAAAGATATCTATAAATACCTCATCATAGCAGATAAGGAAGGGGACTTTCCTAAGAAAAAAGTTGTTATAAAATATAAATCAAGGCCTCATCTCTAGCAGTATTAACGTATATGGTCAAAGTTAAGATTTTTTCCCCAGTCACTCTTTTAGCAATATAACTGTTGCATTTCTTTCTTTCTTTCTTTAAAAGAGTCCTGATTATAAGTATCCATCATTTGGGACCTATTTTGAAGGGAGATCAATATTTTCTGTACTCACGAATTCTTCCAAGATCACTTGAGGAGGAGACGGAGGGGTGGGAAATAAGAGCAATCAGATATACCACACAGCAATGTGAACAGTGAATGAGAAAATCTGCCTGTGTTGGTGACTCTGTAAACTGGAATGTTGTAGATAATGTTGAAGCACACCTAATCCAAGCAAATATCAAGGGCGCTAAAATAAGGATTTTAAATAACTACCAAGGTATCTGTCTTTGATAAAGGTTTCAGAACAGATGGGAATTTTTAGGAGGGAACTGGCACGGAACTCAAGATAATTACGGGAGACAGGTATGAGGGCAGGTCAAACCAAAGCAAGGATCAGAAAATGAGAACTGAAGGATTCATTTAAGATGAGAACAACATAAAGTACCAAGAAACTCTCTTCACAAAGCTGGTTTTATGATAAAAAGCATATTCATATGCTCATAAGCATAAGATTAACCTAAGACAAGTTAATTGTCAAACGTGAAAGGAGGACAAGACGATTCTAGCTATAGGTGAGAATAAGAGCTACACGGCATCCAAGTCAGAGTGCAATAAGTATAATCATCTCTGTTTGCAGATGACATCCCATAAATACAGAAAACCTTAAATAAAAGTGAAGATTCTACAATAAAACAGTTAAACAAACTGAGCAAAGTTGCAAGATATAAAATCGATACACAAAAGGATACTAACGATGAGCTATCCCAGAACGAAATTAAGAAAACAATTCAATTTGGGGCGCCTGGGTGGCTCAGTTGGTTAAGCAACTGCCTTCGGCTCAGGTCAGGATCCTGGAGTCCCGGGATCGAGTCCCACATCGGGCTCCCTGCTCGGCAGGGAGTCTGCTTCTCCCTCTGACCCTCCCCCCTCTCATGCTCTCCTCTCTCTGTCAAATAAATAAATCTTTAAAAAAAAGAAAATTTAAAATAGCAACAAAAAGGATACTTAGGAATAAACTTCATCAAGGAGGCTAAAGACTTGTCACTGAAAAACTACAAACTGTTGCTGAAATTAAAGACACAAATAAATGGAAAGACATCCCTTGTTCACCGATTCAAAGACTTAATATTGTCAAAATGGCAATACTTCCCAAAGTGATCTATCAATTCAAAGCAATCCTAATAAAAATCCCGCCGACATTTTTTGCAGAAATAGAAAAATCCATCCTAAAATTCATATAGAACCTCAAGGAACCCTGAATAGCCAAGCCAATCATAAAAAGAACAAGGTTGGAAGTCTTATACTTCATGATTTCAAAACTTACCATAAAGCTTCCTATAAAGTAATCAAAACAGTGTGGGGCTGTGTCATAAAGACAGACATATAGACCAACTGAACAGAGATTCCAGAAATAAACCCCATGGTTGAATGATTTTACAAAGGTACCAAGACCATTTTATGGGGAAATAACAATCTTTTCAATAAATGGTGTTGGAGAAACTGGATATCTACATGCAAAGGATGAAGTTGGATCCATATCTTATACCATATACAAAAATTAACTCAAAATGGATCAAAGACCTAAATGTAAGAATTAAAATTCTAAAACTCTTAGAGGAAAACACAGTAGAAAAACATATGAACTGGAGAACTATTAAGGAAGTTGGAGAAAAACAGTGGAAATTTTATCTGGAAAGAGAAAACTATATTTTAAAAAATTTTTAACAGAGCCTTCATAGGCAGAATCTTTTTTTTTTTTAAGATTTTATTTATTTATTTGACAGAGAGAGACAATGAGAGCGGGAACATAAGCAGGAGGAGTGGAAAAGGGAGAAGCAGGCTTCCCGCGGAACAGGGAGCCTGATGAGGGGGCTCGATCCCAGGGTCCTGGGATCATGACCTGAGCAGAAGGCAGACGCTTAACGACTGAGCCACCCAGGCGCCCCTCATAGGCAGAATCTTATATGAATATTCATAACATTTTAGCTCCTAAACACTTATTAGAAAATAAACCTTTGGGTACCATGAATTTCCTGGAGTGGGAGAGTAGGGGAGAAGGGTAGGAGAGAGATTTGTGACATTCTTTATTTCCTCCTTCTTAATCCCCAGTCTGTGGTGGTTAAAATCTGGAAATAGGTGGGAATACCATACTTCTAACCTATCCAAATTCCTAATTAATTACTGCTCGTGATCGTGGTTAAATGACGTCAGCAACACCTTGAAGGAAGGGGAATGCCAAGGAGCTTTTACTGTTTGGTTATGCACTTCCCCCAAAACAGAGGAATAAAAAACAACAAAGTTAAAAGAAAAAAAGTGAGAAAGAAAAACCAATTGAATTTGACAACTTGGCATAGACTAGATGTAAGTGAAAAGCAGATGAAGAAAAAGAACTATAATTCACACAGTTCCTTGTTTTTTTTTTTTTTTTTTTGCAAGGAGAAAGTATCTATCTAAAGAAAAGAAAAAACAAACAAAAACCTCCAGATACAATGTAGAAAGAGGAAATCAGAACTTGACATGACAATCTTTATCAAATAAAGGCTAATCTAATGCAGAAACAGTTTGACTCTTTATAATGAAAAGTAAAACTTTACTGATCTAAAACCAACTACAAAATTAATACATAGCTGCAGAATATTTTCCAGTTCTCTTTTTCTTCTGATTACCTATGAAAGTACAATAAATGAAATGTTTTATACACTTTTCTTTTTCCTGCAACTTCCTCAAATACCATGCATTATCCTCCCTCTACCCTTTAGTCTCCCCACTCTCTGACTCTACTTTGCAATTAAAACTTCCATGTTGTTTTACATCCATATTATGCCATGAAGTATCAAATAATTGGAACACATTTATTTTAAATCTGAATAAAGATATATTATGTAGAGATACAATGCACATATTCTTGACAACAAACATACAGACATCTGATTTCTCTGAAACCTGTGCAAATATAAGGGAAATACAAAATGTGCGCAGTGTGGCAAAGTAAAGTTAACTTTGTTTACCAATTCAAATATTGGTTAGTGTATGGCCTCTAGTTATCCATGACAGGCTCACATATGAACCTTCTTTATCTCCACTGATTATAGTGAACAGCCTTAGGTAGGAGGAAAAAGGAATTCATTTTATTTGAATAAAAAACCCACCTTACATAGTTTTACCATTAAGAATAACAGCAACTAGGGGCGCCTGGGTGGCTCAGTTGGTTAAGCGACTGCCTTTGGCTCAGGTCATGATCCTGGACTTCCCAGGATCGAGTCCCGCATGGGGCTCCCTGCTCAGCAGGGAGTCTGCTTCTCCCTCTGACCCTCTCCCCTCTCATGCTCTTTCTCTATCTCATTCTCTCTCTCAAATAAATAAAAATCTTTAAAAAAAAGACTAAAAAACTTTGGCTGTAAAGTCTTTGCCCCCAAACTCTTCTACAATCAGGGATATTTGAAGGATGTATTAACAAAGGAAGTCAATATCCTTTTATTCTTAACTTTCAACAGGAAGGCTAAGCAGCTGCTTTCTGACCCAAGGCATATAAGTCACTGGTGGATCAGTGTGATCCTTTTGAGCCTTAAAAGCTTTGTTTGGGCAGGTCTGGAGTAACTTTTTACTCTAAGGCTAGTTTAGACTTATTACCAGTGTGTCCTTTCTTGGATCTCTACTGAATGCTCCAGGTTTTTAACAAGATTTCTCTACATTCTGGCTGCTCAGAATGAAAAAAAATCTCCCATTCCTATGGGAACTCTAGGAATTGTTCCGTTTATGGCTCCCTGGTATTCTTTCTCCAGCCTCAAGGGGTCTCACTTCATCCTTACGCAACTTAGTATTAAATTAAAGATTCAAAAGGACCCTTCTGCAAAATTCTGTAGTTGTTTCTGCTAGCTTCTTATTCTTCAGTACTCTGTAAATTTCAGTTGCCTTGACTTCCCCAATTTCTGATGTTTCCTCAGTTCAGTAAGACTCTCTGAGTTCTCTACCATCAAGAGAATACCTTTAGGCAAAAAGCCAGGGTTCACCTAGTTTCCTCCCCCATCCTCTCTCTCAGGGATCATATTACCATGCTGTGAACTGTCCAATGTCTGAAAACAATTGTTTCTAGTGGGAGGGCAAGTCCACTACTGGTTACTCCATCATAGTGGGAAGAAGTATCTCATCCTGTTTTAATTTGCATTTTCCAGATGTTTACCATTCACAATGTGGCAAACAAAAGGCAGAACCTTTGTCTGTCTTATATACTGGTATAGCCTTAGCAATACTTATAATACTTATAATAGTGCGGGGTACAGAACAAATACTATTATTTGTTAAATGAACTATTCCTGTTTATCCGTATATTTTTGGAGGTACAAATGATCTATTTGTCCTTCATCCATTTAGTGCTTAGGGCCTAAGAAAATAGGTGATTCTAAACCAGATCCAAGGTAATTCAAGCATCTGAATTAAATGAAGAGTAAGTCTGATCCTACCTAATTTCTATTTTCATGCAATTATGTTGTGCTATGCAAAAGGGTATACTAGACAAACTGAAATATAGACAGACCATACAAGCAACAAATGCAGAGACAACATGGTGCGCCAAAGAAACAGTTACTCCAAAAATTATTGCAACAACTTTTAGGACGTTCCTACAAGACGTTACTTCAATACAATTTTGAATAAATTAAATAGAAATTCTCAATTCAAGAAGAAATTGGGATTTAAATTATTGTTTACCCATACAGGTTATTACAAAGAAAAAGGCAAATTATTATAGCTTACAACTCATTGTCGAAAATGTTATCTTTTTATTTCAGTGTCTGGCATAAGACAGGGTATAGGAGATAAAATAAGGCAGTGTAGATTTCAATTACCTATTTTAGTATCTTTGCATATACAAAGCCTTTTAAATAAGCCAACACAGTACTCAAAAGCCAATATCAGATTTCATTTCCATACATCTGAAGAAGCACTAGGTTTTTGATAATATAAAAAGGAGTTCCAAACTTCAAAATTTTGGATATGTTGGCTTATGTGTGATTATTGGTGTACTGATATAAGCAATTCTATATATTTGTCAGGTCAACTTCTGAATTTTAAAGTAGGTAAGAAATATAACTCTATTTAAAATATTACAGAAACATGTTTCATCATAGGAAGATTGGAAAATAAAAGAAGCAAAAATAATGGAACTAAAAATGATCAGAGCCCTACCCTTGTTAAAGTTTCAAAGCATTATGGCCCTTCCTATTATTTTATTTTTTATATAAAATATTGATGCCAACAAAGCAGCTAAAAATGACTAATGACTTCTCCTTTTGTTTTTTTAAAGATTTATTTATTTGAGAGAGAGAGTGCAAGCAGGGGGAGGGGCCGTGGGAGAGTGAAAGAGAGAATCTCAAGCTGACTCCCCACTGAGCAGGGAGCCTGCTTGGGGCTCCATCTTGAGACCCTGGGATCATGACCTGAGCAGAAATCAAGAGTTGGATGCTCAATTGACTGAGCCACCCAGGCGCCCTGACTTCTCTTTTAAATACTTAGACCCTAAAAGTGGCAAGTGAACTCACTGAGCAACATTTTACATGAAGGGAGATCGTGTGATGCTTGAGAACAGTTGCACCACTAATATGAACTTGAATATTAGTCATAGTTTTTTCCTTGTTAAATGACTCTCACCTCCTCAAAATGTAAAATGTCTCAAAATGTAAAATGTAACTAAAAATATAACATATTTATATATACAATTTATACCATAACACAGAGCAGATATGTGGTATGACTGTAAGGCATGAGGTTAGATGTACTTGTAAATGTTCCAAAAATTCCTGAATATGCTATACCATTTCTCCTAAATTAGAGGGAAAAAAATATCTTTTTTAGCACCTTTAAGACAGAAATATTACATCTATAATTCATATCTTCTCATCTACATTTATGAGAAAATAAGGGGAAGATACAGTAGGATAAAGAATACAATGATTAAAAGAAAGGGCTTTCAAGTGAGACTTGCATCACACTGCCTGTTTTATGTGGTCTTCAACAAATTATCCAACTTTTCCAAGTCTGGATTCTGCATCTTTAAAACGTGGGCCACAATCTCTCTCAGAACTGTTATGATTACGTTTAAAGAGTAATTTAGACAAGGCTAAAAAAAGAAGGTATTAAAATTTATTATCCTTGGGGCACCTGGGTGGCTCAGTCGATAAGCGTCTGCCTTCCGCTCAGGTCATGATCTCAGGGTCCTGGGATCGAATCCCGCATCGGGCTCCCTGCTCAGCGGGGAGCCTCTCCCTCTCCCACTCCCCCTGCTGTGTTCCCTCTCTTGCTGTGTCTTTCTCTGTCAAATAAATAAAATAAAATAAAATAAATTTATTATCCTTTGGAAATAGTAAGCTGAAGCACAATGTGCTACTCGAGGCCACAGACTGAGCTATCCCTGGAACAGGAACTAAAATATGGATCTTAGATTCATGGATCAACCACAGTGCACACAATAGATGCTTTGTATATCTCTAAACTAAGTGGCCTATGTAATCATAATAATATGCTACTTAGCCTCTCAAGGACATTATAAAAATTTAAATAAACTCATCTTTGTAAAGCAATTAGCATAGGCTTTGCACACAGAATGTGCTCACTACTAGATGGTGTTGTGGTTATTAGTATATGATGATGATGGTGATGATGTGATAGGTAATGGAGGGACATGAAGATGTACAAAGTAAATTTCAAGATGCTGATCAGAATGTTTGGCATCTAGAAGGAATGATTTATGATGTCAGATTGCAAGAAGCAATCTACTCACACTTCTTGCCTCAGTTCTGTCTCCCTATCTCCCTGCACCGAAAAGGATAGCTGCTATTTAATGAAGTTATTCTCTTTAGTGGAATATGTATTATACCAAGAGTACTACTAATATAGTTCCTCATATGTATGATGGGGAAAGGTACTGTAAGTTAGAGAAGAGGCGTTTATAATATGAGAAAACTAGTGATTAGTTTCTTTCTGAATGTTTTACAAACTATTATTTAAAAGTATGTTATATAAGAGGGGCACCTGGGTGGCTCAGTCCGTTAAGCAACTGACTCTTGATTTCCGCTCAGATCTTAATCGTCATGAGATTAAGCCCTGCACTGAGTTCCACACTGGGTGTGGGGCTTACATTAAATCAATCAATCAATCTATGTATGTATGTATGTACGTTATAGGACATTGGAGGCAGGATTCTGACATTATAAATTTTAAGTAAAAATTCCATTATGCCCTATTATTTTTGTCTGAATCATCAAAGCCTACCAGATTACATAAACTTTTTGAGGGCAAGGACTGTAGAATAATCATCTCAGAACAGTGTTTTGAGAATGATAAATAATGCTGTTTTCCATTTTGCACCAGCTCTCAATAATGGCTGAAAACATGCTACGTACAATAACATAAAATTCCTTGGAAAAAAAACTTTTACATACACTTAAGAATTGAGAGGAAAAAGAAACTTGGATAGTAAGTATGTAAATAATGGTTAGCTGTCATTTACTGAGAACTCCAAATGGATTTCTCCAAGGCAGACCCAAAAGGTCTAGGGCTAACAGAGAAAGAGAAAAGTTAATAATTAGGGAAGGAAATTAAAATCCTTTTCTTTCTTTTTTAAAATTTCAGGAAAGTATACTGAAAAAGATCCTAGGCAGTCAATGTGGGAGGCAGAAAACTGCTAAGATCTGCATAAACATAAACACTGTGCCAGACTGTAATGAAATTCTACAAGGGTAGATTAAAAACAAATTAAGTCTTTGTCCCATGAACAAAAATGACTACTGAGACATTTTCAGAGATTGAGTGTGAAGGACCAATAACTTTTTGGCTTGTTTTTGGAATGTGCAGTTGCTACTAATCTTATAATAAAGAACTCACAACAGAGAATACTTCACTACCCACTAACCACGGGTAAAGAATCAGCATTCCTCTAACCGTAGAATATCTCTCAACAATTCCCAGTCTTTATCACAGGATAAGTTGTTTTTCTTCTCTCAGAAACCTTGGGATCATCTGACTGAGAAGGAATAGGGAAGAATTTAAGATGATTAACTCCTGACAAGGACACGTTATGGAAAGAGGAGTTGCCTACTCAGGTAGAAAGTAAATCATGAAGAGAGGGTTAATGGGAGGAACAGAACTACTGTTCTACCAGGCAGGTCTTTGAGTTAGAGATAAAAGCAGAAATTTTTATTCTGACTTTCCTTAAGTACACAAAAAAAGTTTGCTTTACTCTTCTTGGTTGTATGTTAATAAAAGGGTGGTCTATAAATATGCAAAAGTAGACACTGACTTAAGCTTAGAAGTCTTTTTTTTCTTAGGGTTTTCATAAGTCTCTTCCCACTCCTGGTTCTTAAACTAATAAAACATATTATTCTATTCACCACATTACTTCTTTAAGATTTGAAAAAAAAAAAAAATTCTGTCAGCTGGATGGAGGCAGAAGCAGTGTTGCTTGTAAAGAGGAATAGAATCCAAAAAGTAAATCTCAAATTTAAGGGTTTATAAATTTTCCATATGATTTCTGTCATTTTAATAATGTACATCACTGGGGGGTATGGAAAAGAGAAAACAGAATTACATTTAAGTATGGAACAATAAGTGGTAAGGAAAAGAACACCAAGTCATTTTTTATAAAATTGGGTCCTAAAGCTAAATGTCAGCTCCCTGATGCATAAATAGTTCTATAATTAGAAACAACTTGAGAAACTTTCATTATTATGAAAGATGAAAATCTCAACAACCAAGTAAGCTTCTACTAAATGGACCCTCTCACAGATTAACTTTAAACTCTGGACAAAATACAAAAAGCAACTAACCTCAAGGCCCTGGAGATTAAACATAATAGATTCTGGAAGAGAGCTAACAACTGCAAAAAAAAGACTGAAAGGAGTTTCTCTTTTTGTTATTTGTTATTTTTTGGCTTCTGGACTAAAAACAAACCAGAGCACTGCATGGGGTCATTAAAACTCCAAGAGAAAACCTACAGTTCTTCCACTCTGAAGTATCAAAAGATAAAGCTTGCAGCAATAGGTCACTACAAAGTTACAGGGAAGAGGATTTCCAGAAAAGAGAGAGAAAGCTGTAGAAGGTAGCCCAAATTCTGTGTATAAACTCTGCTCAAACCTCTGGCAGATGGCAGAACCATGCACTGCATGGGGCAGACTGGCAAAGTCTAATACAACTAAACTGAACTCAGTTGATGCCCAAAAGACAGACTTTTCCATTAAATCAAACCAAGCTAATTGCTTGCTAAAAGAAAAACTGGTAATGCTCTTTGAAGGAATATGACAAAATCCAGAGTGTCTACAAAATGAAATGTTTAGGATACAAAATTACTCATCACATGAAGAACCGAGAAAATATGACCCACCATCAAGAAAAAAGATGGAGACCAACACTGTAACACTCTAGATATTGTAATCAGCAGGTAAGAAATTTAAAGCAGCTATTACAACTATTTTCAGAGAGGTAAAGGAATATATTCTTAATAAAAAAAAAGGCAAGGAAATCTCACCAGAGAAACAGAAACTATAAAAAAAAAAAAGAACCAAATGCAAATTCTAGAACTGAAAAACGTAATAGCTAAGATAAAAAGTCACTGGATGGGTTTAACAGCATATTTAAATGTTTAAATATGACAATTTAAATGCTAGTATACACACACACATGCACACACACAAATAGTATATAGTAAACTGAAAAGTTTAAAATGACAGAGGAGTCAGTGAATTTGAAGACAAAAGAATGAAAATTACCCAATCTGAAGACCACAGAGAACAAGGATTAAATACAAAAAACAAAACAAAACAAACAAAAAAATACCTCAGGATCTGTGAGATGATATCCAAAGGTCTAACATATATGTAATTAGAGTCTCAGAAGAAGAGAAAATGAGGCAGATAAAATGCTTCAAGAAATATTGGCTAAATATCTCAAATCTGTAAAAAAGACATAAGTTTTCATAATCAAGGAGTCCAGGATATTTATGAACAGAAACACACTAGGCTCATCATAGTCAAACTGCTGAAAAGAAAAAAAAAAAAGAGAGAAAATTTTGAAAGCAGCCAGAGAAAAACAAGATATTACATACAAAGGCCAACAATTTGAATGATGTCTAACTTCTCATCAGAAACTATGGAGGCCAAAAGACAATAAAATGACATCCCTAAAGAGCTGAGAGAGGGGGGTTTGGAAAAAAATCGACAGAGAAGTCTATATCCAGTGAAAATATACATCAAGAACAGAGGCAAAACAAGACATTTTATTTATTTATCTATTTATCTATCTATTTATTTATTTGAGAGAGAGAGAGAGAGCACACATCAATGGGGGCGAAGGGCAGAGGGAGAGGGAGAAGCAGGCTCCCCACTGAGCAGGGAGCCCGATATGGGGCTCAATCCCAAGACCAAGACCCTGGGATCATGACCTGAGCTGAAGGCAGACATTCAACAAACTGAGCCACACAGGCATCCCAAATAAGACATTTTTAGATAAAGAACTTAGAGAATGTGTCAAGAGCAGATGCATACTATGAAATGTTAAAGGTTACTGAGTGAAGAAAAATGATACCACATGGAAACATAAGTGCTAGAAAATAATGAAGAGCATTAGAAATGGTAAAAATCTGAGTAAATGCAAAAGACTGTTCTTTTACCCTTAATTTCTTTCCACTACATGTGACTGTTTTACACACCCTCGTGAGATTTAAAATGTACGCAGATGTGAGACATATGACAGCGATAGCATGAAGGTGACAGAAGGTGCAAATAGATCTACACAGTACCAAAGGTTCTACATTTTATATCAAGTGTGGTAGGAAAATAAAAACATTTTCAGATGTCTAAGAACTTACAAATTGAATTCCTACACATCACTTCTTGAGAAGTTGCTTGAAGGAATGGTACAGCAAAAGAGTGAATAAACCAAGAAAGAGAAATATTTGGGATCCAGAAAATGGGATAATCAACCAAGAAAGCAAAACAGCTAAGATACAGGAGCATAAAAGAACTTTAAGTCTAGACAGTAACCAGTCCAGTTGGGTAGAGGAGTCTGAAAGACACTCGGAAGGTTACTGGTGAAAAGAAAAAACGAGGGGCACCTGGGTGGCTCAGATGGTTAAGTGTCTGCCTTCAGCTCAGGTCCTGATCCCAGGATCCTGGGATCGGACCCCACGTCGGGCTCCCAGCTCAGCAGGGAGTCTGCTTCTCCCTCTGCTTCTGCCTCCCTCCCCTGCTCATACTCTCTGTCTCTCTCTCTCTCAAATAAATAAATAAAATCTTAAAAAAAAAAAGAAAAAAGGATCTGTTATCATATATGGTGAAGAGTGTGAAAAATATTGGCAGTACAATAAACATAATTAGAAACTACAGGAAAAACAAACAATGATATAGGAAAGATGTAGTCATAGCACATGACCTGTCCCTGCAGGTAACAATATTTACATAATCAGAAAAACATTTATATTGATTTTCAAGTTCTAAAATTAATCTAGAGATAAAGCACAAATGACTTAATTATGATTATAGAGCAGAATGTAAACACGATCAAGCCTTTGAACCATAAATTACAGATGACAGAATTTAGGAATTGGGAAGAGGGATGGGTAGGGCAGGGGTGCTAACATCTTACAAATTGGAAATCAAGAAATAGTGTCTTATACCTAATGGGACAAGAAATATGGAAATAAAAAATAAATCATTTACTGCTATAACCAATAAAACAAAAAAAACAGTGACATAATTATGTTGGGAGGAAAGGTGGGAGCACTGCAAATAAGCTTACTGTTTCATTAGATGTTTTAAAACTGATCAATCAAGAAATGTCAGCAGAAGCATGTTAACTAAAGATGTGGACACAACTACCAAAAGAAATAGCCAAAAGCCTTTAAGTGATTGTCTCCTAGGGGAGTAGAATTAGGAGGGAGAAAGGGTGAGGCTAGGGATGGTAGCTTTTCATTTCAAGCCTTTCCGTACACTTTGATTTTTTACTTTTTAAATTTTTTTTTAAGACTCGCTTATTTATTTGAGAGAAAGAGAGAGTGTTCACAGGGAGGTGGGGGAGAGGGAGAGAAAGAACCTTAAGCAGACTCCATGCTGAGCATAGAACCCGACATAGGGCTGGATCTCAGGACCCTGAGATCATGATCTGAGCTGAAACCAAGTTGGACGCTTAACTTGACTGTGCCACCCAGGCGCTCCCACTTTGATTTAAAAAACAAAAAAATCATGTATTATACTTTCATTAAAACAAACACACATAGGGGCGCCTGGGTGGCTCAGTCATTAAGTGTCTGCCTTCAGCTCAGGTCGTGATCCCAGGGTCCTGGGATCGAGCCCCGCATCGGGCTCCCTGCTCAGCGGGAAGCCTGCTTCTCCCTCTCCCACTCCCCCTGCTTGTGTTCCCTCTCTCGCTGTGTCTCTGCCAAATAAATAAATAAAATCTTAAAAAAACACATACACACACACATAAAACTATTAGGAAACAACAGTTTCTCCCTTTAAAAAAATTTAAAACATTCAGTTTTTATTGGGTAACTTTAACAGGCAAGACATTATAATAGGCATCAAAATTTGCTTTTTCTCTTCCTCAATACCTAGTCCTCTACGAGATCTGTACAGAGCTGTCAACAAGACAGCCGGATTTACTGGTTAATAATCGGGAGCTCATAAGAGAGTTCTGAGTTCCTGACATCAGCATAGAGATATTTTCAAGACATAGGAATGTATTAGATCACCTAGAAGAAGGAACGGTAGGCAGGTCTTCTAATAGCACATTCTTCTCAAGTAACTAGACTTCTTTTCGTGACTTATGGTTAGGTCTAGCCCCAGTGTCCTATTCATGCATATTTTGTCCCTATCCTGTTTGCATGAAGAAAATGGTTCATGATGGGTTATTTTTCCAAAATGCTACAAAGAATAGTCTCCCAAATCTCTCTCCTATGCGACAAGATACTGTAACTTAGGTTCTGAAATTCTGAATACTCCATGATTCCAAACAGCTGAATTTTATACATATTCATTAAAACACAACTAGTTTCTCTTCGAATTATGTATTTTCTTTTTTTTCCCTTCTCTCACTAGCAAATTTCTGAAGAGTTTCTTATTTATGAATTGATGTAAACTTACATATATTTCTATAATACTTTCACAGTATTCAAAAGTTATCTTGAAGGGCCTCCAAGAACCCATTTCCCTTATTTCCCATTAATGTAAAATATCATGAAATTAAATCTATAATTTAGAATGCTTGGTAATTTATTTGAAGAAGGACTAATGTTTATATTTTTAAAATATTCTGGTGAAAAAGAATTTAATGATCAAATTTATTATGTAACCATATTATGTGGAATCACATAATTAATATATGACATAATCACTGACATACACAACCTCAAAATTTGAAGGGTAAATATCTAAGGATCCTTTCTATATCATAAGTCATGTGGCTTGTGGGCCAAATCTGGCCATCCACCTTTTTATGACCCATGAGCTAAGAATGGCTTTTAAACTTTTAAACAGTTACATTTTAAGTGGTTGTATAAATACCTACATAATATTCTTGATTCTACCTGTTAGCCAACAAAGCCGAAATTATCTGTTTAAGAAAAAGTTTGCTGATCTCTACCATAAATAGTCAGTGTAGTTTGAGTGTAACTATTAACAATAAACATTACCAGAAAGTCACTTTTATCTTATTCTCAAATAGTAACAGAACTTTTAAAGAGCAAGTTATAGTACCATTTTCATAGCACAATCTGTATTACTAGGTGTACTAAAATAGAATAAGTACCCATTTAAAAATTATATTAATCTCTGGATAACTCTGAAAAAAATCTGTAGGGTACAGAGAGAATGAAAAAAGATAGAAAAATAAATGTGACACTCTTCCCAATAGCCTTGCGTTTTTAAAGCTTCTAATATTTGGTTCTCTTCCTTTCTTTGAGACAAGAAAGAATAAAATCAGCTACAGTGATAATGGGCCATCCTGAGGCATTCACCATGAAAGAACTGCCAAACCTTCTGCTTTAAGAGGCTTACTAGAGTCTAATAAATGGCAGTGGTAATCACCTAAGTCTCTACTACTCCTATGGAAATACTGATATGTCTCTGTTTCTTTTCTATGGGAAATCTGGCCAATCCACTTATTCTCTACCAATCCTAAAGTAAAGCTGGCTCAAGTATTTAAGAGTTTTGCAGTTCTTCCTTACGGCAAGTCCATCTTATAGCCAACTTGATGTGCAACCCTGGCCCCAAAGAGTAGTTTGTTGTCCCCAAAACTTTATATCCAGGCTGTTCAACTACAAAGAGAATAGCCAGGCAGCCTAACACACGTAGAATAGCCATTTTGTTCTAGATATAATACAAAGGCACCTACTGCCTGCAAAGAAGAGTTCCCTTTCCAACTGATCTCAAAAGCAAGTAGTGTGTAATTCTATTTGAAACAGTCTGGTGAAAAATACCTTCCTAAGAAGCTGGGCTGTCTAGATAAGTAAATGTCAAACTTTAGCATGCATCAGAATCACTTAGAGGGCTTGTTAAAACACAGACTGGTGGACTCCATCCTCACAGTTTCTGATACAGTAGTTTGGTGTGGGGCCCGAGAATCTGCGCTTCCAAAAAGTTTCCAGGTGATGCTGATGGTGCTAGTCCATAGACCATACTCTGAACTCACCAGTCCAGATGATCTCCAAAGTTCCTTCAGAATTTAAAAGCTATGAAATAATATCATAGAAAAAGTCTTGAAAGTGGTTTACACTTGATTTGAACATCCATTAATACCGTATATTTGTATCAGTCCTGTGATGAAAACCAATTCACATACAAATCTATACAACTGATGCAAACAGAAAAAAAGCAAAACAAAGAAATTTTCTTGAAAAAGTAATGATGATGTGATATTTGGTAAGAGATATACATTTAGTCCCCCCTCCCCTTTTTCATGGGGTGGAGAAGGAGTGTTCAGCAAGAAAAACCAAAACATATAACCACTCAACAAATGATTCTGGTATTTTCCTTTTCCCCAACAGCTTTTATGTTATGTATCCTCAGCCATTATAGCTGTAGACTTTCTACGTGGCAATCTTTTTAGTCTAGATCTCTATTATGACCAATTTTAATCTGCACATTACATAGCAGTAATTACATTCTTCTTGCTTTTAAACATTTTACTTTATCAAACTGCTATGAGCTAAAAAAGCATGGTGGAGAATCAGTCTTCTAGTCCTACTGCTATAACATAACATATTCCAGCGCAGTTTGGTTAGAGCTATTTTCTTTTAAATAAACTCTATTTAGTCACAATTCTTGAAAAACCTTTCCTGGGTTTTTAAATTCTAGTCAGTACTTTGCGTCTTCTGATCTACTCCATGTTTCTTAGTTTTAACCTCCTGAGGGTTATTCTTCATTGATGTTGTCTGAATCTTATAAACTTTGATACATTCATTTTCCCACTACTTTGAAGGAATAAAAAGTTAATGTTTTGTTTTTAGATTCCTGAAAAATAAACTGATATATTAATTATTTATAGATTTTAGTGGTGTTTGTACATATCAATGTAAGCTGCAGTGAAGTGTGTATATTACGACAAGTAGTTTTGAATTTAGTGCTTTAATATAATTTCAACTGTACTAAATCAGAGCTCAAATTCTCAGGGAACCTCATGGCAGAAAAAACTATTTTTCTCTTAATAAAGATATGTAGAATTGTTTGGTAATAACACCCACAGTAAAACATTTTATTATTGTACAGATTCAATTATAAGTTAGGTTAGACCATGTCCCCTGAAATGTAAACAGTAAATTAACAGATTTATAAAATAATTGTCAGTTCTGACTCCTTTTAGGAAAGGAATTAACAAACAGCTAACAAAAGATAATAAATCTTTTATGGTGCTACCTAATGAGAAAAACATTTGGCTAAGAGGAAAGAAATAATTAAGTACTGAAAGAGAAATATAAATAGCTTTCCAGATTTTATTTCCTATTTTGTAATTATGTAAACATATAACAGGATTACCATAAGGGAAATAGAAGGTGGTGACTATAATTTATTTTTTCAATTTAATTGGACTTATAACAACAGGTAGATAGAACGCTAACTCTCCTGTTCTTAGTTGTTGCTGTGTGTTTCTGTACATAGGTCTACTTCAGATTTAGTAGCTCTAGCACATATTTTTATATGAGCTTTCAACATTATTTATACTATTAATAACAAAGATCATCTAAAAGTTTGAATGTCTAACTGTGAGCATATTCTAACGGGATAAGCATAGGTAATATACGATGCTTGCTATATACAATACTAGGCACTTGACATACATTGTTTGTTTATCCTATTAACGTTTTTATGAGGCAGTTACTTATTATGCACATTTTATAAACAATGAAATTGAAACTGGAAAAGTATGAATAACTTATAAAAAGTCCCACAGCTGATGAGTGGTAATGCTGGAAACTGAACTTTGTATGTCCGACAACAAAGTCCAGGAACTTAACTACTTCTGTAAACTACCTTGAAGTATGCACTTCTACCCAAAGGTAGAGAATACTCTTTTTACATGGCTCTCTAGTTTGACAGATGGCATTTAGGCTCAATGATAGGAGTGATATGTTACTAAACACAAATTTCCACTTAAAATTAAACCTGGGCCTTAGTCCTATACAGATAAGACCGGAATTCACACATCTATTCCACACTAATCTATGGCTCTTCTCATGATTCTCCCAAACGTGGTCAGGGCTATCGAAAAATATGATGGTAATATATACTGGAAGTCCTCATATCCTACACTGATAGGAACTAATAGTTGATCGGTTTTTAAAAATTTGATAGAAGTGGGGAAAGACAAAAATGATACATATATGAAACTCTTTTTAACTTAAAATATAAATGTACCTTTATTCACCAAACTTCTGATGTGAAGCCAAGGCCTTTCTGTTTGACCATGAATTCCAGTTTTTCTTTCTGACATAAACTATGCTAAAATGTATAGTGTATTCATTTTTCTTTAAAATAAAACAAATTTAGACACCTAAGTACAGATGGATTTTTTAAGTGTTTTTAATTGAATAAATTTGACATGTAACATTGTATAAAGTGTATAGCATGTTACTGATACATTTAGATATTGTAATATGATTGCTGATGTAGCAATATTTGTCCCATACATAATTATGTATTGTTGATATTCATGTTGATAAATATTATTGTTGATACTCGTTCAACAATATTGTTGATATTCAATATTGTACATTAGATCTCTATGGCTTATTTACTACTTGTTACAAGTTTATATCCTTAAACACCATCAATCTTATCCCCCTCAGTGTTCACCCTAATTCATTACAGCATTTTTTTTTTAGCAAATTACCTTTGCTGACATTTTGATTTTTTTCCAAAACTTTTAAAAAAGTTTTCCTAGAAACAGTATCTTTATAAATGCCCTCCTTGTTGCATTTATATTTCATTAGTTAATTAATATAAATTTTAGTTATATGATCATAATAAGAAGTAAAATGGGCAGTAATTTAACTGTCTCTCAGTAAGCACATGCCACCATGGATAACAGAAGTACCTGGGTAAATCAGAAGGTGGCCAACTGGCCTGTAATAACCATCTTATCCTAACAACAGTCAGGGAATGTCAAAAAGGGAACGGAGAACATTAATTAATCGTGCAAGTAGTTAAGTGAAGGTCAGTTAAGAAAGCTTCTATTACTAGCAGAGCTAACACATCCTGCCTAGGGCACAGTTACATGCAGAATGCAGCCGAGAATGTAAGACTGGACTCAAAAGCCTAACCGAACATCTTCAGATAACAAGATGCCTGCAAGGCACCAATTACCAAGATTTAGATTTGGAAATAAAACACAGGGTATAAAATCCTGCCAATCCACTATGGTGACTGATGAGAGCCAGTGTCCATAATTAAAAGGACAGAGATGACCTCAACAGTGATGGGCATTAAAAGCAATGAATAGATTTCCATAAAAGGGAGTTATCTGATGTTCTACTGACTACATTCTTTTTTTTAAAGTTTTTACTTAAATTCCAGTTAGTTAACATACAGTACAACATTAGTTTCACATATACAACTTAGTGATTCAACACTTCCAAAGAATACCTGGTGCTCTACTAACCATATTCTTTTTTTTTAATTTTTTTATTGTTATGTTAATCACCATATATTACATTATTAGTTTTTGATGTAGTGTTCCATGATTCATTGTTTGTTCATAACACCCAGTGCTCCATGCAGAATGTGCCCTCTTTAATACCCATCACCAGGCTAATCCATCCCCCTACCCCCCTCCCCTCTAGAACCCTCAGTTTATTTTTCAGAGTCCAACATCTCTCATGGTTCGTCTCCCCCTCCGACTTACTCCCCTTCTCTACTAACCATATTCTTAACAATAAACTATTTGAGAAGTAAAGTGTCAAAAGCAATGCTAGAAATATAAAACAAAACTACCTCAGACAGATTAACATTGACGAAAAAAAAAAGTCTTTTCAAAATCCAAGGCATAATCTAGGAAAAATTATATAATTAAAATCAAAATAAAATTAAGTTAGAAGTAGAAGAGGTAGCTCATAGTTTAAAATAATCTAAGCTAAACAGACTAGATACTAACATAGCTGCAAAGACTGTTCGTTAAAGCATTGATTTATCCCCAGAAAGAGGAAGAGCAGAAAATACTAGTACAATAAAGAGAATTCACAACACAATAGAGAAGACCTAGTGGTGAGAAAAAGGAAAAAATAGCAGTTCTTAATCTCAGTTTTGCCAAACCAACCTGACCTTTCCTGGTACTTAAAAATGAGAGACTTAGAACTGTAGTAGGCCCCCAGCCTTGAATTTAGGTAGGTAAGTTATCCTCATACATCAGAGCAACTTTTCTGTAGGAAGTTCTTAAACTGGGTTAAAATTGGCATGACGAAAGCTATTTCTTCCTTTTCTAGGCACTATAATATCGTCAGAGAATCCTGAGACTCAGGGAGGGGAGGAAGAGCCTGACTAATTTGTCATACTGACTTCTAACCTCAGTTTAAAAGTGTTTACCATCACAGATCTGATCAATAAACAAAATGGTGAGTCAGGCACCTTCAAGACTTCACCTAATAAGACCTTAATGAGCAAAAGCATTTCACATTATACAAGGGTTATCTGCTTTGGCCTGCTTTGCTGAAGGTATTCAAGCAAGAATATTACTGAAGCCCCAGGTAAGCTCAGAATGTCTCATCTACTATGACTATCTACTGTATTCCAGGCATTGTGCTAAAGACTGGGAATATAGTTAATAAAAAGGATAAATACCATTTCTGCCTTGTAAAGAGACAAGACCTAAATTACATCTAAATCACAATAAAAGTTAACAATTGGGTAATTTTGATCTGAAACTGTTCAAAGTATTTTACTCATTTAATCCTCACAACAACTATATGAAGTAGATACTATTGACCTGTTTTTTTATAGATGAGGAAACTGAGGCCCAGAGAGTTTCAATCACTTGCCCAAGGACTAGTGAGTGTCAGTCAGGATTCAAATGTAGGCAGTCTGGTTCCAGAGTCCACAGACTATGTTATATAGCCTTTTACGCTAAACTATACTGCTAAATATTTAAAACTTGTATTTCTCATAAATGCTAACATAAAAAGCCCACTCTGTACTGAATGTACAATTTTACCACAATTCTAAGCTTCTCATTATATCATATTAATATAATTTTTGTTCGTACTTTCAGGGAAGGAGGGTCTTTCAAACAAGGAAGAGGAAATTGTACACTTACCAATTGTTTTAGTTTGAATACGAAACCAATTTCTACTGGAAGTAATATAAATTCACACTGAAATACTTTGAACATTAATGATCTGTAACAGTTCCAGGAAAAGTCCACACTAGTACCCACCACTAGGGACAGCAAGATGTTTTCTAAATCCAAGCATGCTTTAGATCCTGATCAAAGCTTTACTCTCTGCTCACTTCAATAACTAACAAGATGGAGTAAAAACAGTTCCCCTTATCACCAAAGGAAAAACTGGAAAAGTAAAGAAAGGTACAGGAAGAGATAAATGAAGTGTTGGAATTGCCAATAAGTAATATCGTCATCAATTATTATTACTGAGTAACTTAGTATGTATTAAAGGCTGTTTAAAGCATTTTGCCTGTAAAAACACATCTAATCCTTACAAACCCTATGGGAACTGTTGTACTTATTTCACAGATGAGGGAAATGAAATAGAGAGGTTACAGAACATACCCAATATCACAAAGCTAGTAAGTGGCAGAATGTGAACATCATATCGGAGGATTTAATGTAAAATAGTCATCTTGCTTTAGGGATAACTTCAACTATGTTAAAATAAAAAATGGGAAATTTACTGGGGTGATGTTAAATGAAGAGAAACTTACTTTATCTTCAAAAGTCTTAAAGGGTCCTATTTGTGACTATATATTACAGACACTGAAAAACTAGAACTCCAAGAAGCGTATTTAGCTGTGTATTTCTCTCTAGATTCTTCCTTCTCCCATTTCCATTCCCACCTGTTGTAGGTAGCCTCTCTCCCTTTCTCCTCTTCAAAGAAACAGAATACAATTATTTGTCTAATGCAGATGACTGCAGCTAAGAGTGATCTCTACAGTTCCAGAAAACAAAAAGGGGAATCACTTAACAATAGACTCATGTTCCCATATGAATTTGTATTCTTGACCCCTAAGTGAATCTGAAAATGGTGATTAAATATACTTTAAAACCCCCTCAAACTTCAGCTTCCATTATAGTTTTCCCACCTTGGTTCTCCCAGGATCTTTCAGACTGCTCCTTATTCATCTCATCTGTCTTTTAACATGGGTTTTCCCCTTTTGGTCTAGTAAGTGGATATTCCTTAAGATTTACTTCTTGACCCCTGAGAGTACGTACTGAAGTTAGAAAAAGACCTAAGTTGGAATCCTGATCTCTTATGCTTAAATTGCTTAATGGTTAACCTGCTTAGGTCTTATCTTCTTAATCTGTAAGATCAGGGCCATAATAATTCAAACTGCTATTGAAAAAAATCAAGTGAATTAAAGTGAAAATGCCTGATACATGCTCATGAAATACTCATTTCTCACCTTTTCTGTTTATGTGTTCTACTCTCATTTTTTTTTAATTTAAAGATTTTATTTATTTATTTGAGATAAAGAGAAGGAGTGAGAGAGAGAGAGCATGAACAGGGGGCAGAGGGAGAGGGAGAGGGGGAAGCAGTCTCCCCACTGAGCAGGGATCCCAATGCGGGGCTTGATCCCAGGACCCCGAGATCATGACCTGAGCCAAGCGAAGGCAGATGCTTAACCAGCTGAACCACCTAGGCACCCCTCTACTCTCATTTTCAAGAGATTTTGCCCCCCCTACTTTTCAAGTTTTAACTACTCTCTATATGGATATAACTTACACATTTATATCTTAAAATCTTCTTTTTAAGGTGTTGCAACCACAATTTCTACTCTGGTATTCTGCAGTCACCTTGAACTCACTCAAGGTGCCTGATTCTTCCAAAACCGCTTGTCTTAGTCCCTCTATTCCTATTGGTGAGGCCATCAAGTCCCATTCTTCAAGTCTTGGCATCATCTTTGACAGATATCCCACATCCCTGTATCTTAGAACTAGTCAATCACCAATTTTCTTATTTCTTAAAACCTTTCTCTCCTTGAACCTTTTCCACTGCTACCATCTTACTTTACCATCACCCCAAAGACCTCCCTCAATCCAATCCTGGTATCTTCTTCCAGCGCATCCTTCATAATACCCCCATTCCAGACAAACTGACGTGTCTACCACTTGAATGTCTCCTGTACACTCTTGTTTCAAGTATTTACTCAAGTCACTTTCTCATTTCACTTGCTAATCTACATGATCTCTCCTCCCATTAAAAATAAATAAATAAATAAATAATACTATTCTTTAAAACGTTAAAGCACAATTTGGGGGAGGAATTTGAGTAAAATGTAACTTTTCCATAATCATCTGCAGTGCCAAAATGATTGCTGCCAAACTTTGTTCTGTACAGTTACCCATTCTTCTTTCCTTCTAAATGACATAACTTCCTTCAGTCATTTATTTCACTAAGTATGCTCCTTGGAATGCTTACCTCTCATGATTTTGCTGGAGTTGTGTAAAGGGGATCTGTTGTTAAATTAAGTTTTAGAGGTGCGAGCTTAAACAGGCAAATAGGTTCCTTTATTGAAGGACTTCTCACAGCTTTAAAAATGCTAAACTATTAGTTTCTCCGTTATCATTTCTCTTTATTTCTGACTTGGTATTCCTTTCTCATCTCACTACAGCTTGACCCAGCTCCATACCACTACTCACTCTTTTGAAATGAGTATGTTTTCAGCTTTAACCAGATTCATTTTTCATCCCAGCCCGTTCATTTTCAATCTTTTTTCTTCAGAGAAATACATGCTTTTATTTCATGATCTTTATTTTCTAAAAATGATACCCAGGCCAAGAGATCTAGGTAGTATGTCTTACATTTAGAAATTAATAGACATAGGTAGTAATGTGTTGGGGGCATGCATGTTAATAGGAAGAAATGTGGCATGTTTTCCTGAAGAGTGAGTTTTTTGGAAAACATTTTCTATGATAAAAAATGTAGAATGCAGACTATTTTAAAAGGAAAAAAACATGAGTTTCAGGAAATTTCCACATTTGCTTTTTGTTTGTTTTTAAAGATTTATCCATTTATTTTGAGAGAGAGAGACACACAGAGAAAGAGAACAAGTGGGAGGGGCGGAGGGAGAGGGAGAGAGAATCCCAAGAGGACTCTACCCTGGCGGGGGGGGGGGCGCCAATGTGGGCAGACCTTGCAACGGGATCTCATGACCTGAGACACAACCTAACGTGAGTGAAACCAAGAGTCAGACATTCAAAGGACTGCACCACCCAGGTGCCCCCCCACATTTGCTTTTGTAAGCCCTTTAGGCTACATCCCACACGCCTCTGGTATGCATTCAAATTCCTCTGTTCTAAAGGTACTCCCAAGGAAAAGCCCAAGAACCACTTAAGTAGGTCAGTGGAGAGGAAGGGTATGGAAGAGAATTACTTAGAAAATGTTTCCTTTGGGCTAAGTCCTATACTAAATCCTTTACATATAGTATCTTTCTCAATGTCTGCAATGACACTGCAAAAAGGCATTATTTCATTAATTGTATAGAAGGGAGACTTCAGAGAGGTTAACATGTCCTAAGCTGCAGCACTGACAAGTGGTTAAAAGATTTTATTACATAATGTTGGAGTGATAAAGAAGATACATTTATCACAGAAATATTATGACTGCTGATTTCCATGAGAAAAGAAATAAGTAGGAATCATTCTTTCAAAATAATTTATCACTAATGTGAGATTTTAAATTTTAATATAGATCTTAACATAAAAGAAGCACCTATCTCCTTGTAAAACCATTTTAGTGGTACTAATGAATTTCTAGATATCCAGAAGTATTATTAGACTATTTAAGTTTCAGTTAATGGAAACCAGGGAAGAAACTTAAGCCTTTTATATTTATAAATTTTATATATTATTTAATTACTAGCACATTTCCTCCCAAATAAAAGCAATGCCTACTATCAATTTAAGATTTTAGGCAGTTATCTGTTATAGAATAATACTGAAAAGACTTCAAAGGATTTCAGAAAGTAAACCTGAAGATTTTGAAAATGAGGGGTTAAACTATAAATCCAAAGCATGAGGCTTAATTTTTTTCATAGCGTGCTGCCTGTTAAATCTGTAATTTGAATCTTTATATACTGAAAAAAACCAGATGGCTCTTAAAGAAAACCTAGTACATGATATATAGATTCACCAAATTAACTTACTGCAGAATCTCTCAAAATAGGCAGCTTCATGGGTAGATTTTAATTTAGACACTTTACAAACAAACAAATATGCTTATATACAACCTTTCTGGAATATATCCATTGGGCAAGGCCCCAAACAGAAAAAAGTATCACAGGATATACCAAGAAAGGTTACTTTAAAATAAATAACTATGTTATTAAAAATACTACCCTTGTTAAAAAGTGCCCAAATTAGTCTTTGTTATAATTAATAAGAATTATGGCTTCAGAGATAATGGAATACAAAGTCCTTTGTATATATATACATTTGTGAGGAGTCATAAAAGAGTGTCAACTTACAATGTACACCGTTACTAAATATACATACAATTCAAAATCCCTATTTTCTTACACGGCAATGGTTAAAGTGTGACTATTCAATTTACTTAATCTCTTAATTATAGGCTTTCAAATAAAAGTAAAATCCTTTTATTAAAGACAGATATGAAAGTAAGTGTAAGTGATTAGTACTTTCATTATTCTTTAATATATTAATTCTCCCTATTTAAAGGTTTTTTAAACATTGTACAAAATCATATGTATAGACCCATAGGCAAAAATCTCAAAAATGGAAGAAGGAATATAAATCAAAATGAAGTAACAACAAAGAACGAAAATCTTTTTCCCCCCAACTGTGCAAATTAAAGGAACAGTTATTTCCCTATAGTATATCTTCTCTGAACAACATGCATTTAAGATGGGTAATTCAGGAAGATAACTAACTGAAAGTATAAACCCAGATGAAATGCCTTTTTCTTTTGTGAGGTAGGTGAACATCAGTCTAAATATTCTAATTTTGAAAGCCAAAGTTCCTACTTTTAGCACATTTCTAAGTTACCATGGTTAGCTGAAGAACTAAAAGGGGAAAAGAATTAAGAGCCAGAAGACTGAGTCTTGTGAGAAGAATCAACCTATAAATTCAATTTGCCTTAAATTGATAATTACTAAATGGCCAAAAAATACAAGAATGGTAAATAATTTACCTTTCTCAATTGGGAAAATACACAATATAAATCAACATAACTAGCAAGTGATGTCAACTTAAAAAAAAAATCCTTAAACTGTGCAAGAATATCCATTTGTAAGTACTCCGTTAATGAAATAAGAAAGATTTGATGTATTAAGGAAGCAGGCTTAAACAATTCTAGGTTCCCATACCATTCCTTTTTTTTTTTTTTTAATGTATTTTACTTATAAGGGAGTAGAAATCTATTCTGGAATCACAATCTAACAAAAAAAGGAACCTAATCATCACATTTACATTAAAAAATTAGTATCTTTCTTCACAGTGAAATATTTTTTAAAATATGAAACTATTTTAAAAGATCCATATATACACAGAGTAAAAGAACACACAATTAAAAATTAAATAAATGTGCCTAATGACATTTCTTAATGGATTCCCTAAAAAACAGTGTCAACTTCTCCTAGGTTGCATTTCGTTTTTTACAAAGCTCAAAGTAGGCCTTAGATCTTAGAAATCCATGTAACACACAAACACTCTACTTATCATACTCACAGGCTTTAGTTTTTCTTCCTCATTAGTCAATACTACATAGTTTTTCTCTTGAAAACCTGAAAGGCTTCTTCTTACTCACTGGTCATGTTATCAGATCTGACACGTCAGTAACGATCCACACTTTAATCTTCTCCAGCCAGCTCTTCACACTGCCCAGAACTTACTGTGCATTACAGGTGATACTTCTTACAGCAGATGTTGATTATGGTCCCAAAGCACAAGTGATGCTCCCAAAGGAGTTTAGAACCCCTAACAACATCACCTGCTTCTTTTTATATCCAGAGATGCATGTGATTTGTTTTGAACAACTAATGATTTCAAGAAAGATTACACAGGCGAGCTCTTTTCATGAGATTGCCTGACAGAAGCTTATTCTCTCAGAATACTGCAGCAAATATAGATTGTATGATTCTCTCAGGAAAAAAAAGAAATGCTTTTATATAATTTTTCTCTGTGGCGCAGTTTAGTTTACCCTTCTGTTAGAGCAAACTGCTGGAAAAACTGGTTCTTAGGTTTCTAATGGCGCAGCATTAACATAGTGAATGATTCACGGATGTTCTTAACATTCAGGAGTAACACGGAAGGCTAGCAATGCAGCCCAGGTCCAGAGCTGATGAATGGTGCAGTGCTGCTGTTGTCATAGCAACCGAGGGGTGGGGGAAAGCAGCACCATATAAGGAGCTGTGACATGGATTCTGGGAACAATTTATATTAAAAAGCTGTAAGCTCCTCATGCCTTAAAGCTAACCCCTCTCTTACTAACTCCTCCTCAGATTTTTCTGTTCTGAATTCCTAAGACAGAAGTGTGTGAATAAATATTGCAAAATACAGTAACTAAGTAGACACCAAAAAAAAAAAAAAAAAACCACATACCGTGGTAACTAAAAAGATTAATAACACTTTATTAAGCTAACATGTGCCTGTGGTATCTTCATAATTTTCTGGGTTAAATGGTAAAATCAGACAGTGATAAGTAAAGAACTGTCTAGAATGTGATAGCAGAAAATTTATTTTTAAACAGTTAGAGATACTAAAAACTTGACTAAATGTCTTTCATTCAGATGGTAGCTTCAAAGACACCAAAACTAGAGAACCATCAACTGACTGATATGGAAGCAATGATATTAATTTCAAAAATAGGCAGACTACCTCCTATATTACTTCTAGAAGCAGAAAGATTCAAAAGACACTACTCCCTGAAAATGCCCATAGCCTTTACTTATGATCAAGGAAATCCCTTTTGTCAATCACTGGTGAGACAGGGTTACTGTTCTACCCCATGCTTCTGGAGGCCTTTCCCTACTGGCCCTGGAGAACCTTTCTCGTGACAGATTCTCCTGTGAGAATCTAGGAATCCAGGAGAGTCCCTTCCCTTCCAGTGGACAGAAGGAGTGTCAAAAAAGAATCGTGGAAGGAGAAAACTAGGGAAAGTGTCAATGCATGAATTGAGCAGTGGTTATGTTACTTTCCCTGCAGTACTTTAGATGTAGCTCTGAGCCAAGCTTCATTAGGCTTCTGGAGCATGATCCACTGGTGTTATCCATCTACTTAGATAGGGCAATTCTACATGAAATTGTTCTGTATCATATGGATGCATGCTTCCTTCCCAGCACAGTGTATTTAATGAAATGTTAAGATGTAAAATAAAGCAAAACAATTAGGTAAAACATTTATTACAATGTTCTTATGTGGGCAGCATTGCCAGTATAATAATTCTGGTATAGTTATATATTTGTTAGTTACAGATTTATGATATTTTAATCTTCATAAATGATAATAACCTCAGTACAATGTGAATGAAAAAGACTGCAATTTAATAGAAAGGACACACCCGGGACACCTGGGTGGCTCAGTCTGTTAAGCATCTGCCTTCAGCTCAGGTCATGATCCCAGGGTCCTGGGACTGAGTCCTGCATCAGGCTCCTTGCTCAGGGGGGGAGCCTGCTTCTCCGTCTGCTGCGCCCCGCCTGCCTGTGCTCGTGCTTTCTCTGGCAAATAAACAAATAAAATCTTTGAAGAAAAAAAAAAAGAAAAGAAAAAGAAAGGACACACTCTTGTCTTCTGACTGTAGTTGTAATAATGGCTTAGTTGCTTACAAGACGTAACCCTGGTAAGTCACCTAATTCCAATACTCAAACTCAGCAGTAAAGTCTGAATAATAACATATTTTCTACTTCTTCCTAAAGCAACTATAGAAATAAAACAAAATAACATAATGTAAAGCCTTGAAATTCTAAAAATCTATGTTATCTTATTTAAAAATACCTAATTAAGCAAAACAGTGAAGATAAAAAGGGAAAATAGATTTCAGGCTAGTTTTTATGTTTGATTGAATGTATGGTCTCATCACACTGCACATATTTGTTGCAAGGAGCCATTTTATTTTAAAATTACAGTAAACAAAGATGTTCTGGACTAATGTTAAAGGATTATTTAAGATAATCATGCAAAAGTCATTCCACTACCCCAATATGACTTATTCATGTCTTTAGAAAATTATAACTTGGAGATAAAGAAGAATAAGCAATTTTGATAGAATGGTAATACTAAACAATGTGCAAAGTGAGAAACTTGTTTCAAATTACTTTCAATTACTTTTTATCTCACCTAACTAGAAAACTGTAGGGTAAGCCTAAAAACAAGCATTTATGTTAGATTTAAAAATTCCAGACAGCATACCTCAAATTCTGTTTCCTTGATAATCTAAACTCTTCCCTCTAGTAAAGTTTTAAAATCAAATATTGTCTTGCCACAATAGTTATTTCTGTGAGAAATTCGTTTTAGTTGTTACGTTTAGAATACAAAGAACTCAAGACCTTTAGGAAAAAGAGGGCAAGTCCATGTCTGTCCCAAATCAAGTTGAGCTGATCCATGCATTAGAAGGATTCTAGAATAATTTTGTAAAAAAAAATGCAAACTTTGACAAATAATCACTTTCCACTGACATTCATTTTAATGTTGTTTATGCTCTATAGGAGCTGATCGGGAAGTGGACATGGTTGAGGTACTTTAAAAGACAAAATACACAGGTTTTATTTTGTTTTTATAAAAATGGCCTTAATTTAAGAGTAGAGAGAGATTTAAGGTGCTAAACTATTTCCTTGGCTACTAATTTTTAACTCCCTTATGCTTAATTTAGGTAAACCATTCTACAACTTACACAGAGTTTTATATTATTTTTATTCTTTTTTCAATCTTCCCCCTTTATAAGCTTCCTCTAAGGAGTAATCATCAGCGCTGAACTCTGCAGTGTTTAAAGGTAGGGTAATACTTATGAAGAGATGAATACACGAAATCCTCCCCACCCCACATAAGTAAGAAAGTATCCATCCTACTTTCTATAGCAATTCAAGCTTTGGTCAGATTCCATTCCTTTCCTTTCTTTCTTTCCTTCCTTCTTTCCTTCCTTCCTCTCTTTTTTTAAAGTAGATTCCACGCCCAGCATGGAGCCCAACACAGGGCTTGAACTCAAGACCCTGAAATGAGATCAAGAGTTGGATGCTTAACCAACTGAGCCCCCCAGGCACCCTTCCAGCTTTGGCCAGATTTATAATGTTGGGTTTTTCCTTTCTTACGAATGACTACTGCTCCAGACTCGAACTTCAATTTGCAACAGTACGATGGTGACTAAGAGAAGAGAAAGAAATATATTCCTAAACACCACATAATGTGGCCTCTACACATAAGACAACTATTCATCTGGTGGTCAGTAAAAGGGTAAGATAAACTGGCAGGTTGGACATACTGAAAAGCAGTGTTTAATGAATGCCATGAATGATATTTCAAGGATCTCTGAGGATAATTTTCATTATATGCGGTTTTTACTTGATATGTTGACTCTATTACCTAAATCCCTGAATAAAATTTCCCAAATGTGTGATGCTATTTCTAAATTATAATCTCAACTTCTGAAAAAGATCATTTGATGGCAGGTGGCTCATTCAAAAATTTTTTTATTGATGAGTAGAACGTAAAAGAGCATATTAAGCTACAAGATATTCATATCAAATCTCCTTCCTCTCACTTAATTCATTAAGCGAATCTGAATTTATGAAATTCACTAAATGATATAGATGTATATATAATTTTTAAAATTTAATCACTTGAGAAGCCAGAAATATTGACTTAACCAGAAAGGGAGAGAGGGAAAACATAGATGTTGAATCAACTCTGTTATATATCAGGACACTGATTATGTTGTCTAACCAAAACAGATCATTCATACACATAGACAATTCCAAATGGCCATATCTCTTATTTTTAATGCAGCCAGGGACATGAAAGAATAAATGACAACAAGATGATGCATTTATAATAAAGAAAATGTCCTTTGGAACATTCTGCCCTCTGGTGTTTAAAATGTTCATCAGAGAGGGAGTATTCTGTTATGCCACATTTTTATTACTTTTGTGGGCTGATACATCAATTTGGGCACATAATTTTCTACAATGAGAAAAAAACATTGTTATTATAATGGCAATATATATTCTGTGCTAAGCTTTCTATTATCCCGTACTATAATTTATTTCTTGTTTGGAGAGTCACTAAGAGCATTTCTTTTGAATCGTGGATATTTACTTATTTGTCTTTCACAATGCTTTGTGACTGAGAAGTATTCCTGATGACCAATACTATTTAGTCTTTACATTCAACATTTGACACTTTCTGAACTGCTTACATTCCACACTAGGTAGACAGATAAACAAGTAAGGAGATAGGGTCAATTAAGCATAAACACAGACTTTCTAGGAACTGTGGCATAAAATTGTGGTGCTTTTTCTGGGGAAGATCACAGAAGGCATGGACAATGAAGATTTTTTTTTCCTATAACCTCCACAGTATTTGCCACATTTAAAAATGATATCTGGGGTGCCTGGCTCAGTTGGCAGAGTGTGCAACTCTTGATCTCGGGGTTTTGAGTTTGAGCCCCACGTTGGGCGTAGAGATTATTTAAAAATAAAATCTTAAAAAAAAATGAAAGTGATATCCAACTCTTAGAACCACCATACAGCTGCTAAAAAGGATATCAGAGATTATTAACCAAGTGATTGCCAACTTTTCCACCTATCAGGATTCCTTTTATTATTTTCTCTGTTTATACAGACTTAACATTTTGAAAGATTTTATGTATCAAAAATTTTATTAACTTAAACAAAGACATAATAACTATTTACTGAAGTCTCAAATGTGAATTGATCATAGTAAGGTGATATAATTTCATCCAAAGCAAAGTAAGCTAGCCCATGTAATTTTATGACCAGTAAACATGTATTTTCCTTGAGGCTTTTTAAAATACTGATTATATCCAGGATATGATGCCGAATGTTACGGAGCTTAATGGTGGTAAGGATAATGATATTTCAAAGTACGTAACTGGGACACCTGGGTGGCTCAGTCAGTTAAGCATCCAACTCTTGATTTCAGCTCAGATAATGACCTCAGGGTCCTGGGACCAAGCAACCCCTCGAGCTCCACACTGAGTGGGGAGTCTGCTTAGGATTCTCTCTCTCCCTCTGCCCCTCCCCCAACTAACTAATTAAATAAATAAAATCTTAAAAAAAAAAGTAACTGTCGAATCATATTTACGTTTTATAATAGTAAGTGCTAGGCACATAGAGAAACTCTACAAACATTTCCGTATTCCTCTCAGCCCTACGGTATTATTATTCTTACTGTACATATAAGGAAACAGAAGCTCAAAAAGAGTTAATCTATTCAGATATACAGCTTACAAATGAATGAGTATGGAATTTTAAACTGTTTTTTTGTCTAAGAGAGCCTGGCTCTTGACCAGTATGGCACTACCCGTTCTTCCAGGCCTAGAGTTCTGAGCCTTAATTCCGCCTCATTATAGATATATCTATACCTTTATTCCATAAAGATCTGCCGAAAACACTACTTTATGGTGTGTTGTCTTTGTTAAACATCTTTCTTGATGTTGACCACATGCCCTCCTAGAACTCTGCCTGTTATCTGCTCCTATATTCCCTTCCCTTGGATTAATAGGGTCCACCCCCTTCCTGGGACACACAATTACTTATTGCTGGTCACCCTAATATTCAGGGTCTGTTTAGGTCTCCACTTAGTGATTGCTACCAGACTGCATCTTACTAAATTGCCTTCTCCACCTCAGATCCTAGGTGTCTCTGGTTTGACCCTTCAGTGGGCTACCACTCTAATAGAAATGCTAGATAAAGTCAAATCTACACTTCATATTTTATGCAAGCAGATTTCTTTAAAAAAAATGCAGAGAAAAGAAGCTATGAGCTAATGGCCAGTAATTTTAAGAGGGAATATAGCTTGAGAGTACAGGTTAAAAATTAATAAGTAATTTATACAACCACAAATGTATGGAAAAATACAAAGAAATAAATATGGCCATACCAGGAATTTTCTGATAAAGACAGATCTGTGTCCAAAAAAGAAATATACAAAGAGAGAAGGACACAGTCAAAAATGAAGAGTGGAAAACCCTCTGATTATATTGTCAAGGAAGAAGAGAGCCTAAGCTGAGAAGAGCTTTGTTTCTAAGACAGCATAAAGGATTGTTGGGATATTTTTAGAATAAAAACATGGACAAGGGAAGGCCAGATCCAGTGCATGAAAAAGAGAACAAAGGAAATGATTCTGTTATAAGCTTCCATTTATTAATCAGCTGCTATGAGCTAAACTCTATGTTCTTGACATACATAATATCTTACTCAATTCATGCAATACACTGTGAGGCAGAAATAATAAAAATGATAATAATAATACAGATAAACAAACTTGCTCAGAGTAGATAAGTGACTTGACCAAGTCATACAGCTAATACGTGGCAGAATCAGGGCTTGAACTCAAGTATAACTGACTCCAAAGTTTGCCATGCTTAACAACATCCTGCCTCCAACCAAGAGACATAGAATAATTACTCCGGCTTAGTTTCCTTTAATCTTCTCCATCAAGGAAAATATATTTAAACTAAACAGGGTAGAATAAACGTTAAGAATTACTGAAGTGTACATTATGACTTATGAAGTTATAAAAAACATATACTTAAAATCCACACCCACACAGTTGACATTTGAGTTCTAAAAGAACATGAGGATAGGAACATGAAAATACTAACAGCAGTCTTTGCAAAACCATACAGAAAATTAGGAGGGCTACAGACTAGATAGTGGCAATATATGGATATGAAACAATTTATATAAAATCTTTACAAACGGAGAAACACTAAATAAGGGCTCAGAAGGAAAAGTAATTCCAAAATAATCTCATGTCCATTTTGATATAGACACAAGGGAAATAACATAGATGTAGTGCCATCTTGATACTGGACAGGCCTTAAATGAAGTTCTGTAAGCTAGAGAAAAGTAGATCTGAAAGTTGCTTTCCAGGATATTAATGACTGCCATGGGAAATAGTGTAGAGTTTCTCTATGTGCCTAGCACTTACCCCAAACACCAGGCAGTACTAGGACTAATGGGTAGGAGCAACAGAACAGCAGATTTCCATCCATGTAAATTAGAATACTGACAGTTAAAACTATTCAACAAAGGAACAGGCTATGCTACAAAGTAGGAAGTTTGCCCAGAAGCTGTTGACTATCCACTTAAATTGCTCTGAAAACTAAATTTGCTCCCATATGTAAAGTACTTAATATTGTCTGGAACATAGAAACAGCTCAATTCACATTATCTATTATTACTATTACTATTAGTTAAATGTTTAGTAAAACTTGCTTGTAAAATCATCTGTGCCTGCTAACTCTTAGGGATCTTTGATTTCTATGGTAATGGGCCTAGACATATTTTTGTCAATTACAGTTTGTTTTCTTCCATGTCCTCTAGTTTTTTTTTTTAAGGTATGTATGTATGTATGATCAAGTAATCTCTACACCCAATGTGGGCCTCAACTCACGACCCCAAGATCAAGAGTCATTCACTCTACCAACTGAGCCAGCCAGGCACCACAATTTCCTCTAGTTTTTATTTATTTTGCTATAAAGCTGCATAACTATATTCTCTTATAATAAGAAAACATTATCAGTGACTATTTCATTTCTTATTCTATGTATTACATATATTACTTATCTTTCCTCTCTCCTCTCTTTTTCACTTTGATCATTCCTGTCAAAGAGTTTTCTATTTTCTTAGTCTTTCCAATAAACTTGCTTGTGTCTTCACTGATCAAGAGTTTTTTTGTTTTTAATTTTATTCATTTCTGCTTTTAATTTTGGTTATTTCTTTTATATTTACTTGGTCTTCTATCTCCTTGAGTTAAATGATTAATAAAATTACTTTCAGTATTTGTTTTCGAATAATAGCATTCAAGCATATAGAAATATACATAAATGCACACTGGAAAAAAGAAAAACTGAATCAATTGTATGTATGGTGTGTAAAACTTTCTGAAGATATAAACCATTTTTTTAAAAGATTTTATTTATTTATTTGAGAGAGAGAGAATGAAAGAGACAGAGCACATGAGAGGGGGGAGGGTCAGAGGGCAAAGTAGACTCCCTGCTGAGCAGGGAGTCGGATGTGGGACTCGATCCAGGGACTCCAGGATCATGACCTGAGCCAAAGGCAGTCGCTTAACCAACTGAGCCACCCAGGCGCCCTATAAACCATGTTTTATTTCAACTAAAATTAAATAGAAATATCACATGATCCAGTAATTTCACTACTGGGTATTTACCTAAAGAAAATGAAAACACTAATTCAAAAAGATATATGTATCCCTCTGTTTACTGCAGCTTTATTTACAACAGCCATGATATAGAAGCAACTCAAGTGTCCACTGATATGATAGATGACCATTAAAAAAAAAAATGAGATCTTGCCAGTTGCAACAACATGGATGGACCCGGAGTATTATGCTAAGTGAAGTAAGTAGAGAAAGACAATACCATATGATTTCATTGATATGTAGACTCTAAAACACAAAACAAATGAATAAACAAACAAAAACCAAAAACAGATCCATAAATACAGAAAACAAACTGATGGTTGGCAAAGGTGAGGGGGTAGTAAAAGGATGAGTAAAATGGGTGAAGGGGAGTGGGAGATACAGGCTTCCAGTTATGGAAAGAATAAGTCATGGGGATAAAAGATACAGCAAGGGAATACAGTCAATGGTACCACAGTAATGATTATGGTGACAGATGGTAACTACACTTGTGGTGAGCACAGCATAATGTACAGACTTGTCAAATCACTATGTTGGACACCTGAAACTAATGTAACATTGTGTGTCTATACTTCAATCAAAAAAATCAACTATAATAATCAGAACATTCTGATAAACACATCAAAAATAATATGAATTGCCAAAAATTTTATAATATAAAAATATTATTAAACATTTAATAGAAAAATAACATGTCCATACCTGCAATTTATGAACTAAGGCAAATGTAGAAGTAGAAAAATGTTAATATTACCTTTTGGATGATTTCAAAAGGGCTACTTTTAAAGAAATTCATTTCAGCACTTATATTACCACTATCTTAATAATAAATCATTGTAATATAATCGCTAAAAAGAACCTGTACTGTGATAGTTTAAAAGTTACTTGAATTATAAAGTAAAATCATCTACAAAACTATATTTGTGCTAATTAGAATGATAAAAATTGCATCAACCTTTAAACTATGAAATACTTCAAATCACCAATAGAGACTAATTATTAATCCCCAAGCACCAGAGCAGTACTAAGAAGTACATAAAGAATACAAAAGACTATATTATCAGTTATTAGTTAACACCACTCACATCACTGAGAAGACCTACAAGAAATATTAAAAGACTTTCTATTTAAATAGATTAAGTCATCACTGATACATTCATACAGCTCGCAAAGACTCACTAAGTTGGATGTCTTTTCTTGAATATCACTCTGATTGGATGTGTCATTTTTTTTTTTTTTGGATATTTCATTCATTAACAGAGTAGAAAGTATGAAACTATTAAGTTCAAGAGCAATGTGAAGACTACTGTGGCAAACACTATAAGCTGGTTTACTCAACCTCTTCCAACTTGTGTTCCTATGCTACTATGGCTAGAAAGCCAAAAAATCTACATTTCTCAGATTCCCTTGAGTTATGGTACAGATATGTAGCCTACGGTTTTACCAGTAGGATGTACCTACCCTCCCACACCTTCAATGACAAAGTAAGAGAATGCCATATACCAGGTCAACAGGTTTAGTGATGTGATTTCTAAGTCCACATCATTAAGTTAAAACTAGAAGGAGATGAAGAACTGTAATAGGTAAATATACAGTTGTAAAAACCGACAAAAGAGTCTGTGATTAAAGGAGAGAACAGAAAAACTATACTGGTTTGGGTACATGGTGTAGGAGCAAACTGCTACATCTCCAATAGGTCACCTAAGATATATTAGAGTCTAGTTTGGCTTTTCATGTTCATAGTAACAACTCCAAGTCATCAAGAAAAGGTTAAATTGAACATTTAAGTAAATAACACATTTTTTAAAAAGATCCTCTTCGAAAATGTGGGTTTTGTGCGTGTATGTTGTGTTTTTTTTTTTTTTTTTTAGTGATCTGAAGAGAGAAATCCTTACAAACAATTATCTACAGTAACTCCTCAGGGCAGTGGTTCTCAAACTTTAGTGAGCAAAACAGACTGCTAAAAATAGAGATCTTTGGGCTCCAGATGTAATGAGCTGGAATCTGTGAAGTGAGGTTGATTAGGTAAATTTGGATACTCAGAAATTCACATTTTTCAAAGAATTCCTCCCACTATTTCTAATGCAAGTGGTCTAGGGACCACACAGTGAGAAACACTGTCCATAAGCATTTTACTTAGGTGAAGATTTTACTATTGTACTGAAGTCACAAATTTGATCTCCCTCTTTTTTTGTGTGTGTGAATGTGTGTGTGTTGGAGAAGGTGCATAAAATTAGAAGAAAAGTATCAATTACTCAACATGTATATGCCAGGCTGTGTATATAGGCCTCACTTCATTTTAACAGTAATCATGTGAAGGTAAGTTACCACGTTTTTGTATCAGAGGAAACCAAAGAAAGCATAAATTAACGAACATACTTTGTATAACACAACGAGAAAGAGGCAATGCTGGGATTCAGCTTTAGTTTAAGAGCAAAGCCCATGTATTTCCATTATACTGTGGTTCGAACGGATGAGGAGGCTTTAAAGGTGGACCAATGGGCTTTTCACACTTGTTTCAATCCTACAAAAACACCACTGCCCATCCATTTAGTTCCTTGAAGCCAAACATACTAATACAGTTATTCCAAGTGTCAAATTCATTTGCTTTTCCTTTTTAAGGATTTCATTTATTCACTCTATTAGACAGATGGAGAGAGAGAGAACAGGGGAAGGAGCAGAAGGAGAAGGACAAGCAGACTCCGAGCTGAGCACAGAGCCCCAAGCAGGACTCAATCCTATGACCTTGAGATCATGAACCACACTGAAACCAAGAGCCGGATGCTTAATTGACTGAGCCACCCAGGCACCCCTCATTTGCTTTTTCTATAATAAGGTATAAGTTTTTGCATGTGAGAAAGGCTCCATATACAAATCTTCTAACCTGAGAGAAACAAAACCACTTCATAAGAAAAATGTAAATAATTTGTTATTTTGGTCCCTTCGCCATTAAGGAACATTGTGGCAGTTTTGCAAACTTTCCCTAGTAGTGGTTGAATAGGGGCAGGAAGATAGGACTACTATATTTCAATGAAATATATACAATGATACTACAGCTGCTATAAATAATCTTACTATAAATAAATACTACAATACTATAAATAATAGTTCTACTCTATATGAGTGACTTCCATTCAGTCATGAAAATAATCAGTAAAATAGTTATTTTCTTTTTTTTTTTAAAGATTTTATTTATTTATTTGAGAGAGCGAGAATGAGAGAGAGAGAGTACATGAGAGGGGGGAGGGTCAGAGGGAGAAGCAGACTCCCTGCTGAGCAGGGAGCCCGATGCGGGACTTGATCCCGGGACTCCAGGATCATGACCTGAGCCGAAGGCAGTCGCTTAACCAACTGAGCCACCCAGGCGCCCTAAAATAGTTATTTTCTTACATACAAATTCTTAGGTTAAGTTCTTACAAAATCTAAAAAGAGACTTAATTATGTTGTAAATCCAGCACATGTAAATATCACAAAAGGATTCTTTATTTGATAATACATGTCAACTTTTAGTTGCTCAAAATACATATACTGATAAAGATGCTCTCCTTGCGCTGTGAATTGTGTAAGACTGATGAATCACAGACCTGTACCCCTGAAACAAATAATACATTATATGTTAATTAAAAAAAGACTCTCTCCTTGACTAAACTTTGTCAGGCTCCTCTGAGCTCCTTTCTACTGTGACTCCTCCTTGAGCCTTATCCTGAAGCCTGAAGTCTAGCTCAGGAGCAGCAGGGATCCTGCTAAGTCCGTTTAGTGAGAATCCCTCCACCCTCTTCGGATCACCCTGGTCAATTCTGCAAGAGTCCTGTTAAACTGGTTTTAGAAATAGTACCCATACCCTTGATGTCTCCCTCTTTGTAGTTTTCCATCCACCTTGCTGCCCTCCTCACCTTGCTCTTTGGCTATAAATCCTCAGCTTTCTTTACTGCATTTAGTATTGAGCCCAGTTCTACACTAAGGTCTCTCTTCTCCATTGCAATAGTGCCTCAATATTACCCACTGTCCAGCTCTGGTTTTAACAATACTGGCTGATGGTAACTGAAATTACATAAATTGAATTAAGTAACAACCCCTTAACATTCTGTACTTTTGGTTTGGAAAACTACAGGGACAGCAATGGAAGTAAGAGCCCCCTTTCTCTACTCCTGCCACTGGGTAAACCTTGGAATTTACAACAGCATAATCTTGAACCCATAAAACTAGAGAATCTGAATTAGAAACAGTAATGAGGTCCAGACCTAGTTTAATTAGTACTATCATTCCAAAGAGCTTAAAAGTCTTCATATACATTTTCTCATTTAACCTTAAAAAAATAGAGATTCTGGGGCTCCAGATTTAATGAGACAGAATCTCTGAAGTGAGGTTGATTAGATAAATCTGGATACTCAGAGATCTGCATTTTCCAAAGAAGTATTCCAAGTATTCTAATGTGAATGGTCTAGGGACCACACGGTGAGATATTTGGTAAGATACTTTATACATATGGAAATTAAAATAGAAATATTTAACATTAGCAATGATGGAAATTAGACTACTATATATATATATATACACACACTATAGTTTTTACTATAATAAAATTCACTATATCTTGAATTCTAATATTTTTCCTAAAATTGCAAGATATTTACTCACGCTTCAGAATCTTGAGTACATTGCAATGAATCACTATGAAGTCTAATCTCTATACACTTTATATTTTCAAATTGGCTTTTCAATAGTTTTCTCAAGACTAATTTCCATTTTATCCAAGATAATAAATGAGAAGAAAAGTAACACTGATACAATGTTTATTATATATTAGGTTTTAAGAAATCTTATTCATTCTTCACAGGAACTCCGTAATTTTTTCTAACAATAAAATTCACTAAAGTATATCTTGAATTCCAGTGCTTCCAAAAATTGCAAGATAATTATGTGAAAAATGTATAAGTACACTAAAATATATCAGAATATGTAGACTAATATTACGTATAGGCTGTTTTTAATGTCAAAATAGCTTTAAATCTTTTTCCCAGGATGTATCATAAACAAGTCAATGATTCTTTTTTACCCATGATGAAAATAATATTTTGGCTATAGCTAGCATCTAAAGTAACTAGGCTGTAGCATGATCAGATGGGTTATTGTGACTTATTTACCATCTAAATTGGACTGCCACAGTCATTCCAATCTATGTAGCAAATACTTTTTAAATCAGGGCAAAAAAAAAAAATTCTTAAAGACTAGCTAATAATCCATTGGATATTAGTATTTGAAGGTTACTCCTCAGAAAAGAAAAAGGGCTTACTTAAGGTAATTATGTAAATTACTTGAAGATCACCTTCCAAAGCCTCAGAACTCATATTTCATATAGCTGATGGAAAGTCACCCAAATCTCTTCTAGAATTATAATAAATGTGGCTAACATTTATTGACTACTTATTCTTTGTCAGATACTGTCTCATGAGCTTTATATGTACCAACTCATTCAGTTCTTGTAATAGTCCTATTATTTCTACTTTAGAAATAAGGAAAGTGAAGTACAAAGACTTTCAGCAAATTTGCTTAAGTTTACATAGTTAAGAAATGGCAGTCAAGGGCACCTGGGTGGCTCAGTTGGTTAAGCGACTGCCTTCAGCTCAGGTCATGATCCTGGAGTCCCAGGATTGAGTCCCACATCAGGCTCCCTGCTCAGAAGGGAGTCTGCTTCTCCCTCTGACCCTCCCCCCTCTCATGTGCTCTCTCTCTCTCATTCTCTCTCTCTCAAATAAATAAAATCTTAAAAAAAAAAAGAAATGGCAGTCAGGGTCCATTTTGTTATACTGCCTCATGAGACTTCAGATTTTACACGTGGTAGAAAATACAAACATTATAGAAAGGTACATAACAGAATTTGTCATCCCTCTCCCACTTTTGGGTTAGAGTTACTGTATCTCCACACCACCACCAAATGTATGTGCATGCACGTGTGTGTATGTGTGTGTGTGTCACACAAATGGATTACTATTAGTGATAAATATTTAGATTTTAGTTTTTACCATACATATGTATAGAGATATATATATATATACATGTTTCAAGCTTGTTCAAGTTTATTTGTAAAATAAACTCTGTGCAAGGAAATTACTGTATCAAGGATTATGTACATTACAATTTTTTTAAAGATTTTATTTATTTGAGAGAGAGCACATGGACATGCAACCCAAGCTGAAATTACTGAATCAGAGGCTTAACCGGCTGAGCCACCTAGGCACCCTTGTGCATTACAACTTTGATACACACTATCAAACTGCCCTACAAAAAGGTTGCAATGATTTATACCTTACCAAAAATGTGAATACTCAAAATTTAACTTTTACTAAACTTACAGTATATATAATAGGCCAACAGTATAAATTCAGGTAAGTGTTGCATAAATGGACTATTGGCACTAATTATCTATATTTTAAGAAGTATGCTTGAGGGGCTTTGGGATATTATGAACAAGAACATCTTGAAAAGAGCACTAAGCAAGAATCTAGAGAACTGGGGCAATGCCATCACCACAGTAACAGGGGCCAACGGTATCTCTGCATACTCTCCTCTGGACCTCCCCAGTGCACAGCAATATCCAACTAAGTCAAATGAACCTTGAGGTCTGCACAACCTTAGGTCTTCTAGTTCTCCTTTGTTGCTTAGACCATTTGGCTGTATCTTCTTTCCTTGGAATAAAAAAGTCTTAATTGATAGACCAAATGGGTCGTCACCTACACTTGTGTGAAGGACTCAGATAAATATTTTAGAGGAGTACAAAGGTTCTATAATAAAAATGATAGGAAATGGTTAGTTATTCCTTCACTATATCTCACAAGGTAAAACAAAAAAAGATTTTCTTTTCACCACTCTATTAACTTATCAGAACTAAAGACAGATTTAAAGATCAGGAAAACACACAAGGTTAATGAACATAGCATACTTAGTCCCTCAGATGCCATTCTTTACACATTTGCCAACAAGATCTGATAAAAAGGTCAATCAGATCACATTACTTCCTATTCCGGCTCTGCTTAAAATCCTACAGTTAGGTTGCTTACCAGGACCTAAAAACCCTGGTTTCTGCCTACCTCCTCAACTGTTTTCTACTATCCTCCACTCTGACTTACTCTGCTAAAACCCCACTTGCCTTCTTCCCATTCCTTGAACACGCCAATGCTGCTTTCTGCCGTAGGACTTTTGTTCTAGCTGTTCCTCTGCCTAGAGGGCTCTGATCCCAGATCTTCCCATGACTGGTTTCTTTCAGTTATTCACATCTCCGCCGTTCAAATACCTCCTCTTCTGACTCTTCCTGATGACTCCACAGAAAGAAATCCTACCTCCACTCCACTCTCCCTCTATCCCATTTCCTATTTCATCACCCTCATATTATTTGTTACTATCTAAAATTGTTCACCACTCTATTAAGTGCATCTAGAGCAGTGATGGCATATTATGGGTCCTAAACAAATATATGCTGAACAATGAGGTGAAAAGCACAGAAAAATAATAAACTACTTTGACTATAGCAAACACAGGGTACTAAATATTAGAAATTCAGAAAGAAAACAGAATAAGATGACTATTCTGGTCCTACTTAGTTTGGTTGGTGATATGAATACAAGGAATATAAGGTAATCGAAGTTTAAATGTATGGAAATGGATAAATCAGTAAGTGCAGCCCTAATGGCTGGATTAAATTAATGCATTTTGTTAAAAACCATTCTCTGGAGGACATTTAACTTATGGTCAGCAAATCTTTCTCTATTCAACTTTCTTTTTAGTTATTCATAACAAAATATAATTAGGAAAGGAAAGATAACTCATAAATCTACTAACTAAGGTTTTAAATTTAAATTTCAAAGTAATCTCATTCTAGGTTAAACCAAAAAACTCTTATCATCTGCTTCACTTAGCAGAAAATTGGCCACAGGAAAATGTTCATAGCATCCTTTTTCAGGAGACAGATTTCTCTCATTCAGTAATTTCAAAATGCATCCTCAATCTTTAAATTCTTAGGCCTTTGACAGTCTCTTCAACAAATAAAATTGATAGCATTCAAATGCTTCAAACACTAAAAAATTAAAACACACATGTAATTAACCAAGCATACCTCTTATTACTGCTTCCCTGTCTCACCTCTGTGATATCAGTCATGTAACTGACTTTGTTATCGAATGTACTTATCTTTTAATAAAGTTCCCTATTTAAGTTGAAGCTTAAATTGGGATAGGCAAATGGGATAGGAACCTCAGGCAATCCAGTTCATTTCTGCAAGGAAACTGAACTTTTCTTGCTAACTCTTCCAATGTGTGGTAAATGAAGAACATCACCTGACAGCCATCTTATATTTGGTTAATTATATTTTCAGTAATCAACAATATCTTAAACTGCAAGAAAAAGGGGAGATTTCTAAGCAAAGAAATTTTATTCAAGTCCAACCACATAAAATTTATCCTGTTTTTAGATATCAGAGGGAATAAATATTTCAGTAAAATGTTACTAAGCTATTTTACTGATTTTTATTTAATGACCCAAGAATCAAAGTAGACTTTGACTCAGTTATCTGAAGAAGCCTAAAAACAATAAATATAAAAATGCCTTATGCCTTGTGGAACTAAAGAATAAAGAAATACTATTGTTTTCATGAAAATTATAAACATTGTAAAAATCTTCATTCAAAATAGACGGAAGAGTCCAGAAATTCCATTTTCCCTTCTCTCCTCCTGTTTTCTTTTGAATTGTCAAATGATAATCAAACCTCCCCACTGTCTAGCTCAGTGCCAGACATATAGTAAGCAGTTAATGTATCCTTCCTTTTGGAATGACTTAATTTCTTGCCCCTAATGACTCATAACCCACCATTACCAGTCAACTTAATGATACCAGCTATATATTGATAATGTTAAAAGAGACCTAAGAAAGTGGCCCAGGCTTACATATTTTCACATGTAAGTATCATTCAACATATTAAAATTTCTTCTCTGAAAAAGCTTAAAAGGACAAAAGCTCATTCAATAATTAAGACCCAGTTTCACACCTAATCACTTGATCTGAATGGGTAATACATACTGTGAGATCATATTAAAGTCAGTACAATCCACAACTTATGAATTATAGTTAATATCCCAAGAAGTTGGAGGAATGTACAATGGGAGAGGAAAATACCTAAATCAGCTTTTAGAAATAGATGTGAAATACACAGATTAGGATTAAAAACAGAAAACATGACTGATGTACCTTTGCTGAACTATGAAGCTCTATTATCCTAAAATTACAATATCTCCATCTGTTAATCTGACATGAACAAGCTGATAAATGAAATCAGAACAACAGTGTATTCTGGCAAAACTAGAAGTTTCCTGAAAGCCTAGAAAAATATGTCCACAACAGATGGATCACTTAGAAAATAAATACATCAATCTGTCAAATGGAGTACTATTCTAATCCCTAAATTAAAATCAGTAGGAGTTCCACTTTCCAAGAGTCTGTGACATTAGGAAGGCCAAAAAGGAAAAACCTAAAGATGCACATAAACATATCTGATATGACCTAAAGTGTCATACTGTTAGGTTTCCTGTTAAATATACTAAATTTAGGTAAAGTCCTTACCAGTTAACTTCTTCACAGGTTGGAGCCGAACACTGATAGACTGATGTGTGAGTAAGGGGGAGGATGGAAGAGAGCGAGACATGCCCTCCATAATCCGAATGTGCTGCATACCTTCACTCACTGGAAGTGGTGGAACGGCGTAGTCAGGCTCAAAAACACAGTCGCTTTCTGTGGAGATGCCACCTGTTAGGACAGAACAAAAGAGCTGATAAGAAAAGATTCTTCCTTCTCCATTAAAATGTACCTTTTAAGATAATTCAGAACATCATATACCCATGCTGATTTTCATGGTGAAAAGCCAAATAAGATATTTTCAACACCTACATTCATGTCTATACTTACTGGATGGACACTTAACAGCAGGTTTAGCACTAGGAAATTAAACATGGATAAAATGAGGTTCCTCCTTATAAGGGGCTCACTACCTCATGAATGATTCAGTCCCATAAAGAAATAATTATGGTACAATGCAGTAAGTGTTACAATTGGAGCACTGGTCTTCAGTTTTTTTCCCTGATAAGAAACATAAAAGAAGATATTCACCTGCCTGATAATCCAATACATGCAATTGCTAGTAGGATCACTCTAACTCTCTCTCTTACCCCCTTCTCCAAAAAAGTATGTGCGAATACAAGTAGGTAAGACTGACATTATTATATGGTAATTTTTTTTTGGTAAGATTTTATTTATTTGTCAGAGAGAGAGAGAGCACAAGCAGGGGAAGCAGCAGGCAGAGGGAGAAGCAGGCTCCCTGCTGAGCAAGGAGCCTGATGTGAGACTCGATCCCAAGGACCCTGGGATCATGACCCCAGCTGAAGGCAGACGCCCAACCGACTGAGTCACCCAGGTGCCCTATATGGTGATCTTTTAATCTGCTTTGATATTTAAAAAGATTAAGTTATATGCTATGTATTTCCACCTATATACTGTTGACTTCTATTTCCAATAATGGCAGATTATGCACTTCAGACCAACTTTTCCCTAAGAAAAACTAGAACTGTACATATGTTATAAAATTTTCCTGAAGGCACGGAAGAGTTAATAGCATGAGGAAGGATTACATAAAGAAAAAAAAAAAGACTGAAGCCTGGCATTTGGGGCTACTTTTTACTCAGTGGCATCCGAGAGGCTAAGAAGCTACTGACAGTTTTAAAGAGCTGGAAGGACAAATATTGAAATGCAGAGAAAAACCAAGATACAGAGTGGAAGCTGGTAAAACTCCAACACTTTTGTTTGGAAGCCCAAAGGGCTACACTCTAGGAGTAAGTATGAACCAAAGCTAGTCTGGCCTTTTACAGGAATAAAGCTCGGCTCCAAATGTCTACCACAAAATTCAATTAAGGCAATCTTGGATTGCTAATGCCTGCCAAAAACTAACACAAATCTTCTTAGAGGGAGACAATACTGGCATAGGTCTCAAATTACTTCCACAATTTTTCATACACAGTATCTGGCCCTTAATTGACAAAAACAAAGAGGTAAAACAATATCAAAAAAGTAAATCAGAAAGACCATTCAAAAGAGATAGTCTCACAAGGATACAGATTGTGGAGCAAAGAGGCACAGAATTTAAAGTAGTATACTTAATTAACATCAGAAAGATTAATAATTTGAAATAAATTTAACCAAGGAGGTGAAAGACCCATACACTGAAAACTCTAAGACACTGATGAAAGAAACTGAAGAATAAGTGGAAAGATATCCCAAGTTCAAGGACTAGAAGAATTAGTATTGTTAAAATGTCCATAAAACCCAGTCATCTATAGGTTCAATGGAACCCCTATCAAGATTCCAATAGCATTTTTTACAGAAGCAGAAAAAAGCAATTCTAAAATTTATATGAAATCACAAAAGACCCTAAGTAACCACAGAAATTCTGAGGGAGAGAAAAACAAACTAGGAGGCATCACACTTCCTAATTTCAAAGTATATTACAAAGCTATAATAATCAAAAGAATTTGGTGGTAGCGTAAAAAAAAAAAACAAAAAACAAAAAACACACAGACGAACAGAAGAGAACAGAAAGCCTAGAAATAAACCCATGCATACATGGTCAACTAATCTTTGACACAGGCACCAAGGATACACAACGGGGGAAATGACAGTCTCTTGAATAAACAGTGCTGGGAAAACTGAAAAGCCACATGCAAGAGAATGAAATTGGATCCCTATCTTATACTATATACAAAAATCAACTGAAAAATGGGTTAAAGACTTAAACATAGGACCTGATACCATAAAACTCCTAGACAAAAAGGAGAAAAACTCCTTGAAATTGGTCTTGGCAATGATTTTTTGAATTTGATACCAAAAGCACAGGCAACAAAACCAGGTTAGTAGGTGAGACTACATCAAATGGAAAGGTTTCTGCAAGCAAAGGAAACTACTGACAAAATGAAAAAGCAACCTAGGGAATTGGAGAAAATATTTGCAAACCATACATCCTTAGGGGTTAATATCGAAAATACATAAGAAACTCAATAGCAAAAAACAAACAACCTAATTATAAAATGGGCAAAAGATGTGAATGAACATTTTTCCAAAGTAGACATACAAACAGCCAACAGTTACACAAAAAGATGTTTAACATCACTAACGTTCGGGAAATGCAAATCAAAACCACTGTTAGGACAGCTATTCTCAAAAAGTCAAAAGATAACAAGTGTTGGCAATGATGTGGAGAAAAGGGATCCCTTCTGTTGGTGGCAATGTAAGCTGGTACAACCATTATGTAAAACAGCATGGAGGATCCTCAAAAAATTAAAAATAGAACTACCACATGACGGAACAATCCTACTTCTGAGTATATACCAAAAGGAAATAAAACTATCATCTCAAAGAGATATATGCACTCCTATGCTCACTGCAGCATTATTCACAGTAGCCATGATTTGGAAACAACCTCAGTGTCTGTCAAAAGATGAAGAAAATGTGATTTTACACAAACACACACACAGGTTATTTGTCCATAAGAGAGAAAGAAATTCTGCCACTTATAACAACATGGATGAACCTGGAAAACATTATGCTAAGTCAACTAAGCCAGACACAGAAAGACAAATACTGCATAATCTCACTTAGATGTGGAATCTAAAAAATAAAAAACTCACAGTAGAGAGAGGTGAATGGTGGTTACCTGGGCTAAGAGGATGGGGGAAAAAGAGAGATGTTGTTCAATAATTAAGTTCTGGAGACCTAATGGACAGCATGATGACTATAGCTAATAATAATAATACATGGTACACTTGAAATTTCCTGAGTAGAACTCAAGTGTTCTCACACACGCACAAAAAGGGTAATTGTGTGAAGTAACAGATATTTAATTAGTGTTATGGTGGTAATCATTTCACAATGTATACATTTATCAAAATAACATGTTATATACCTTAAATATATACAATCTGTATTTCTCAATCATACCTCAATAAGCCTGGGGGAAAAGAGTAGAAAATTTAAAAAAACAAGCACATGGTCTTACATGAAATGATGGTAATATGGTCTACACTGAGAAGTAAAATTAAAGCAAGTGTCTCACTTAAGGTTCCCAATTGTGTTATAGTTGTAATTTCATCATATGTAATTCTAACTCATTTAAAAAAAACTTACTGCAGTATATCATGTATTATAACATAACCAGTCTCTTATTAATGGCCACTTATGCAGCTCTTTCTATAGTATTTCTATAGATGATAAATATAGAATTACTGGGTCAAAGTGCTGAGAGTTTTCCCTGAGAAATACTGACTAAATTCTGTATTAAGTCTGTGTAGGGGAGCCTGGGTGTCTCAGTCAGTTGAATGGCCTACTCTTGTTTTGGCTCAGATCATGATCTCATGGGTCATGAGAGATCAAGCCCCATGTGGGGCTCCATGCTCAGTGGGGAGTCTGCTTGAAGATCCTCTCCCTCTGCCCCTCCTCCCACTCGCTTTATATCTCTTGTGCTCTCTCTGAAATAATAAATCTTTAAAAAAAAAAAGTCTGTGTCATGTTGCCTGTAAAAAAAGGGGGGGTAGTATGCTTAATATTTGGAGAAAATAAAAATTTAAAATTCCAGCTAAGAATTAAAATTATGAAAATAAAAACTCAACAGGTGAATTGAAAAACAGATTAGACAGAGATGAAGAGATAATTAGTAAACTGGAAGGTAAAATGTTTGTGCATCAAAAGTCACCATATCAAGAGTGTGAATGGGGGTGCCTGGGTGGCTCAGATGGTTAAGTGTCTGCCTTCGCCTCAGGTCATGATCTCAGGGTTCTGGAATCAAGTCCCACATCCTTGGGCTCCCTGCTTAGCAGGGAGTCAGCTTCCCCTGTTCCTCCTCCACCCCAACTTGTACACACGCACGCTCTCTATTTCAAAAAAAAAAAATGTGAAAAGACAACACCTAGAATGGCAGCACATATGTGCAAATCATTTATCTGAAGAGAGTCTAAAATCCAGACTATATAAAGAACTCCTACAACTCAAGAACAAAATGACAATGCAATTTAAAAATAAGCAAAAGACTTGAAGAGACCTTTCTCCAAAGAAGATATACAAATGTTGACAAAAAGCACATGAAAACGTACTCAGCATCATTAATCATTATGGAACTATAAATCAGAGTCATAGGGAGATATCACTTTATACCCAGTAGGATAGCAATTAAAAAAAAAAAAAAGATGACAAAAAAGTGTTACTGAGAATGTAGAGAAGTTAGTTAGAATCCTAATACATTGCTGGTGGGAATATAAGATGGTATAAGTGCTGTGTAAAACAGTTGCTGTTCCTCAAAAAGTTAAATACAGAATAACCCAGCCATCTGACTTCTGTGTATATACCCAAAAGCAATGAAAACAAGTTTCAAGCAAAAACCTGAACATGAATGTTCAAAGCAGCATTACTCACTATATCCAAAAGTGGAAACAACTAAAATGTTATGAACTGGTAAATGGATAAACAAAACATGGCATATTTATATAATAAAATATTATTTAGCAATAAAGAGAAGCTAGCCTGATTCATGCTACAATACTGATAAACCTTGAAAACATTACGTTTAAGTGAAAAAAACAGACACAAATGGTCACATGTATGATTCCATTTATATGAAATGTTCGGAATAGACAAATCTACAGAAAGAGTAGACTATGATTGCCAGGGACTACAAGGAGGGAGGAGTGAAGAGTGACTGCTTACTAGGTATAGGATTTCCTTTGGAGTGATGAATGCAGTAATGTTTGCACATTATAAATGTATTAAAAGCCACCAAATTGTATATTTTTAAATGGTGAGCTTTACCTCAATAAAAAAATTTTATGGAGATATTTACCACCTACTCACATATTTATTCAAACCAGATGCCTAGTAAACCATTGCTAATTTCTTCCTGACACATCCCTTCACAACAAACACATTAGAAGTTCTACAGATTATCAGTATAAACAGATTTCAAATCAGCTATGCTCTTTCCATTTCTCCTACCATTATCATTGTCTAGATCACTATTATTTTCCCCCAAAGTTCTGTTGATAGAAATACAGAATTTCTTCCTCATCCTTAAGCTTAGAAATTTTACCAAGATTTGTCTTAACTTTTTTCTTCTCATTAGTCTCTGGGTCCTTTCTTTTACTATGTTGACTAATTCTTCTCTTCCAACTAATCTTTTTTCTCTCTCTGGAACTATGATCAGATGGATACAGTATCTGCTAGACATATTTTTCAAGTCTCTTTCTCTCATAATAGATTTCTAATCTTTGGGCATTCATGAACAGACTTGAGACTGAATTATATGGAATTACAGTATTTTACAGGTTTACACACACAGAGTCATGCCATTAATGTAATTCCCCAGGAGGAATCCTTTTGTTGAGAAAAATCAGCATTAGATTTTTAAAAAGCAATATATCTAGAAGAATGCATGTGATTTAGTGAAGCATCCCTCTTCACTTGAAATGTTCCAATATTAAAACTTGGCTGATAATTTTAGAATCTAATAATACTCCTTAAGGAATAATACTGCAATTAGTCCAGTCTGGATGTCCTAGTTTACTTTTCTGCTTAAAAATATTTTCCTCCATCTTCTTTGTCCTATAAATTGTGCTTGAACTCATTTTAGCTAAAGAGGAAAAAACTAAAAATATATGCTTCAAGTAAAGAAAAGTACTGGTGAGCATTTACAGAATTTGGCTACATTAGCCAGTTTTTCTTGGTTAAGTAGCAACCTCAAAATCTCAGTAGTCTACAACATTTACTTTTCTCATGAGTCTGCAGATTCACTGTGGGTCAGCTGAGCTAAGCTGGGCTATCAGGTTCAGAACTACTCCAATGGGTCTTCAATATTGGGCCTAGCCACTGAAGAGGCAATGAATATGTGGGGCTGCTCTTCTCATGGTAGACCACAACGGTGCAGGAGGCCAAGTTAAACCAGAGGAGCATATTTAAGACCTCTGTTCACTGACATTCCACTTGGCCCATATCAGTGGGAACTACTGAAAAGTTGCATAGCAAAAGGAATGGATGTTTAATTTCGTAACAGAAAGGAAGTGTAACTGGGAATCCAATTTACCAAGCAGGTAGGATGATATTTATTGGTATTCCAAATTACTCATCTTCATCTTCTACTTTTTTTTCCTACCACTTTTCCTGCTTCAGTCAACCAAATAAAAGTTACTGAAATAATGTGATGAAAATATGGCAGAGTAAAATAAACTGCTAAAAAAATTCAGTTATGTTGGACACATGGTGATTAAATTTTCAAAAACTGGGCGCCTGAGTGGCTCAGTCGTTAAGTGTCTGTCTTTGGCTCAGGTCATGATCCTGGAGTCCCAGGATCCAGTCCCATATAAGCTCCCTGCTCGGCAGGAAGCCTGCTTCTCCCTCTCCCACTCCCCCTGCTTGTGTTCCCTCTCTTGCTGTCTCTCTCTCTCTCTCTCTCTGTCAAATAAATAAATAAAATATTCAAAAAATTTTTTCAAAAACTGAACTAAGAAAGCACAAGGACATCAAGCAGATGGACACTAAAGAAGTGTTAGGAGTTAATTACAATTCAATGAAAATTTCAGTCATCACTAAGCTTTATATTTAATATAGATGATTATCAGATATTAAAGTTCAAGTTAATAAATTCTTGAGCCTAAAGCAATACTTATTCTACAGAATGGCCTTCTAATTTTTCACATTACATGAATAACCACAAATAAAACTTACAAATCAAAGCCTCCAGCATGATACTGCATTGAACTATACACATGATTCGTGAATTTTTCAGTTTACATATTATACTTTAATAAAAATTTGTTTTTAAAAAGCATAGTGAAAAATAGCCCCTAAAGTCTCAAAGGGCTTTTACATATTTCAGAAACAAAGGGTGTTTGCCTAAATTACTCCAAACACCCTTATAACTCAAGGCTTATATCACTCTGTAACTTGGCAATATTCTCACAACAGAGCCATATATTAGGCAGGAAACAGACATAGAGAAGTATAATAGCTCGTACAGGATCATGTTGTCAGACATCCTGACTGCCTCTGTAGAAAATTCTAAAGAATCTATAAAAAGCTACTACAATAAAATAAGTGGGTTAGGCAAATTCAAAGGTTAAAGAGTGAAAGTAAAAAAAATCAAGTGTCTTTGTACTTACTAGCAATAAGCACTTGGAAAATAAAAATTTTAAAAACTATACCATCAAAATAGCATCATTATGAACAATGAAATTAATCAGGAAAAAATCTGACAAAATAAATAAAATAGTACAATGTTTGTATGCTAAGAACTACAAAACACTGATAAAAAAATCAAAGATCTAAATGGAGAGATATAATGTGTTCATGGATCTGAAAATGTCCATCATTATGATGTCTATTCTCCTCAAAGTGCTCTATAGGTTTGAAGCAGTTCCAATAAAAATCCAGCAGGCAGTATTTTGGTGAAAATCAACAAGCTGATTTTTTAAAATTATTTATTTATTCATTTTTAAAGGTTTTAAGTAATCCTTACACCCAACATGGGGCTTGAACTCATAACCCCAAGATCAAGAGTCACATGCTCTGAGCCAGGCATGTGCCCCTGATTTTAAACTTTATATGTAAAAATTTTAAAAACAAAGACAAAACAATTTTGAGCAAGGAAAAGCAAACTTTGAAGTCTCACAGAATCTAATTTCAGAGTCAGAGTAATCCAGAGAGTATGTGGTAATGGCAAAAGAATGGACATGAAATCAATGGAACAGACTACAGAGTCCAGAAAAAGACTCACACAAATACAGTCAACTAATTTTTTTTCCTTTCCTTTTTTTTTTTTTTTCTTTTTTTAGAGAGGGAAAGGGAGAGGAGTAGAGGGAGAGGAAGAGAGAGACAGAATCCCAAGCAGGCTCCTCGCCCAGCGTGGAGCCCAACACAGGGCTCAATCTCACAACCCAAGCCCAAATCAAGAGTTGGATGATTAACAGATTGAGCCATGCAGGCACCCCCTCGTCAACTAATTTTTGACAAAAGTGTATGGGCAATCCAATGTTTAAAGGATAATCTTTTCAACAAATAGCTTTGGAACAAATGGATATCCATACACAAAAAACAAACTTTTACCTAAACCTTTACCACATACAAAAATCATGTTGAAATGGATCACAGACCTTAATGTAAAACCTAAAACTATAAAACTCTAGAAGAAAACATAGGAGAAAATCTGGATGAACTTGTGTCAGGCAAAGATTTATTATTACAATGGACCCAAAAAAGATGAACTCTATAAGAAGAATTAAGTTGGAATTCATAAATATTTAACATGTCTACTCTTCAAAAAGACACTGGAACTGGAGGGTATTATGCTGAGCGAAATAAGTCAATCAGAGAAAGACATGTATCATATGATCTCACTGACAGGAGGAATTCTTAATCTCAGGAAACAAACTGAGGGTTGCTGGAGTGGTGGGGGGTGGGAGGGATGGGGTGGCTGGGTGATGGACATTGGGGAGGGTATGTGCTATGGTGAGTGCTGTGAATTGTGTATGACTGTTGAATCACAGACCCGTACCTCTGAAACAAGTAATACATTACATGTTAAAAAAAAAAAAAAAGAAGAAGAAGAAAAAGAAGATAGCAGGAAGGGAAAAATGAAGGGGGGGGAATCAGAGGAGGAGACGAACCACGAGAGACTATGGAATCTGAGAAACAAACTGAGGGTTCTAGAGGGGAGGGGGTTGGGGGGATGGGTTAGCCTGGTGATGGGTATTCTTTTTTTTTTTTTAAAAGATTTTACTTATTTATTTGACAGAGAGAGACACAGTGAGAGAGGGAACACAAGCTGGGGGAGTGGGAGAGGGAGAAGCAGGCTTCCCGCAGAGCAGGGAGCCCGATGCGGGGCTAGATCCCAGGACCCTGGGATCATGACCTGAGCCAAAGGCAGACACTTAATGACTGAGCCAGGCGCCCCTGGTGATGGGTATTAAAGAGGACATGTACTGCATGGAGCACTGGGTGTTATACGCAAACAATGAATCACGGAACACTACATCAAAAACTAATGATGGAATGTATGGCGATTAACATAACAATAAAAGACACTGTTACAAAATGAAAAAAAAACCAGTACCAACTGAAAGAATAGATTTGCAAAACACATATATGATAAAGGACTGGTATTTAGAATATAAGTAGAACTCTTAACTCAGTAACAAGAAACTACTCCAATTTAAAAAGTTGGCAAAAGATTTGAACAGACACTTCGTTAAGTAAGAGATATGGATGTCTGATAAACACATGAAAAAATACTCAACATCACTAATCATTAGGGAAATGCAAATTAGGAGATGTCACTATATACCTAGTGAAATGGCTAAAATTAAAAAACAAAATGCTGACAAACCAAGTACTGGGAAGAATGAACTAGAACTCTTATATACTAGTGTTGAGAACATAAAATGGTATACAATGCTGGGGAACACTCTGGTAGTTTAAATATAAACTTACCATACAACCTAGGAATCCAATACCTAGAAATCTACCTAAAAGAAATGAAGACACATTGACCCCACCCACACACCATCACCACAAACACACAAATAGCAGACTAATTCATAATCTCCAAAACCTGGAAACTACCCATATGTCCATCAACTGGTGAATGGATAAACAAATTGTAGGACACACATACAATGGAACATTATTCAGCAATAAAATAAACTACTCACATACCCAAAATGAAAAAAAAAATCTAAAAAGATAGATGAACCTCAAAAGCATTAAAGTATAAGAAGCCAGAGTTGAAAGACTACATACTTTATGGTTTCATTTATAGAATATTATGAAAACTACTATAGTAACAGGAAGCAGATCATTAGCTGACAAGGATTGGGGTAGCAGAAAGGGACTGACTACAAAAGGGTATGATGGAACTTTTTTTTTTTTTGGAAGATTTTATTTATTTATTTGACAGAGAGAGACACAGCGAGAGAGGGAATACAAGCAGGGGGAGGGGGAGAGGGAGAAGCAGGCTTCCCGCGGAGCAGGGAGCCCGATGCGGGGCTTGATCCCAGGACCCTGGGATCATGACCTGCAGATGCTTAAGGACTGAGCCACCCAGGCGCCCCTGTGATGGAGCTTTTACATGATGATGGAAATGAGCTATATTTGATTTTAGTGATAGTTACATGGCCATATATGTTTGCAAAAACTCATGGTACTGTATATTTAAGAGGGGCAAATTTTAACTATATATAAATTGAACTTCAATAAACTGACTTTAAAAAACCCTACAGTACTTTGTGATAATATACTGACTGTACAGTTATGATTTGTAAACTTTTCTGATTGCATGCTTTATTTCACTAAAGTTTTTTTTTAAAGTATACTGAAAAAATAATAGCATAGGTGATAAACTAGCCCCTACAACAAGTGCAGATATGTGAAAGATTACATACTTAATAACAATGCATAATTGGTCAAAGGGCTTTCATATATTTTCTACAACAAAGGGATTTGCCCTAAACTATTCCTAATGACCTTTCAAGGCAAGATTTATATCACTCTGAGTCTGTAACATTCTCACAAGTTCATGTATTAATCAACAAGGAGGCAGAGGAAGTTTAGTAACTAATACAGGATCGTGTAGTCATTTAGTAGCAGAATACAGAACTCAAAATCCTTACCGTAGTCTATAAGGCCTCCCACAATCTGGCTCCACCTACTTAATTCTCTGATGCCATCACTTTCCACTTTCCCCCTCAATACGCAATGCTTCAGTCACACTGGACTTCCAGTTCTTTGCTTTGGCCAAATTCATTCTCTACTTCAGGCCTTTGCCTGTTTTTTTCTGCCTAAAATGCTCACTCCCAGTACCTCTGCAAAGCTGGCTTTCCTGCATCTGAAAAGGTCCCGGCTCAAATGTTCCCTCCTCAGGCCTACCAGGACTAACCTAGATTTACCATTTACTTGTTTCCCCACGTCTCATTCTCTATCACACAATCCTATTTTATTTCCTTGATAGCACTTATCATGACCTGAAATTACGTGGTTCTTTTATTTGTCTCACACCTCCTATTTGTCTCACTATGATGAAAGCATCATAACAGTAGAAATGTTCTTTGGCTTATTTATTGCTCCTGTCCCTTGGCCTGATTGAGACCAGGGTACTGGGGTTGCCCTTGGGTAGACAGGGGTGGCATAGTTGACTCAGGCTCCCAATCTTCTGTGGGGGCCCAGCTCTGGCCCTTCCATCTGCCTGGATGCTCTGCCCTAAGGTCTCTTGTAAGTGTTTTCTTCTTACCATCCTGATCTTAGTACAGCAAGAACATCTCTCCATACAAAGGCTTTACTGCACTGGGTAGGATCTCCAGACACAGATGAAGAAAAGGAGTGATAGCAGATATCAGAGAGGGAATGCTTTCAGCTTTTCACTACAGTAGTCTGCATAAATGAGATGCAAATAGAAGGGAATCTTAATGAGATAGACTCTATGAATGTAATCTATGTGGAAAAGCCTTCAGAAGGAGCACTAATCTTATTTTGCAGGAGAAATCATGAAGGAGAAACAAATCACAAATGTAAGAATTCTAAGAAAGCCTTCAGTAACCATTATTTTCTTCAGAGACATGGGAGAATTAAAATGAAGTGTTCTTCAAATAATTTCAGAGCAGAAAAGCATCCGGTTGGTCTACAGTCATCCCCAAAATATACATGAGATTTCACATTGGAGACAAACTTTATTAATGTAAATAGTGTGGAAAATTCTTCAGAAACATCTCTAGTCTTGTGGTGCACAAGAGAATACATATTGGGCGGAAACTATGAACACAAAAACTACGAGAAAGCCTTCAGCAGGATCACTCACTTTACTTCTTACCAGAGCATCCACACTGGGGAGAAACTCTACAAACACAAATGACTGAGAAAAAGCCTTCAGTAGGAACAGTAAGCTCACAAGGCCTATGTGAATACACACAGAGGAGAAACACCATGACTGTGATGAATTCAGAAAAGTCTTCTACAGAAACACACTTACCAAACACATGTAAGTACATCCTGGGAAGAAAGTCAATGAATGCAATGACTGTGAAGAAGTTTTTAGAAGACACTCATCCCACAGGAAAAATGTGAGCACAGACATTGAAGAGAAGCCTCATATATGTAATGAATGTGGGAAAGGCTTCAATGATCCCTCTTGCCTTTACAGACATAAGAATTCACACTGGAGAGAAATCTATGAATGTGGGAAAGTCTTCAACCCCAAATTTTCCTTTGTTCTACATAAGAGAATTAATACAAAGAAACAAATTGTATGGGTGTTTTATTAAGTATCAGTAAGGTTATATATTTGAAAAACACGATTAGGTTCCCATTCCAGGAAAGATGGAATAAGCCTATTCCACTTTTACTCTCCCACTGAATGCACCTTAAAACCCTTGAAAGAATGCAGAGAGCTCACTTCCAGCTTCCTTATAGGACTACAGAGCACTTCCCCTGCCCCATACCTTACCGTCGTTACATTACTACCTACCACAGCTCATTTTACCAAGAACACCATGTCTACCTTTCAGCAGAAACTAACAAGCCAACTAAAAAGCAAAAAATACAATTTGAAGAGACAGAACATGAGTCAAATCAGACCCAGATATGGCAGGGATGTTGGAATTATCAAACTATGAATTTAAAAAATGAAATACTTAGATATAATTCTAACAAAATATGTACAAGAACTATATGAGGAAAGCTACAAAACTCTGATGAAAGGAATTCAAAAAGATCTAAATAGATGGAAAGATATTCCATGTTCATGGATAAAAGATTTAATGTTGTCAAAATGTCAGTTTTTCCCAAATTGATCTGATAGATTCAAAGCAATCCCTATCAAATCCAAGGAGGTTATTTTTTGTTGAGATTGACAAACTGATGCTAAAGTTTATATGCAGAGGCAAAAGACCCAAAAATTCAACTCAGTATTTGAGGAAGAAAAATAAAGCCAGGGAATAGACATTACTGAACTTCAAAACTTACTACAAAGCCACAGTAATCAAGGCAGTGTCACAGTGGTGAAAGAACAGACAAATAGATCAATACAAGAAAATGGAGAGCCCAGAATTAGACCCACAAAACTATGTCAAATGATCTTTGACAAAGGAGCGCAATACACTGGAGAAAAGACAGCCTTTTCAACAAATGGTGCTGGGAGAACTAGACATCCCCATTCAAAAAAATGAATCTAGACACAGACCTTATACCCTTCACAAAAAATTAACTCAAAATGGATTGTATACCTAAAAGTAGTAAACTCCTAGAGGATAACATAGGAGAAAAACTGGATGACCTTGGGAATGGCAGTGACTTTTTACATACAACCCAAAAAGCATGATCCATGAAAGACATAAGAAGCTAGACTTCATTAAAATTTAAAACTTCAGGGGCGCGTGCATGGCTCAGTAGTTAAGCGTCTGCCTTCGGCTCAGGTCATGATCCCAGGGTCCTGGGATCGAGCCCTGCATGGGGTTCCTTGCTCCATGGGAAGCCTGCTTCTCCCTCTCCCACTCCCCCTGCTTGTGTTCCTTCTCTTGCTGTGTCTCTCTCTCTGTCAAATAAATAAATAAAATCTTTTTTAAAAATATAATTAAAAAAATAAAAATAAAAATTTAAAACTTCAGCTCTGCAAAAGGCACATGTAATAAAGGGCCATTATCCAAAATATACAAACTCAACAAGAAGATGAAAAACACAGGTAAAACAAGGATAAAAGATCTGAACAGACAACTCACTAAAGAAGATATCTAGATGGTAAATAAGCACATGAAAAGATGTTCAATATTATATTGAATTACAAATTAAAACAACAGTAAGATGCCACTACATACCTACTGAAATAGTTGAAATCCCAAACACTGACAACAACAAATACTGACACGGATATAGAGCAATAGGAACTTTCATTCATTGCTGGTGGGAATGCAAAATGGTACAGCCACTTTGAAAGACAGTGTGGCCATTCTTACAAAACTAAACGTACTCTTATCTTACAATTCAGCAATTGTGCTCCTTGGTATATACTCAAATGAGCTGAAAATATATTCACACAAAAACCTGCACATGGATAGTTTATAGCAGCTTTATCCGTAATTGTCAAAACTTGGAAACAACCAAGATGTCCTTCAGTAGATGATCGTAAATAAACTGTGGTAGATCCAGGTAACAGAATATTATTTAGCACTAAAAAGAAAAGAGCTATCAGGCCATGAGAAGACACTGGGGAACCGTACATGCACACTACTAAGTGAAAGAAGCTAACTGGAAAACAGGACATATTATATAATTCCAATAGTATGACATTCTGGAAAAAACAAAACTATGGAAACAGTAAAAAGATTAGTGGTTTCCAGGGATATTGGGGGGGGGGCGGATGAATAGCCAGAGCACAGAGGATTTTTAGGGCAGTGAAACTATGATATTATAATGGTAGACACATGTCAGTATACATTTGTCAAAACCTATAAAATGTACAACATCAAGAGTGAGCCCTACAGTAAACTATGGACTTTGGGCGACATGATATGCTAAGGTAGGGTCATCTATTACAAACAAATGTACCAGTCTGATGAGGGATGCTGATAATAGGAGAGGTTACACACATGTGAGTCCAAGAGTCATCTGGAAACTCTTTGTACTTTCCACTCAGTTTTGCTATAAACCTAAAACTACTCTAAAATATACAATCTATTTTTAGAAATTTTAAGTGCACAAACTGTTCAAATTAACAAAAAGAATGCATAGAGTAGCCATCTGAGGACTGAAAATAAACAGTAGGAGGAAGACTGAGAAAGGAGCACAGAGTAAGCAGTTCCACTGAAGTGGTGATGAGTTTACCATGTTTTTTCCTCAGATACTGCCTGACCTAGACACTTAAAACTCAGAAGTATATACCAGGTAAGAAAAAGCTCCAATAAAATCTCTCCCTTGTTGGTAAGGAGCAGGAAAGGGGGCCCTTACTGGTCTGACAAGGGAAATCTCTCATGCCCCCCTTATCTTCTATACCAGTGTCCAGGCAATTCTATGTCAGCAGCAACACAGAGATGTACAGGTGACTGGGCAGGCACCTAATACTCTGGGAGAAGGAACCCTTTTCTCTGACTCCAAGAACTGTGATCCCACTAGTTTGTGGTAAATCCTCACTGCTTTCTTCCCTCTCTATGTCCTTTTATCTCTTGATCTAGATACAAACCATTACAGTCATTGAATGGCATAATGGGAAAACTAGAGTCTGTTTTTTAGCAAGAACGCTGGAAAAGGAGGGAGATGGAAATTGTTTACAAGACTGGGGTCAGAAGGGCTATCAAGAAAACAATCCCATCAAGTTGTATATGAACTTCTGGGTTCATCTCAGAGCTCTGTGTGCATGGATCTGACCCTAAACAGCATACCACAGGCTTTGAGAACAGAGCAACAAGGTGGACCACTACTTTGATCCCAGAATGGACACTGGGTCACATACATGGGACCCATCTCAATAGTACTGCAAATGCTTAGAAAACAGAGCTGACATTGGAAACACAGCCCCCAGAGGACAGACAGGAACCTGTGTCCGGAACAAATTCTGCTCAACTGGCCACTGGCCACACACACACACACACAAAATCAACATTCTCCTTAGGATTTAAATAAAACCCACAGTCTCATATATAATATTTAAAATGTTCAGAATATAATCCAAAATTATATGGCATATGAAGAAACAGGGAAATCTCAACATGAGGGAAAAAATTCCATAAACAGCATTCCTGAGATTACACAGAGGTTAGAATTAAAATCAAAGACCTTAAAGCAACTATTACAACAATGCTTCATTAAGTAAAGGCAAACATTCTTGAAATGAACAGAAAGAAAGTCTCAAATCTGGTGTGTATTCTACATATACAACACATCTCCCTTCAGACCAGCCACATGTGGCCAATGACTACTCTACTGCACAGTGAAGTTCTAGACCTATATCCAGAACTAAGTTCAGTCAGTCTCTAAAGTATAAGGTAAAAGTGGATCCAATCACTAAACACTGGAAAGATCCAAGGGTGATGATTCTTACCACATCCTCATTCAACTCATCTATATGGCCAGTGCAGAAGACAGACAAATCTTGGAGAATGACAGTGTATTTCTGTAACTTATTCCACTACTGCTACTATTTTGGATGTGGTTTTCTTGCTAAAGCAAATCAGCATATCCCTGACACCTGGTTTGCAGTAACTGACCTGAGATTGAGATAATCATATGCAGTATGCATTCAGCTGTCAGGGTCAGCTATATATTTTCACTGTCCTACCTCCCATTAATTCTCCTGCTCTAGGTAATAATCTTAACTGTCCCTCAATTTCATAGAAACCGTTGCTGTTCTACTATTACTGATAATTTCATGATGATTAAACTTGGTGAACAGGAAGCAGCAACTATCTAGATACTGTGGTAAAACATGCATGCCAGAGAGTGGGAAATAAATCCCACAAAAAGTCAGAGATCTTCCACACTGTGAAATTTCTGTGAGCCATATCATCTTGGGCAATTCAAAATATCCCTTCCAAGGAAGGTGAGGAAGTTGCTGCATCTACTCTCCCCTACTACTGAGAAAGAGGTACAATGCCTGGTAGGCCTCCTTGTTTTTTTTTAAGCAACCCGTACCTCATTTGGTTATGCTGTTGTGAACCATTTACTGACACTGCTGGATGTGAGAAAGGAAGAGAACAAGAGAAGCTTTGCAATAAATATGGGCTACTTTGTCCCTTGGGTTATATAACCCACCAGATCCAATGTTACTTGAAGCTTCTGTGGTAGACAGGGCTTTTGCATCATTATTGCAGAACTTTAGATCAATCTCAGGGAAGACCTCTAGTATTTTGTAAAAGAAAAAACAAACAAAAAACCTATGCCATCCTATGTAACCAACTACTATCCCTTCTTGAAAATCAGCTTTTGGCTTACCATAGGACCTTAGAATGAATGCACGTGACCTTGGCAGCCTATCATGAAATAAGTATTGTTGAAACAACAAATCAATACGCTTGGGTGTGTACTGTAGCACTTCATCAGCAAAAGGAAGAAGTGTACATGAGATTAGGCTTGAGCAGGTCCTGGAGGCACAAGTAATTTGCATGAGCAAGTGGCCCAGATGCCCAAGGTTCCTACTCTTGCTATGGCTTCTTTTCACTTAATCTTGGTAAATTCTCTATGACCATCTCACTGAAAAAAAAAAGAAAAATCAGGCCTGTTAACTGATAATTCTGCATGATAACAACACACTGCAGATGACAACACTACAGTCCCACTTTGTGGTAGTCTTGAAGGACATTAGTTTCCAGTGGCAGAAATTTGAACAGGGTACCTAGTTGTTTACTTTGTCTAGGAAAAGAGATAACAGAAGAACTGACTCATGGAGAGTATTTAATGGATATTCAGAGATTTGAAAGGAATAATAAGAAAACTAGTGACAAGGAAATCTGGGGATGAGGTATATGAATAGACCCTTTGAAAGGGCACAGAATATGGAGCAATTTATGTCCCATGTGAATGCTTACCAAAGAGCAAACTGCAGAGAAGTTGCTTAACAACACAGAAGATTAGATGACCTATTTGGGGGACACAGTCAGTCTTTCTACCCAGTCACTCTAACCTTACCCAAAGGGCCTCTTAACAAAGTGGCCATGGTAGCAGTGATGGAATTTATACATGGGCTGAGCGATATGAACTTCCACTCACCAAGGCCAATCTGACCATAGCCAGAGCTGAGTGTCCAACATGCCAATAGTCCATGCTTGCAGTGGGGACGAGGTAGGCGGATGCCCCCAATATGGTACCATTCACGGGATGATCAGCCAGTTATCTCTCTACTCATTTCTAGCCCCAGGTAATTTTCTCTTTCTTCTTAACAAATCAACTACGAATTTAAAATAAATAGTCTTTATAGTATGAAGGTTTTCAGGTAGTCTTAGTCTGCCCCCTTGTGGGAACCAGCTCTTTATCTCTCACTAGGAATAAGACTTACTAATAAGTCCAACCTGTACCTCAAACAAAACAAAACAAAAATGTATTTATTCAAAAATAACTTTATCCCAGGCTTTACTAACAGGTCTCTTCTTCACCCTTTGTTATTCAACTTTGTATGGCCTTTAATTAAAGATTATGAGTTTTTCAGAGGTTTTGTGATTTTTATCTCTTGCCAAAAAAGATGTTTGGAAAGATACCTTTTCCAACCTTTTTAGTTGTCATGCTTTTATTCCTTTTTTTCTCCATAAATATGGGTAAGCAAGGAGAGGTTTCTACAATGTTTCTAGTGTTAATTAGGCCAATTATCATAATGTAAGTAGGATACTTAGTATGTTCTGACACAAAATGTGCTTGGGGTTTCAAATTCCAAGAGTTTACAAAGTTACTAGATAAATGATTAGGAATCACTTTGCAAATGCGAATCATATATGAGGAAATGGTGAAATAAATTATGGGTTGCTTATGCTGTGAACGATTATACAGATTTTTTACAATTAGAACTTAAGTATGCTCCTGAGGGATGTTCATGCTATACTGTTAACTGGGGGATAATGAATTAAAATTGCATTTTATTTTTTAAAATCTTCAAACTAATACACACACACACCTACATTTGCCAATATGAGCTCAGGGAAAAAACATGAAAGGATACAGACTGAATGTAGTTAATATTGGTTACTTTAGGGTAGTAGAAGGGAAAGAAGCCTTAACATGTTATTTTTAAATATCTACATTGTTGGTAAAAAGTAATCTTTTAATTAGTAAAATTATTATTAACTCACATTTAAAAAAAAGCATGACTAAAATATGTAAACACATTCTGACACATCCCTAGAAGCCCAAGATAATAAATTGTTGGCTAAAAGGCCAATTTCAAGTTTAATTCTATGAAAAATGAGTGTTATACAAAGAATGATCAACATGAAGTTAAATTTCAGAATTACAGGACTAGAAATAAAGGCACTTCAGAGGGATTTATCACTTCAGGTCAGATCTTTTCTTCCAAGTCTTATCCAACCACCAACAAATTTGAATTTTAAATATCAGAACAGAAAGTTTCTAAGTACATGCTACCAAAAAAGCTGATTTGAAACTTTTGGTGTAGATTAGTATAAAGCCTGAAATATTTTCCTGCTGAAAATAATACCTACTTCACAGCATTATTCTGAGAATTAAATGAGGATTATGTAAAAGCACCTCACCCAGAGCCTGGCACATATGTATAATTAATTTTTTTTTTCAAAGCAACCTATGTTGAAAACTAAGTGATTTTTTTATCACAATGATAAACTACTAAAATAATAAAAGATTTTGTTCATTAGTGATCCACTATCAGATATACTCTTACAATGATATAAAAATGAAACACTAAATACTGAAATAATTTTCCTTATCATTTTATATAAAATAGTTGGTTTAATAAAGAAATTTTTTGTAACTTACCAGACGGAAAAATAATTTGTGTATGTTTTAAGAGCATGAACATCTCATTTCTACTAAATATTTTACATATTAGCAAGGAAAGAAAAATAATCAGAACACATATTTGACAATTTATTGTATTATTACTCTAAATGTACCAGCATGTACTAATCAAATAAAACTGGCTACAGATAATGGGAATCATGCAAAGTCAAACACTGTACAGTTTCCCAGTCTTCCAGCATGAGCTGGTCATGAGCATTACTACACCAATACACATTTTGTATATCAGAGCCTAATACCTGCATATTGCTATCCTTGCAAAAGTAAATAAAAATTGGGTTTCAATCATATCACATTGGTTCCTGCATTTATTTAATATCTAGAACCAAGTAAGTTCTGTTGATATATGGATGACCTCTAATGAAAAATCATTTGCTTCAGAAAATGGAGCTAGTACACCAAAACTAATTCTGATAAAGTAAATGAAATACAGAACTAGAATTCCTAGAATTGATGAGCTTCCTTGGTCAATTTGATGGCCTAACTGCAAGACAGCACTGTGCCAGATGCAAAAATCCTACTGTTAATGAACTCCTAAATTACCAGGAAAAATAGAAATTCAACAGACAAGACTGAATGCAATAAATAATATATCCCAATTATATACAATATGCTAGACTGGAAAGCTAGAAAACAACCAACCAACCTCAGAAGTTTAACTGGCACAGTTTTACAATCCTATTCCAAGAGCCTCATTTCACAAATGAATAGTCTGATAAACTACCTACATTCAACAAAAAAAAATTTTTTTTAAGATTTATTTTTTTATTTATTTGAGAGAGAGAGAGAGTGAGCGAGAGAGCACAGGAGCAGGGATAGGGGCAGAAGCACACTCCCGGGCTGAGCAGGGAGCCCGACTTGGGGCTCAATCCCAGGACTGACCTGAGCTAAAGGCAGACACTTAACCGACTGAGGCACCCAGGCGCCCCTCAACAAAATTTCTTACAGTGCTTTACTTTTTAGTTATATTAAGTAACAGAAGTGAATACTGGATCAATTATGTGGCCTGGGCACATCCATATACCTTCCCAAGCACCCTAAGTGCTACTTGTTCATTCTTTATTCAACAAATACTGACAAATTCATATATGCAAGTGTTCTAGGGGAAGAGTGGTGAACAAGACAGTCTCTGCTCAAATGAAACCTATTTTCTGGCAATTGAGAAAACAAAAAAAAAAACACAAGTAAATGGATAAATACATCAGAGCCATCAGATAAATGGATAAATTTATCAGTGGTAAATACTATGAAGGTTAGGGTTGGGTATTTGGTAGGATGGTCACAGAAGGTCTCTTTGACTTAAGCAGAAATCTACAGCCCTTTATTCAAGAAAGAGCAAGTATACAGGCCTTCAAAAGAAAACACTCTTAACATGTTTAAACAAAAAGGCCAGCAGAAAGGACACAAAGTAGAAAATGGAGGGAGTAGGAGGGCACAGAGTTGGAGCACTAGAGAAAAGGGCAATTCAGGGAGGGTCCTGTAGGGAGTGATAAAGGCTGGAGTTTATTCTGAATGTGATAGGAGGTTACTGAGGAGTTTTATTTCAAGTCTGGGGAAATACATGATTTGTTCTGTATTAATAAAGAGCACTCTAGCTATCACATGGACAACAGACTGTAAGTTGGCAAGAATGTTAAGACACTATTACGGTAGTAAAGGAAAGAAATGAGGGTAATTCAGACTAACGGCAACAACAGAGGTAGTGCAGAATGACAAAAAGTATTTTAAAAAGAAAAATTCTTAAAGCATTATAAAATAAAACAAAAAGCCAATAATAGAGGATAAATGTTAAAAAAATCCATGGATGACAGCAACCAGATGCAATTGGAACGAGGAAATTAGAGCCCAGAGCATGTGTAGGAGGATAACTGTGAAAGATGAGTTTTTCCAGGTCTGTTTTAAGCACAGAAGCAATAGATGCAAGGAGCAGGAAGTGCCCAGGGGCAGCAATCTGAATGAGAGGAGTACGACTGGACTCACTGCAAGGAGTCAGGCGTCTCCCATCTCCTATATTTTATAAGCAGAAGACATCATAGGTCTCTGCCCCAAGCCAGAGCAGGGAGTGTGGTTATGTTTGAGTCAGAATCCACTGGACCTGAGAGACAGATCAGAGGTCAGGCTAGCTAGTTAACACACAGGAGAGAGCTATCATGCCCAAACAGATAAGACATCTCACCAGACTCCTTACCTTACTGTCTGCTATTATCATTGGAGAAGAGATACTAAGTAGAAACTGAATCCACAAGCAGGCAGGGCAGGGTATCAGGCATTATGCACCTACAGAGGCCTATCAGTTGTTTAAAGTTAGCGTTTGTTCTCAACAGACTGCCATCTGTTCTGGTAAGTTGATGTTCATGGCATATTAATTGTTTAATAATTTGAATATCACCCCTCCAGACAGGCAAACACAAAATACAATGAAATGGAAGCACTCTAGTTCTGGGTTAAGATGGAATAAGTACACTCCACCTTAACTGAATGTAACTAAAACTACTGAATGTAAATGAAAACCCTGGAAAGTAGAACAGCAATCTGAAGACTGAAAAAAAAAAATGGTAGCAGGCAAACTGTGGAAGGAAAGCAGAATTTGGACAACCAATCTGTAGGACAACCAGTTCAGTGGCGCATTTCCTACTGTTTTTTTATGTCCCCAAACTCCCAGCCTGAACTCAACGGAAACCCAAATCCTGGAACAGCAGAGCAGGGGTGAAAAGAAAGATGCAAAACAAGTCTTCTCTACCTGGTTAGGCAGAATGAATGAAGGATGTGAGGGCGGCTCCATATGGGACTGAGGGAAAAATCCCCTGGCTTTTTTTTTTCTTTTTACCTTTTTCTTCCAGCTCTGCCCCCGGGGCAAACCTATTTCACTATCAGCAGCTCTCACGGAGAGGATACTTAAATCTCTGAGGGAGAGGAATCCTTTTGACCAGAAGAACAGAAGTATAAGGAGTATGATATAACTGAAAGGAGAGAGATAAATCCATACTTATAACTTGAGATTTCAATATTCCTCTCCTAGTACCTGAAAGGATGAGCAGACAGAAAATCATCAAAGGTAGAGAAGACCTGAACAACACTATCAATCAACTTGACCAGACTGTTATTTATGGAACCTTCCACCCCAAAGGAGCAAAATACACATTCTTTTTAAGTGCATACTGAACATAAGATAGATCATTTCCTGGAGCACAAAACAAGTTTCAATAAAAGTGATTCAACTCAAAGAAAGTGTTCTTTGACAAGAACAAAGTTAAATTAGAAATCAATATAAGATATATGGAAAATTCGCAAATATTCGGAAACTATATCAACACACTTCTAAATAACACATGGGTTAAAGAAGAAATCACAAGGGAAATCAGACAGTATTTCGAACTAAATGAAATCATATTCATCAAATTCTGTGAAATGCAGCTAAAGCAGTACACTGAGGGAAATTTTATAGCACTGAAATTGCTATACTGAAAAGCAAGTTCCAATCAATGACCTTAGCTTCTACCACAAGAAACTAGAAAAGGAAAAAGAAATTAAACCCAAAGCAGAAAGAAGAAAGGAAATAATAAAGCAGAAATCAATGAAATATAGAACAGGAAAGCAGCAGAGAAAATAAATGAAAACTGAAACTGATTCTTTGAGATGAATAAAATTGATATATTTCTTCCCAGAATGATCAGTTCAAAGAGAAAGAATATCCAAATTACCAATATCAGGAATGAAAGAGGTGACATCACTGAAGATCTACAGATTTTAAAAGGTTACCCAAGAAAAGATAATTCAAATAGTCATATTTTATTCAAGAAATTTAATTTGTATCTTAAAACTTTCTCATAAAGAACATTCCAGGCCCAGATGGCTTCTCTGAGAAATTCTATCAAACATTTAAGGATGAAATAATACTAGTTCTACACAAAACATTCTAGGAAAATTGAAGTAGAGAAAATACTTCTCAACTTTCAACTTACTCTAGGAAGCCAGCATTACTCCGGGTACCAAAATCAGACAAAGACATTGTAAGGCAAGAAGACTAAAGGTCAATATCCCACGTGAACATAGATGCAAAAATAATAAAAATTATTTCAGCAAATCAAATCTATCAACTGTCCAAAAAGAAGCCACATACACCAGATTTGCTCAGAGTCCTACTTCCCAACCATAATGGTCCAAATCAAATAATGGAAATATTTGTACCATACGTAAAGTGGTATGACAGGCATAGACATCAGCTACCCCAGACCCTGCCCCAAGGACTGAGGGCTTATTCTGAAGAATATCTCCTTTCCTACACATTATTTGTTTTCCCTTGAATTTAGGACTTTTTTTTTTTTACTTATTATTTTATGTATTCACCACCAATTCAACCCTAAACCTTTTGCCAGTTGTTTAAAATTTTTCTGAAGATAATTAAATGCATCAGGTTTCTACCAATGTCATTTTTGTGAAACAACCCTTCTGGAGGCTTCTAACCTACTCCAATCTGGTTTGGTTTTCCTCTCTCCCTGTCTTCTCATTGTCATATTAAAGATTTCTTTACCTTTCTCCTTTGTTGAACTTCCTATTTCCTGTAACCCATTTCTTCCTTTTATTTGTCTTTTTCATTTTGATGGATCATATCCTAAAGATTCCTAAGAAAGGGTACAAGGCAGGCAAAAAAAAAAAAAAAAAAAACCCCAAAAAAAAAAAATGACATATATGACAAAAGTCTTTTCTTTTTTTTTCTAAAGAATATTAATAATAGTTCCATTATTTTTCTCTGCAAAATTTCTCCAAGTTCTCTCCAAGTTGCTTTATTCTACTTATTTTAATCTCTATCTTTCATACATTAGAGGGTTTCTTCAAATATCTAAAGTAACCCTTGGTTAGTTGCTAATATTTAAGAGAAGAGGACTAAAAGGCTGATTGAGAGCTTTGATACATAGAGCGATCTAGCTGGGCTGTTTTTTTAAGGAATCTCTGATGGCTACATTTTGTGTCTTTCTTTTTAGTCAGATTCTTCAGAAAAGACTATGCCAACCTCCTGCCTGAAATATGAAAGCCTACCTGCCAGTATCCTAGTGCCAACAGGATAAAGACAACTGGAGTCCAACTGTCCTATTTTCAGTATAGGACTGCCCTCAACTATGCCTGGTAGGTGTCTCCCAGTCTAGAATCTCTATTTTATTCCAAAGAATAAATTTCTGGGTTTTGCCAATGATAAGAGTAGGGAGTTGGGCACTTGACCAGCTGACTGGTTAGCTAATTTTGAGGAAGAGGTCTCAGGAATCAAATGCTGCTTCAACTGACTTTCAGCTAATCTTCCTTTCATCTCCATTTCTACATGCCACCATTCTTGAGTTTTTTGAGGTTGTTTTCTTGATTTTCTCTGCTATTGAGCTTAGGGTTCAGTTTTTAATTATTCATATACTCTCCAGTTTCTAAATTGTGTTGATGTTCGCTTTTCTCCAATCCCCCTTTACCGATTGTTTAGCAGGTTTTCGGCAAGGAGCAAAGGTGGAAGTGCCTGTTTATCCCATCTCTTTACTCCTGATAATACTGATGCTCATTCAGCTCATTATAGATGGCTTTGTAATTTTTATTTCTCTTTTGAATAAAGAGATACTACAAACAAAATCTCAGAGAAGGTAAGAAACACGCTTTAACTATTAGTTAACTCTAATGATGATACAATTCCTGGTAATTTCTAACTGAGATCAGGTAGTTGTGCTCAAGGTCATGGAGATCACTGATTTTGCTGTTATTAGGTTCAGCTTTTGTTTTTGTTGTTTTCTTAAAGATTTATTTATTTGAGAGAGAGAGCAAGCACAAACAGGGGGAGGGGCAGAGAGAGAGGGAGAATCAGGCTCCCAGCTGAGCAGGAAGCCCGATGCAGGGCTCAATCCCAGGACCTCAGGGTCATGAACTGAGCCAAAGGCAGGCACTTAACTGAGTCACCCAGGTGCCCCTCAGCTTTTGTTATTAAAACTCAACTACACTCAGTGATTTGAAAAGTATTTTAACTGACACAGCCCATGGGGCATAAGATAAATAAATAATCTCCAATATCTATATCTGTGACATTTAATACAAATTATGATATTTAATAAAAATTAGTATAATTTTTTTCTATTAATTTCTACTGATTTTATTTTTAGGGTCTTTCATACATGTGTTCATTTTCTTTCTTCCCCCCCCCAGGTTTATTGAGATATTATTGACATATATGACACTATGAAAGTTTAAGGTGTACAATGTGTTGATTTGATATACTTATATACTGTAATTCATTTTAAGTTCTTCTTTCATATAAAAATGTTTAAGGGGAAAAAAAATCAGACAAATTTCTGATATAATACCATGCATATTATTTAAGAATGAGTAAGTACTAGTATAAGTTAAAATTTCCAAATCAACCTGCATATATTATTCCTCTTTTTATTCTGCAACAAATAATTTTATAAAAACAGTACAACTCCAAAACTAGGGAAGAGCAAACTTGGAGAAAAAAGGTAATAGGATTATGGAATAAACGAACCAGAAACTTTTACAGGATAAAAAACACCATACATTTGTAAATCAAAGCTTTATTTTATTTATAAGTAAACATTCTCTAAGAATCATACATCAGTCAAAATGACTGCCTGAAATTTTGTAATATATTCATCAATTCGGGTTCTCAATTCCATTCTCTTAGAGATCATTTCATTCATTCAGCAATATTTATTTTGTAACTACTATATGCCTGGTACTTATTCTTGGCACTAGAAATACAATAATGAACAGAACAGACAAAAATCTCTATAATCATGAAACATTCATTCTAGTTTTGGACAGAGAAAATAGAATAAATACAAAGGTGATACGTACTATGAAGAAAAAGGAATGTGGGGGTACTAGTCATACAATTTTAAATAAGTTAATTAGGGAAGGCCTATCTGAAGATTTCACTGATACAGGATGTTTTTACCTAGTTTGGAAGTTGTTCACTTCAAAAAACCAGTCTACAGCAGATAATAAATTTTCAACAGAAAAGGAAAATAATTAGTAAGATCCTAATTTAAAATAGCAATTATAAACAAAAACCATTTCTTCTGAGATAAGACAACAAATACTGTATTGATTAAATTTTAAAAAGCCAGTGTGCTAATACAAATGTTACTGTTAAAAATTTACTTTAGGTGATATTCCAAAAGTGATATCCAGATATATATCACAAAGCTTCAAAATTACTTAAAATCTTATTAAGGTATTAGCATTTAAAAAAAATGACGAGAAAATTTTTCATTTTATCTTGAATAAATGATATCATAGAACTTTTAGATTACCACATTTAAAGCTCTAAAGGAGAAACTAGAATATCTAAACTAGATCCAGAGAGGGCTCCTGAGTGGCTCAGTTGGTTGGGCGACTGCCTTCGGCTCAGGTCATGATCCTGGAGTCCCGGGATCGAGTCCCACATGGGGATCCCTGCTCAGCGGGGAGTCTGCTTCTCCCTCTGACCCTCCTACCTCTCATGCTCTCTGTCTCTCATTCTTTCTCTCTCAAATAAATAAAATAAAATAAACTAGACCCAGAGAAAACCCCAAACCTCAGAGTTAGTACTAGAAAGGAATAGCTGATATCTTTTCAATTTAATAATAAATTTAATGAAAGCTTACCTTGCCCAGAGCGGCTTTGGCGAGAGTCTACACTTGACTGTCTTCGATCCGGTGGTTCCTCGCTCCCTCCATCTATTTAAAAGTAGAAAGGGCATAAGCAAATAGATAATGGAATTGATGTAATATCTTCTATGGTGCCATCTGCATCTTAAAATTACACTATCTAGGGGCACTTGGGTGTCTCAGTCGGTTATGTGTCCAACTCCTGATTTCAGCTTAGGTCATGATCTCAGGGTTGCAGTGTTGTGAGATCAAACCCAGCATCAGGTTCTGCACTCAGCGGGGAGTCTGCTTGGATTCTCTCTCTCCCTCTCCCTCTGCCCCTCCGACCCCACACACTCTCCCCCCCCCAAAATAAATAATCTTTTTTAAAAACTATAATATCTAGCATTTGTTCTCATTTCTTATAATCTCAATCACTGAAATATTTGAGGACTTTTTCCTTTATAAATCAAAGGTTCTTACCCATATTTTTGTGAGGACAGTTTACACTTCCCTCTGGAAGTGTAAAGAAAGTCAAGCAGTTCCTTCCCTATCCCCATACATATACACTCTACTTCGCATGTAATGAATAATGTTATCAACTCTGAAGTTCACTCACAGATCCCAGTATCTAAGCCTTGATTTAAAGATTTAAAGCAATGTCTAAATTAATTACAGCTGCTTATCTGTTTAAAGTATGTCAAATAATCCCTTGGGCTATATGTTTTACTAATAAAAATTACATTTATACGTCTTATAAGATATAAGAAAATTATATAATACATCAAAGAGCAATATAAATCAGAATCAGAAAAACTCAGAAATGAGGAAAGAGAAACCAAGAAAGAACTAGAAATAAAACAAAAATCATTTCAGTACTGAAGACTGAACTATAAGAAAACAAACAAATAAACATAACAGAAGATCTTAAAAGAAACAGAAAGTTGGGGCACCTGGGTGGCTCAGTTGGTTGAGCACTGACTCTTGATTTCAGTTGAGGTCATGATCTCAGGGTCCTGGGATCAAGCCCAGTGGGGAGTGGGCTCTCCCTGGTCATGAGATCACAATGATGTTTAAAAAAACAACACTACACTAAACTGGTCACCTTCTGAGGATGACAGGAATCCAGTTCATTATCTTGAAATCTGGGAAAAAGGAAAGAACTAAGCAATTCATGCTACATTTCCTATATAAATTGTACTGGTACCCAAAGAGTACATAAGAGAGATCTTCTATAAAATCATTCCAGATAATAAATGAGAACCAAAAGAAAAAATGAGAATATCACCATTTCATAATGAATTAATGGCTCCAGAGGCACTGAGCATCAATGACTAATAACATTAAAAAAGAGTAAAAACCAGACATTATATGCCTCTTGATGACAGGAGCAAAACTATAGTTTTCGATCAAACCTGAGTCTGGTCAAACCTCTGAATCTAGCTGTCAGTGTTCAGGAAAAACAAAAGACAGAGGAAAATGTTGAATTGTTCCTGGGTACACAATCAACAAAATTCAGACTGTGGGAAATTATACAGATCAAATAACTTAGGTCTTTCAACAGATTAAACAAAAGAAAAAGATAAGTATTATGCAGTCCTAAATTATTGTGGAATAAACATTCATTTTTTAAAAAATTTTTATTTATTTATTTGACACACAGTGAAAGCACAAGCAGGGGGAGAGGGAGGCAGAGGGAAAGGGAGAAGCAGTCTCCCCGCTGAGAAGGGAGCCCGATGAGGGACTTGATCCCAGGACCCCAGGATCATGACCTGAGCCGAAGGCAGACGCTTAACCGACTGAACCCACCCAGGCGCCCCAATGTTGATTTTATCAAAATACAAAAGTATACCAGAAATCTATGGCATCTTAAATCAGGATGCGTAAAGACAATACTAGTCAATCTTTCATCCTAGTAATTAATTTTTTTATGCAAGTATCTTTCTTCTCCTTTACTTGTAAATCAATTACAATAAGCAACATTCATATTCAGGCGGGTCTTAAATTTTCATTTTTCTGATTTTTCTATGTGGATAAAATTTTATATATATAATTTGTTTTAACATCAAAACAGGCTCTTAGGGGCGCGTGGGTGGCTCCGTCGTTAAGTGTCTGCCTTCGGCTCAGGTCATGGGATCGAGCCCCGCATCGGGCTCTCTGCTCGGCAGGAAGCCTGCTTCTCCCTCTCCCACTCCCTCTGCTTGTGTTCCCTCTCTGGCTTTCTCTCTCTCTGTCAAATAAGTAAATTAAAAAAAAAATCTTTAAAAAAAAACATGCTCTTAAAGTATGTGAGAAGTAATATGAATAAAATATAGACATTTCCCTCATCAGCGCTGTCTTCCTAAACAATACGAGGCAAAAAATTAAAAAAAAAAAACTAGGCTTCAAATAGTATTAAATTTGCATCATCTGTGGAATGTTAGGATATCAATAAAACAACCCAGAGGAAAAATATAGGCAAGAAATGGCTTAAGATATAGTTTTAAGTCAGCAAGCCAGTGAATAATAAGACAAAAAAATCAATTTTGATACCATCATAATCTAAAATGTTTTAACTGCCTAAACTTTCAAAATTAAATCAGAAATACACTGCAGTAAATTTGAGCAATTCACTCTTAAGACTGAAACCCTATAACCAACCACATCTTACTTCAGTGTAGACTGAACATAAGAGTTGAGATTAACTCTCAGGTAAAAGTAAACAGTAAAGATTTTTTAAGAAGAATAAACTCACCACTTCCCCAAGATGATGTTGGAAAAAATTTCAACCTCTTTAAAAGTGTTTGTGGTATGCTTATGCAACCAATGAATCCATTATCCAAAATAACAAGACTACAATGACATACAGTACTTTAAATGTTTTTGCTTCACTTAACACACAATTCAAAGTACAGATAAGACCTCCCACGCAGGACACTTATATCTACATTTATGGACAAAACAGAAGACCTTCAGTCTTCAAGCAAGTCAAGTTATTTGCACAAGACTGATTACCTCACCCCAGAGTGTAGAAGATAGGACGGGGCTGTGTCTATGAGGTAAGAATTTACTCATCAAACTTAAGTTAAAGACTTACTTCAGATTATACTGTGAACTTTGCAGAGGAAAGCCCCCTGTTTTAACAGATACAGAAATAAAAAGAAAAGACCTGACTGTTCAACTCAAGTACTAGCTTTTAAAACCAGAGCTTAGGTTTCCTGGATTTGAGATAATCAGCAGAGAACATTTGTTTTTTTTATCTGCACACTGAGTTAAATCCAGCAATATAAAACAATATACTTTTAATACTGAGAAACATGAATAGATTTCCTATTCCCATTATTTCAAAGGGGAAAAATGTCATTGGAGAATTTATCTCAAAGTGTAAATAACTTTCAATTGAGGGGTATTAAAGCACTAAAATAGGCCTGGTAAAGAAATACCAACCATATAGGGATATTCAGTATGTAGTGATTTCTATGAAGGAACTTAAGTTAGAGAAAGTCTAGTAAGAAAGTGCCTGAACAATTCCAAGAAAAATATTTTCTTTCCTGTAAGAAGGGGATACTTTAAATGATTCTTCTTTTCAATCCAGGATCAAAATATTAGAGTTGAAAAATTAACAATTTAAGTAACCTTGAACTTGGTAAGCCAAGCTCATCTTTAGTGTTCTCAGTTAAATACTGTGCTAGAATCAATAACAGATTAGCTTTTATGAAAAAAATTTTAAAGTTGGTTGTTTTCAATCCTTCTTTGGTAACTTAAATATATGACCCTAATAGAAGGCATGGGAGGGGTATTAAAACTGAATAGAATACAATACAAAGAGATTAAAGTTTTACTATTCAAGTATAAACTCTGGTGCCTTTTACTAATCAGGCATGAATCTGTAAGAACTGTATACACTTAATGCCAACAAAGGCAGACATGAACTGAAAGATATGAATGGAATTTTTTTTAAAGTGCAAAAGGAAGGACCAGGAACATAAGACAGATTTATTTATTAGCCAAATGTCACTTATGAAGAGGTAGGTACATAGATAAGATGCGCCCTGGCTACATAAGCACTTTAATAACCAGAAAAGATGAAAAGCAGCTCATCTGTTTGGAGTAGAAAAGAGAAAAAGGAACCACAATTTATTTGTTCCATTACCTATTCTCTGCTGGGTGCAGTACCAGAAAGATCTTTACAATATTATCTCATTCAATACTAATAACAATTCTATGAAACAAGTATTATGCCCATTTTAAATGTAAGACTGAGATTCAGGGAAGTAAAGTGACTTCCCCCAAATCATACTGCAATCCTAAAATTCAAAGTGTCTGGTTTCAAAAATCTCCGCTGCTCTCTTCTATAACAAAGAAGTCATTAAGGTGGTGGGGGGGGGGTCATGAAGGGGAAAGAGAGCAGAAGTGGACAGAAATCAATTCAGAGGTTGCTGCAAAAATCCAGAAGAAGAATGAACACTTGGATGAAGGGCGCAGTGGAGGTAGTGAGAACAGATCAGATTCTGGATACATTTTGAAGGTACAGCACAATCAGCTGCCAGAAGAGAAAAATAAAGAAATAATCAAGGGTAATTTTAATATTTTGGGCCCAAACAATGGATCTGCAATTTACTGAGATATGAAAGACTGTGAAAGAATGGGTTTGAGGATGAGGAGAGCATTTGGAGCTCAGTTCTGGACATACTAAGTTTAAGGTACAACCAGTGGAGCTAAGTAAGAATAGTTTTTAAAGTTTTTACATTTTTAAATGACTGAAAATTAAAAGTAATATTTTATGACATAAAAAGTATATGAAATGCAAATTTGAATGTCCACAAAGTTTTATTAGCACACAGTCATGATAACTCATTGATATACAGTTGATGACTGCTTTTACACCACAATGACAGTTCAGTAGCTGCAAAGTCTACGGCCTACAACACCTAACATATTTACTATCTAGCCCTTTACAGAAAAAGTTTGCCAACCCCTAGTATAAGCAATTCTGAGACAAATATTCTATTACCGGCAACCATTCCCCTATACTCGGGCAGCACCAAACTACTTGATGATATGCAAAGAAGAAATGCATTGTAAGGCCTCCATCAACTTATTCACACTTTTTCCTCTACGTAAAATGCAGTTGTATCCAACACATATTAATGGGGCTTAGTGTCTAGCACAACTAAGTTGGACTCAGTCTTTGAACTACTATTATTTATATGACCTTAGGAAATTTAATTAACTTCTCTGAACCTCAATTTCTTTATCTGTGAAGCTGGTATTAGTAATACTTATGGAGTTGTGGTGAAAAACGAATGTAGTAATGTATATAAAACACAGCATGCCATCTGGCACTAAGTAAACACTTACTATATGATAATTGGAGTCTTCATCTATCATCGTCACGATCAATAACAACATCCTTTCACCAAAAGATGGCTTAAATATCATTTCCTTATCTTCTCTGTAAGATTTTCGGGAGACTCCCATTAAGAATTAATTGTTCCTTCTTCTGTGCTTCTATAGCACACTATACATATCTGTTTTATAGCATTGACACACTGCATAATGATTAATTATTTACATGACTATCTTTGGACTAAAGTTCAAAGTATGCCTTTGAAAGCCTTTTTCATCTTGATATTTTCAGTGCCAACTTAGGATCTAGGATGGCATGGGTATTCTAAAAAAAAAACTGTTGAATTAATTTTGTCAAGGGCCACATCTAAAATTAATGCATTCATAAAACCAAACCAATTTTGTCAAGGGCCAGATTTAAAATTAATGCATTCATAAAACCAATCCAAGTTCAAGGAAAAAATAAGTGGTACTGATGAGGTTTGAGACCCAGTATAAGAAGTTCAATGTTTTCCTTTTCTTATCCAAACTATTATTCTGAAAAGAAGAGTGGCATTATTCTAAAGCACAAATACCTTATCCTCCACATCAATCTCAAAGATCTTAATTATCAATAAGAATTTTCATAGGTGAGCCCAGACCCCCTAAAAGTGATTCTTAAGAAAACATCCATAGTGTCTCTTCCTCTAAAGAAAAAAAGGAAGCATTCTATTCCAAAAAAAAGTATTTAACATAATGCCATCAATACTATAGTTAACACTTTTCACAGGTTTTCATAGATCTAGCTTCTACACTCTAAATCTAAATATGAAACATAACTTCCCTATGATGAGTTATCAACTTACATTTGCCTAAGGTATCCAAAATTGCCTAAGGTATCCCAGAAAGTCTGATCTGTAGTTCAAGAAAAGTTCTAAACACAGAATGGTTTGATTCTCACGATGGAGCTATGCATCAATGATGATGAGTAATAAAAGGAAAACAAAGTAGACTTGCTAATTGCAAATGGAGCAATCACCAGTAATAATGTCAGTATTTTAAAACTTGATGACTGGGCTTTCAAGGTGCACAACGAATATATAAAATGTCAAGCCTAACACAGAATTAAATAGTGCAACTGTCAAAAATAAAGGTATCTACAATTATGTATTTTTCTTGTTTTTTATTAATAAACTTTTTATTTTAGAATAGTTTTAGATTTTCAGAAAAGTTGCTGAGATAGTACAGGGAGATCCCATAAACCCTACACCTGGTTTCCCACTTAGATTAGTCATTTGCCAAAACTAATGAATCAATATTGATACATTATTATTAACTAAAGTCCCCACTTAGATTTCCTTAGTTTTTATTTAATGTCTATTTTCCATTCCATGATACCATATTATGTTTAGTCATCATGTATTCTTAGACCCCTTAGACTAGTTTCTCAGGAACTTTTGTTGCTTTTCGTGACTTTGACAGTTTTGAGGAGTATTGGTCAGGAATTTTACAGAATGCCCTCAGTTGGGGTTTGTCTGATGTTTTTCTAATGATTAGACTTGGGATATAGGTTGAGAGGAGGAAGACCAAAGAGGCAAATTGCTCTCTTCATCATTTAATTTCTAGAATGCATGCTATCAATATATTGAAACTAAATAAATAGGTATACATGTTTACATACCCTACATAACTGAAAAAGAAAACTGAAGCTCTAGCTTCTTCAGCTGTGCCAACATTAATGAGAACAGACGTTATCTATTTGGTTCTTACTATGTGTCAGACACTGTGCCAAATGTCTTACAAATTTATGTCATTCAATCCTCAATAAAACCTTAGGATATAAATACCATTTTTCTTTTTGCTAGGTCAGGAAATAGGAATTGAGATTCCAGGCAAACATGGCCACAGGATCCAGGATCTGAAACTTGGCCTTTATTCTAAAGCCTGTTCTCTTCTCCACCATTCTCTGTCTGTACATAAATATATCATGACATGTTAGAGAGCTCAACAGTGCAGTTGGTAGGAGACCAAAAAAAAAAAAAAAAAAATTCCAAGGTAAATTTGAAATAATCTCTGATTTCAAACTTCTTCCCCTCAAATCAGGTACTTAGTGTGGCTCCCTTGAATTCTTCAGTTTAAAAGTTTGCTTGGAGTTGTTAGTAAGCATAGATATCTCTACAGATAAGCACTTCTTAGATTCACAGAATGATAGAGCTAAGAAGGAATTTTGAGTTTATTTTTGTCAATTGATGCTTTTTAAACACTTTGTGAGAGTGAAGCTTTGAAAAAAAAAACAACAAAAAACAGTCCAGCACAGCAACTTAACAGTTAAAAATATAACTGAATGTCAACAACAGGTATATATATATACACATACACATATTTACTTTATTTATTTTTGGTGTTCTTATCTGTTGAAATTGGATGCTGAGAAGGATACATATGAGTCTCAATCTTGGCCACATACCAGACTGATCTAAAAATCCAGGGATTTAAAAAAATCCTTATGCTCAAGCTACCCCCCAGATCAATGAAACGAGAATACTGAGAGGAAGACCCGAGCATAATTCTTTAAAACTCCCTGGATGATTCAGCATGCAGCCAAAGTTGAAAAATATTCGTAGAGATTAGGGGTGCTTTGATACAGAAATGAACTGGATCCACCTGCAAGTTTTCAGTGCTAATTGGGAGATGCTATAGGTAAATAAAATACTAATTGTACTGAAGAATATGATCTCTAAATTGAGGACGAAAGTTACATTCATATGTTCACTCCCTGTTTATTACTGACTTTGGTGACTTGGGGAGTTTATGGACTAAACCAGGACAATATTGTATAATTTGAATAAGGTTTTAACGTATAGTTAACTAGACTAAATTTACTCTTTTGAGCTGGGTTTGTGAAGTTACACTACCAAGACGATTTTGTCACCTAGATGTAAAGCTTCCTAAGATTGTGAAAACTAAAATAGCCTCTGCTTCTTCACATTAACCTGGTCTCGGGAAAGCCACAGCTCCTAAAGCATGAGAAGGGATGTTCAGGAATAGTACCAGATTTTATTTATAAAACAGAGAGGAATAAAAGAACATTGTGCACTTAGGAAAATCCAAAGAGTCTGGTATACTAGAGCACAGAAAGTATGGGGAAGAGGCAGGATATCAAAGTAGAAAAGTTGGCAGAAGCATCATCACAAAAGGCATAATCATTATTCATGATTAGACTTCATCCTCTAAGTGTGGGGAAGAAAATGAAGGACAGTGAGCAGGAGAGTAGCATCATCTGAACAGTGTTTTCAAAAGACAAATTTGGTGAGCATATATAGATGGCACTACAGGGTCAGAGAAGCAAAGAGATCACTCACTGCAATAAGCCCAGAGGAAAGGAAAGCCTGACCAAATGCATTAACACTGAGAATACAGAAGAAAGGGTAGGTTTGTGGCATATTTAGGACTAAGAACCCCAAAGACTTTGTATCCTTTTGAAAGAGGTGTTCTAATCACTATCATCAGTTTTCTTTCCCCTTTCTTCCTTCAATCTAATCTCATCAGGCTTTCACCCACGCTGTTCCAGCAAATTCACATTTACCATGATCTCCTGTAAAGTCTACTGCTAACTCCAGTGGTCAGTTCTGTTTTCTTATTTCTTGCCTTATTATAACAACATCTGATGCAGTTCACCATTCTCTTTTCCTTGAAGCTTTCTCTTCACTTAACTTTCTTTTCCACCCTCTCCTACCTCTGTGGCTCCCTCTCAGTCTCCCTGGCTTGTTCTGTCTCTGCTCCCCAATCCCTACATGGCCCAGTGCCCCGAGGGCTCACTTCTCTAATCTGTACTCTCCCCTATGTACACTCCTCTGTTTATCTCAAACAGACTCATGACTTTATGTTTCATCTAAATGCTGACGGTTCCCAAATTTGAATGTCCAGCCTGAACCTTGTTTGTGAACAAGCTCAGTACTTCTGGAATTGCCCACCCTAGATCTCTACTTTGAACATTAATCGGGCATCTCAAAATCTGACGCAGCCTCACATGCCCCCTCTCACAGTCTTCCTTCTATCTGTGAACAGCATCTCCACTCTTTTAGTTGCTCAAGTCAAAAACCTGGGAGTTATCCTTAACCCCTCCCTTTGTCTCACACTGCACATGCATTCCGACAGCAAACTCTATCAGCTGTACCTTCATAATATATCCAAATTACTTCTCACCCTTTGCTCCTGCCACCCTGGTCCCAGCCACCTTTGTCTATGACCTGGTTTCTCTGCTTCTGCCCCGGCCTGGCTTCAGTTTATTCTCAACACAGCAATCAGAATGGTTCTGTTAAAACACAAATCACATCAGGACACTCCTCTCCTCAAGGATTCACCATCTTAGTAAAAGTCAAAGTACTTAGATCAAGGCGCTACATAATATGGCCCCCATTACCTCTCTGACTTCATCTCCTACTACTCTCACGCCTCTGACTTCACTGAAGCATACTGGTTCCCTTCACGCTTTAAACATGCCAAAGAGGGGCGCCTGGGTGGCTCAGTCCGCTAAGCGTCTGCCTTCTGCTCAGGTCATGATCCCAGAGTCCTATCCTAGGATCGAGCCCCGCAGCGGGCTCCCTGCTCAGTGGGGAGTCTGCTTCTCCCTCTCCCTCTGCCCCTCCCCATGTCCATGCTCTTTCTCTCTTGCTCACTGTCAAATAAATAAATAAAATCCTTAAAAAATAAAAATAAAAAATAAACACAACAAAGATTTAACCATATCAAGGCATCTGCCTAGAATATTTCTCTCTCAGGTATCAGTGTGGCCTCTTCTTTCATTTCCTTCATATAGGTATCTAAGTGTCCCCTCAACAACCATCTTCACTCCACACCCTATCTAAAATCGTACCCCCACAGGCACCAGATTTACATAAACATCCTTTTTTCTCCCTTCCCTGCTTCTTGTTCTCCTTGGTAGTTACCACTAACAGATTCTATATTTTACTTATTTACTTTAATGGCCAACCATCTCCTCTACTAGAATATAAGTTCCATGAGGGCAAATAATTTTGTATTCACTGTTCTATCCCCCATGCCTAGAGCAATAGCTGATATCTGAAATAATTTGCATGAGTGAAATGAGTGAAAGAAGGGAATTCTGGATGCCTTAGAATTCTTGATTTGGGAATTTCACTGGACTTATTATAATTCCATTAACCAAAATGAAGCACAGAAGATGGGAGACTGGGGAGGAGAAATAATAAGTCACTTTGACCAAGGATTTAATTTACAATCTAACTTAATCTTAACCTCTATGTAGTGCCTCATCAATTCTAGATCTAGGACTAGAAGGAGGGACACATGAACAGCCAGAAGTGAAATTATTTAATCCCTTGATTTTTTTTTTTAAACCAAACAGGTTAATTCTCAAACAGGAGCTCTGTAATGATTCTCAATTCTCAACACAACTGTTTATGTTTTACTTTTAAATACATTATTCTAATGTAAAAGGAGCTCATTTTACTCATCTATTTGTGTAAAAATTGGAGAGGTCCATCTACTAATTAATTGCCTTTTGAGATCTCTACTTGAATGTCTTATATATACCTCAAACTCAAAATATCCAAACAGGAAATTCTCACCTTCTCCTCACCCCTTCAAGCCTGACACTCTTTATCAGAGCTCCCCATCTCAATGAATTCATCACCAAATATTGCTGATTCTCCTTCCTAAGGTCCCTTGAGTCCATACCTAACCTGTCTCCAATTCCTATATCCATTCTCTTCTAAATGTTTATCCACAACACGGCTGAAGAATCATTTAGAAATGCAGATGTAATAGTTTTCCCATTTAATGTTTAAAATGTTAAAGTGATCCCCATTAGAACAGATACAAATTCTTAACATGGTCTATAAGATTCTTTTCCAGCTTCATTTATAATTAGATCTCCCTTTGTTTTCCTAATATTGGCTTTCGTTCAGTTTCTGATCTCTACCCTCAAGATATCTAGAGTAGAAACCTGAGAAACAACTACTATATACCTGGGGAGTCAGGATAAAGTGGTTTTGACCCCAAATTCCTGCCTTTGTATATGAGGATAAGTAAGTTTCAAAAGCACTAGTAATAGAAAATTTTTATTTCATGTCATATGTTAATAAAATAAACCCTTAAATTTATTCCTCTTACACCTTAAAAAGATAGAATGATAGCTACTGACAGATTAAAAATCAAATCTCCCCCTCTCCCACCTCAACCCCCCAAAAGGGCACATCTTTCTGTTTTGACTGATAAGTATCTTTAAATGTACTTGGCACTCACTGAAAAACCAAAATAATAAAAAGCCAATATATATATATATAATCTAACTACGCCTTAATTTTTTTTACCAATTATACTTTATTTATCCCATATGCCTATATTATTTGATTATAACAATGGCAATGAATATAAAAATTTAAGATCAATGTGTTTTAAGGAAAATGGTTTTTTAAAGGAAAAACCTTGGTATATGTAATATACAAAATTCAGAATAGTCCCTTCTCTAAACTTGTCATTAATAAGGTCCTTACTCCCGAGCACTACTATTTTGTATTTTTCTCTTAAGTAACTAGGAAACATAAATATAACAATGATTAAGTGGTTGAATAACAGGAATCATTAGGATCTAGTAGAATATAGAAATATTTAATTAGGGCACCTGGGTGGCTTGATCGATTGAGTATCCAACTCTTGACTTCAGCTCAGGTCTGGCTCTCAGGGTCGTGTAATCGAGGGGAGTCGGCTTGGGATTCTCTCTCTCCCTCTCCCTAGGTCCTCCTCCCCCCCCCCCGCTTACATGTGTTCTCTCTTTCTCTTAAATAACTTAAAAAAAAAAAGAAATATTTAAACCAAAAATAAGTAAGTAACTGAATAAAGAATCACAAAAACAGACTCACATTTAAATAAAGGAACTTCATATATGAGAAAATAGCATTATAAAGCACTGGGGAAAGGAAAGGCTATTCAACAACAAATAGGGTACAAAAACTAACTTTTTCCATATGAGAGAAAACAACTAGATCCCTTTGTCATACCTCAATCTAATTACTAAAAAAATTAAGGGGAAAAAGAAGAAAATCAAAATGTAAAAAATCTGAAAATGAAAAATCAAAACGTCAAACCTTAAAAAATTTTTTTTCTGAAACAATATAGGGGGAATTAAGAATGATAAAAATGAATAAATTAAAATTTAAAACTTATATTCAACAGAGGTTTAGAGTTTTAGACTTATAACCAAAAGCAAAGTTTTAAGACAGAACAGACTAAAAAAGATATCTGCAATAAATGTGACAGACTAAGGATCCATCTACAACAGGGATCTATGAACTTCTGTAAAGAGAATAAATACTTTAGGCTTTGCAGACCATATGTTCTCTGTTGCAACTACTTAACTCTACCATCTAGCACAAAAGCAGCCACAGACAATATGTAAATAAACAAGTGTGGCTGTATTCCAATAAAACTTTCTTTATGGACACCAAAACATATAATTTTCACATATTATTTTTTTTCTGAATCACAAAATAATTGTAAGAACTATCCTTCACTCACAGTTTGCACAAGAACAGGTGGTCAACTGGACTTGACCCTGTCTAGAATATATAAAGAATATCTGTAAATCAATAAGACAAAGATAAATAAATCCAAGCAAAAAAATGCACAAAGAATATAAGGAAGCTATTAACAAAAGAGGTCATGTGAAGGGCCAAAAACACATCAAAGGGTATTTGGCTTCACTAGAAATTAAGGAAACAGAAATTAAATCAGTAGGATATTACCTTTCATGTACCAGATTAGGGAAAAAGAAGTCTGACCATATGAATGTTGGCAAGGATACTGCAAAACAGGAACTGTCAAACACTGCTGAGAAGACTATAAGCTGGTACAGTGACAAAGCACAAAAATTATCTAGTAAAAGTGAAATGCAAATCACCTACATCCTGGCAATTCCATTTCCAGGTATAGACCCTAGAAAAACTGATATGTGTGTAAGGATATTCACTGCAGCATTACTTGTAATAACACAGAACAAAACAAACAGTGAAATAAACTCAGATTTCTATTAGGACAGAAATGAAAAAAGAAATGTGCTCATAAAGTTGAATACTACACAAGACATACAAAAAATAAACCAAATCCATATATACCAACAAGAGCAAAATAAGCAAGATGCAGAATTCCACAGAGAGAACAATACCACTTAGAAAATTTTAGAAAACATACAATACTAAAAATTGTTCATGGATACATTTATATTAGAATTTTTCATCTCTGATAAAGGAGATCCAATCAACTCCTTTATTTTTTTTACCAAATTCTGTATCTGTATATATGAGTCTGCGTATGATCTACGTATGTGTGCATCTGTTAGGATATGGTTATAGCAATGAGAACTAGTGAAAAAACATGCCATATTTTATTTTGAAAGTTCTAGGAATTTACATTTATGAAAATGCATTGTTGTAGCAAAACAGAGAATGGACTAAAGGGTACTGAGACTGGAGACGTAATAATTAGGAAGTGAGAATGGAAGAGGACAAGAGAAAACAAAGTTGAGAAGCATTCAGAAGTTCTAATCGACTGCCCACGATGACGGATTAGATGTCGGCAGCCATTTTGGGAGAGCAGAGCTTCCTGTTATTTTCCAACTACTTCCTGAATACACCTGCTATGGGCTTTTAAGTAGCTTTTAGAAAGGCCATCTACATTAGCTGATGATGATAATGGGTCATCCACTATAGCTGAGTGATAGAAAAGGTTTTTAGAAAACAAAATATCAGTTAAAGCAATTTTGAAAGAGAGGTAGCAGAAAGGTTTTCTCCGCTCTGCAGTTTCTGCCAGATTATATGCACACCGTGTCCTCCTGAGGGCTGGGGATCCTGCTGAATACTAACATCTCAATCTTCAGTCACTGGAGGAAGAGACGATAAAAGGCTTCAGGACCACATTAAGTACAAATCCTGGCTCCAACACTTACTGTATAACTTGGCCAAGTCACTGAACTTCTTTTCCTCTGCCTGTTTCTTTATCTGCTAAATGAGTAAAATAAAGTACAGCTGATCCTTGACAACGTGTACTGTGCAAACCACTTATACACGATTTTATTTATTAATAGAGTACAGTACTATATATATTCTCTTCCTTATGATTTTCTTAGCATTTTCTTTTCACTTGCTTACTTAACTGTAAGAATACAGTATATAACACAGATAACATACAAACTGTGTAAATCAACTGTGTTATCCGTAAGGCTTCTGGTCAACAGTCGGCTATTAATAAAGTTTTTATGGAGTCAAAAGTTATTTGTGGATTTTCAACTATGCGGGAGTCAGCATCCCTAACCCTTAAATTGTTCAAGGGTCAAATGTAATAGAATTCATTCCGTAAGGTTCTGAAAATTAAATGGGTAAAATCATGTATGTATTTATGTACGTCTGTGTGTCTCTGAATGCATACACAAAGTGCTGCTATTCTTCTTCATCAGTTACTCGGCACCCAGTAAGTGCTGGGGCATTACACTAGGTGTTGGAGAAGGAGATATGACAAATGTATATTGTCTGCCCTCTCACAGTATATAGTCATGACACAGTGCGACAGACGTGTGAGCTAATGTACGGTCTTCAACCTAAGGAACTAGGAATTCCTGAAGCTATTTCTCAATCTTTCCCAGCCTATCAACCATTTCAGTGTCATTTGATCTTTCCACAATTGCTAAACATCAACAGAAAAGCCTTAGAGTTACACAGAGAAAAACCCTTACTACTTTACAAATCTATGGATGAAGTCATTTTCTAAAGTCACTGTCTCTAAAGTTTCCTGCTATCCCATTTCTTTTATCCTTCTAGAAGATTTATAAATAAATCTAATGTTAATCTAAAAGATTCATTAATGTATAAAACTCCCAGAAACTTATCTCTAAATTTGCCCCCTCCTCTAAGAATGTATTCATTTTTTATTTCTTTTACCTGTAACCATACTGTGAATCTGAAAGATTCATAAAAAACACTCAGTAAATACCTGGGTCTTAGAATCACAAAGACAATGATGGTTAAATGAACATTAACAAGAGTTTTTTATTGCTTAGTTGAAAACGAATTACTCTCTATAGCGTAAAATCTTTTGTTTTTATGCTGTAATAGAGTACTTTTACATTTTCTTTAATAAAAAGATGTTTCTTTATTGTCTAAAACATCAACTACAACAGTTATCCCCTCATCAACTTGCTTTGTGACAGGCTCCTTCAACAAAAGATAGCTTAATTGCATCCAGCTCTCTATCACAAATTTACAGTACTAATCCTTGCCAGCCATTTTGTTTTCAGCTTGTTACAGGAACAGCCAGCTGCCTTCAGCCTGACTCTATTAGCATATCGGATAATTTAGAAAATGAGCACAGAAATGGAACCTAAAAGATAGAGTTCGTTTTTATCAGAATGTATCTATGTATTAGATATTACTCTTTATGCTTTATGATACTTCTCCGCTTCCTTTCAATATAATTAATTTTCTTAATTTAAATGCTCATTTCCTGCTCAGAGTAATTTTTCCCTCCCCCAGATCCTATAAATGAGACTGACCTACTACTGTTTAAATATAAGAATTTCAAATTTTAATAAAATAAACTACACAGAATATTTTCTGTAAAAGGATAAAAGGATAAAGGGGTTGGATATTTGGTGCCACAATTTACAACTATATTCCAGCAGACCATCTAGCCAAGAATAATAAATACATAAAAGCTAACATATTGTTCTCACATTTCAAGGATGTTTCTAATAGCCAGCAGACAGCAAACAATTCTCCACCTGTTTTGACTTGCAATAGGCTGTTTGAATGTCAATAACAATGTGCCCTCACCAAGCATCACTGAAGTCTTAGATGACAAATCTAATACAAATTTAATAGGATGCGGAAGGGTAGGGCCAAAGAGTTCCTCTTAGTGTTCTGTTCTTCAGAACTCTTTTCCATCACATCCTCCCTCCTCCCCCAACAAGTCCCACTCATCTATATTTAATAAATATTCTGAAATATTATTCATTAACCCACCCTATCACTTGTAAAACTCTTTTTAGAGAGGCTCTTCTAGTTGACTAAATGATACTATTTAGAAAGTTTGCTAACTTAATAGAATATAACACCCCTGAAGTAACAATAAGCAAAGCGGGGGAGGGGGGAGGCTGAGGTCAGGGGGGACCTGCAAGGAAATAAAATGCTCAAAAGACAGAAAATCCTGAAGTGCTTTAACAACTTCATTTTCTCCTCCAAACCCCTCCCTGTCTCCACAGCATTTTTTATGTTTTTACTGTGATGCTAACTAGCCATCCAGTCTGCTGTAGAAGCCTCTGCTTAGAACGGATTTCAAGGCTGCTGTGTCTTCTGAGGAACCAATCAGATTTCTTTGTTTCATCTGCAACATTCCATCAGGGTTATATAACATTTTAGATACATGAAACATTCTAATAATATAGTATATTTCAACCCGTAGTTAGCTATTTATTGTCCCTAAATTTGGCATATAAAAATCCCGTATTATTCTTCTGTGTTATTCAATAAAATCAAAGGAATATAGTATAGATGGGAAGATTATTTTTCTTTTTGGGAAGAAGACAGTGAATTTGCTTTGTCTGAAAGAAAGAGTTTGTGAAAATACAGAATATGGGCACTCTGCAGACTACTAAAATGAATGCTGATCCTTCTTATTTCTGTTTATAGTAAAGTGGGTGAGGTAATCCAACACAATGGCAAACAGCCATACAGTTGTTAATTCTTATCACATCCAGCTTGTCATTAGTATAGAATAAAATATTATAAATAGATTTCAAACTCAGGCTTAATCTTTTGCAATTTTTTAAAGCAAAGAAAAATTAAGTGAAATATTTAGAACACTTGGACAAATATTTTCTCAAAGAAAATCTGAACTCTAAATGTCAAACCCCAATTTAACACCTACAACACTAACCAAAAAATAGTATACCGGCAGCCCTGTTACCTACAGGACCAGAATACTTGCAGTACACTTGTACTGGCACCATACAAATATTTCCTCTCTCAATCTCTCTCTCTCTGTCTCTGCTAGAGATAATGCTGCATAACTTCAACACTGCTCTTCTGTGCTATTAATATAACAACTCAGATATTCAAGAACACATTAAGCTGGAACCTGTGAATCTAGTATTTTCTTTCCTTTTTTTTTTTTTTTACAACTCAAAGGCATCCCACATATGATGGTTACAAATCAGCACAGGATTAAAATAGTGCCCGAATGCATAAAAAAGCTCAATCTGTTGGGTGTGGCTTAAGTAAATATATCTTGTCTCAACTGGACAGCTCCCCAGTAACATGCAGCCACTGAAACCCAAAATATATGAGTACACAAGTAAAGTGCTTCCGGGAGGGGGTGGGAAACTAAACCTCCATGGTTTTTTTTTATGCTTGATGTTCAGTTGTTTCTACACTGTACTTCTAAAATGACAGTGCCTTTAGTCAATGCTGAACATTGCTCAAGAAACCAAGGACAGAGAAATTTTACTTGTCCTACTTCCTCTCCTTATTTTATACTCACTGTCTACAACATGGCCGTTCTTACAAACATTTTGCTTTCATAAAAGAGGTAATCATTTAAATGATGACTATGTGCAATGCGAACTCACACTGCATTACAGTCATCAATAAAATATGAAGTGCCAACTCCAGTGTTCATTCTACTTATTTTCCATCTCACCAGAGAAATGCTTTACTAATGCTCTCTACTATTATAAAATGAACAATATAAGGAAAAAGACATTGGTAGGAGCTGTGACAAATAAGCAACAGAGAAAATATAAAACCTGTAAGTGCTTACTTTTTTAACAATCTAGTATTAATAGTAAAAAAAACCCTTCACGCATATGTGTGTGTGTATACATTACACATATTTAGTACAAATATAAATCTGTTTATAATCTACCATGCATACATTTATTAATGTCACACATGCAATAATATACCTGAAACCTCTATATAGAGGGGGTATGCAGATTTCAGAACTATACATGTTCATTCTTAAATGGCCACAAACATTAAAACAGCTAAGGATTTCTGACATACTGAACTATATCCAAGCTTTTAATCTTGTTAAACAATTTTCTCTGCTATTCAATGCAGAAAACCCACCTTTGAATCATGTTGACGGTTATTTTTTTCCCATGCCCTCTACGTGCTGCACCATTTTGTTTGTCTTCTGGACAGTGGAGAAATCGGCAGACAGCAGTGAAGGAGTGTACTGGAGTCAGCAGAGGCAGTGCCAGCCTCCTACTGCAGTCTGTATATTGAACGCACTCAAACCCACAGGTGCCTACGTAAAATCCTCCAGCTGCAGCCTGCAACTTAATGCTTCCTTCGGCAGCAGATCTGTATGCTATTTTCACTTTGCTTTAACACAATAAATGGACAGGATGCACAATAGTGTACACCTTTAAAAATGAATTTTACATAAAATACTTATACAGATACTGTCGCCATTAAGTAGCTAAAAATGAGTGACTTTTCAAATCAGAAGGATAATCACCAAATTATGAAGATTCAGAAGTATAATCACCAAAAGAGAAATGCACTTCTAACACCGTATAAATTCTAAACTGGTAATTTAATTATTCAAAAAATATAACATTAAAAACTAGCATATGTTGTACCTTACATCTTCCTACATAATTAGCTTATGAAAGTAATTTTTCATTTTCCATAATTATATCATGTATAAATGCATAAACAGGCCTGCCTCTAACCATACCTTTCATCACCAAATAATCCATTGATAAGAAGAAAACACAGAACTTATCTGTTAAAAGGCTAAGTGAATCAAGGTAAACCAATGTTCAAACACTAACAGGTGAAACAAGAAACAGAGGCTCACAATCCTCTCACATAAACTTCAAACACATACACTCTTATCCTACCCAAATTATAGAATTTAAAAACTGGGTGAAACCTTAAAGAAATCAAATAAATCTTTTTAATTTTTCAGATGAACAAATTAAGGACTAGAGAGGTTAACACTAAGGTACCTCTCCCAAGGTCACATGGCCAATTAGCAGCAAAACTTGGTCTTCAAAAACATCTTTTAATAAGTAATTAACTACTGAAACTCACCCCAAATTAAATAGTAACCTAAATATTCCTGTAACTATTAAATAAATTTTGTAGTTAAAAAAAAAAAACAGGGACGCCTGGGTGGCTCAGTCGTTAAGCGTCTGCCTTTGGCTCAGGTCATGACCCCAGGGTCCTGGGATCAAGCCCCACATTGGGCTCCTTGATCAGCAGAGACCTGCTTCTTCTCCCTCTGCCTGCCGCTCCCCCTGATTCTACTCTCTCTCTCTGACAAATAAATAAATAAAAATCTTAAAAGTAAAAACAAAAAAAAAACTTTACAAAAAAGAAATCTCCAGGCCCAGATGGTTTCACAGGTGAATTCTACCAAACATTTAAATAAGGAACACTAGTTCTACACTCTCTTCCAGAAAACAGAAGAGAAGGAAACATTCCAAACTCATTTTATGAGGACAAAATTAATTTGATATCAAAGCAGACAAAAACATTACAAAATAAGGAAACTATAGACCAGTATCCCTCTTGAACAAAGAAACAAAAATCCTCAACAAATATTAGCAAATCAAATCTAATAGTGTATAAACATACACAATGACCAAAAGAGGCTTATATTGGGTATGCTCAGCTTGTTTAATATTTGGAAATCACTCAATGTAATCTATTACATTAATGATTCAAAGAAGAAAAATCACATGATCATATCCCTTGATGCAGAAAAGTATTTAACAAAATCCAACATCCATTCATGAAAAAATTAGAAAATTAGGAATAGAGGGGAATTTCCTCAACTTGATAAAGAACATCTACAAAAAACCTACAGCCAACATCATACTTAGTGGTAAAGACTAAATGCTTCCCACTTAAGATCAGGAACAAGGCAAGAACACACATTCTCACCACTCTTGGCTACCATCTTACTAGAAGTACTAGTCATTGCATACAGACTGGAAAGGAAGAAATAAAACTACCTTTATTCTCAGAAGGTATTATTGTCCACTTAAAAATTCAAAGTAGTCTACCAAAAACAAACAAAACCCCCCAAAACACCTCTTAGAACTAAGAGTTGAGTTTAGCAAGGTCACAGTACAATCTCAAAAAACAAAAATCAATCAATATTTTAAAGGAATTTTAAAGGAATTTAAATCCTTTAAAGGATTTTAAAGGAATACCACTAACAACAGCTAAAAAAAGAAAATACTTAGGTATAAATCTGACAAAATGAATGTATGATCTGTATGCTAGAAACTACAAAATGCTAATGAAAGTCATCAGGTAAGACCCAAATAAAGGGAAAAAGTATCATGTTCATGGACTGGAAGACCACACATAGTAAAGATTTCAATTCTACTCCAAATGATCTGTAGATGTAATGAAATTCCAACCAATATCCCAGAAGGATTTTTTTTTTATACATACAGATTCTAAATGTATATGGAAAGGCAAAGGATCTAAACCATATAAAACAAGTTTGTAAAAGAAAAACAAAGTTACAGGAACCACACTACCCCATTTTAAGACTTCCTATAAAACTACAGTAATCAAGACAGTTTGGTATTATACATAAACAGATCAGTGGAAAAGAACAGATGGTGCAGAAATAGACCCAAAGAGGGGCGCCTGGGTGGCTCAGTCAGATAAGTGTCTGCCTTCAGCTCAGGTCATGATCTCAGAGTCTTGGGATCAAGCCCCACATCGGGCTCCCTGATCAGCAGGGAGTCTTCCTGTCTCTCTCCCTCAGCCCCACTCGTGCTCTCTCTAAAATAAAAAAGAAGAAAGAAATAGACCCAAACAAATATGGCCAACTGATTTTTGACAATGATGCAAAAGCAATTCAAAGGAGAAAGGACGGTCATTTCAACAATAGTGTTGGAACAATTGCATACCCGTACACAAAAAAACACACACATCAACCTTAACCTCATATATTATACGAAAAATAGCTCAAAATAGACCATAAATCTAAACTATAAAACTTTTAGGGAAAAAAATAGCAGTAACCTTTATGACCTGGGTTAGACACAGTTTTAAGATATGATACCAAAAGCATGACCCATTTTTTTATTAAAAAAAAAAGATAAACTGGACTTCATCAGAATTTAAAACTTTTCTCTGAAAAAATCACTGTTATGAGAACAACCAAAAAAAAGCAAATCACATATCCAGCAAAGGACTTGTATCTAGAATATATAATGAACTCTCAAAACTCAACAGTAAGAAAACAACCAACCAAATTAAAAAAAAATGGGCAAAAAATCTAAAGAGACACTTAACCATACAGGATATATGAAGGGCAAATAAGCACATGAAAATATGTTCAGCATCATTAGCCATTAGAGAAATGCAAATTAAAACCACAATGAAGGGCACCTCGGTGGCTCAGTTGTTAAGCGTCTGCCTTTGGCTCAGGTCATGATCCGAGGGTCCTGGGATCGAGCCCTGCATCGGGCTCCCTGCTCCGCGGAAAGCCTGCTTCTCCCTCTCCCACTCCCCCTGCTTGTGTTCCCTCTCTCTCTGTCTCTCTCTCTGTCAAATAAGCAAAATCTTAAAACAAACACACAAACAAACCACAATGAGATACCACTACTCACATAACAGAATGGCTAAAATTAAAAAATATGGTATATCAAGTGCTAGCAAGGATGTGGAACAACTGGAAATCTCATACTTTGCTGGTGGGAATGAAAATGGTACAGCCACTCTGGAAAGTAGTTTTGGCAGTTTTTTATAGCTAAACATACACCTCCCATATAATTCAACAAGCTCTCTCCTAGGCACTGACCCTGGAGAAATAAAAGCTCACAGTCACACAAAAACCTGTACATGAATGTTTATAAGTGGCTTTATTCATAACTGCCCCAAACTGGAAACAACTTAAACATTCTTCAGTGGGTGAATGAATAAAGAAACTAAGGTACCTCCATACAACGGCACACCACTCAGCAATAAAAAGCAACTAACTATTGCTGGACACAACAACGTGAATGAATCTCAAAGGCATTACGCTGAATAAAAGAAGCCAGTCATAAAAGCTGTATTATTCCATTTTCCATTTATATCACATTCTTAAAACAAAAATACAGAGATAGAGAAAATAGTTAATTGTTTTTCAGGATGAGGGGTGGGGTAAGGGTGTAACTAGAATGGAGTATCATAATGTAACTTGTAGCATCATTTATACTAATTTTGGTGGCAGCTACATACATCCATATGCATGTTAAAATTCACTGAACTGTACAGGGACACCTGGGTGGCTCAGTCGGTTGGGTGTCCGACTCTTGGTTTCAGCTCAGGTCATGATCTCAGGGTCATGGGATCAAGTCTGGTGTCAGGCTTGTGCTCAGTGCATTCAACCTGAGATTTTCTCTCTCTTTCTCCCTCTCCCTCAGCCCCTCTCCCTGCTCGTGCTCTCTCTCTCTCTCTCAAGTAAATTTTTAAAAAATTCACTGAACTGTAGATACACACAAAGTAAATATTACCTTTTGATAAGTTTTTAAAACTTCAGCTACTACCATGTGGTCATGACTTCCAATTCTAGACCTCTTACTCTGCCCTATCTTAAGCCCCTAACTCACATATCTAACTTCTCTTAAATATACCATTATCACCTCAAATTTAATATCTCCAAAAATGAATTCATTACATTCCCCCTCATACTTCAAGTGAATGGAACCCACCATTCACCCAATCATCTAAGCCAGAAACATGAGTATCATCTTTGAATGAGTTTTTTTATTTAAATTCAATTAGCCAACATATAGTACATCATTAGTTTTTGATGTCATGTTCAGTGATTCATTAGTTGCGTATTACACCCAGCGTTCATCACATCACATGCCCTCCTTAATGCCCATAAGTTTTGTAGTTACTACATAACTAGGAAAATAACTTGATCTATAGCACTGCTGTATCTCCAGTACCTCCAACTGTGTCTAGCATAAAGCAAACACTCTGCAAATATTCTTGTTGAGCAAATAAACTATGGCACCTCCTTCATTTAAGCTGAAAATCAATCAAGTCCAGTTGATTCTTTCACCGTATCTATCCATCTCCACTGCCACCCTCTTATTTCAGCCCTCATAATCTCTCACCTCGTTGATGCTGCTCCTAACAATGACATGTGTCGTTTTGCCCTGCCCACCTTCACACACACATCTCTTTCTGGGAACTGTCCTTTACTGATCTGCATTTCATCTACTAACTTATTCCCTCCCTCTGCTGTGGCTGATTTCCACTAGGGTGAGTTACCTAACCCAAGCTGACATGATGACAAACCTTACCCAAACCCAATCCAGAGTATAACTGATTTGTCCAGGGGTGAATACCAGACCTAAATTAGGCCAGAGTTAATCTTACCCGTTGGCATACAGATTTGAAAACAAAACGACTGAGTTGGTATCCACCTCCGGGCCCCTGAACTACAAGATGTACAACTCAACTACTGTGAGTAGCTACGCTCCACTATTTGAACTGAATAGTAGAGGAAAGTAATGTTTTAGGTCAGAAAAGAATGAAACAGACATGCAGAAAGCAGGTATAAAAAAATAAAAGCCAACTAAGGTACCAAACATACATACTACCTGCATGTAGTTCCCTAAATGTATCAAGCTCCCTCATAACTTCAGCCTTTACAATTTCTGTATCCTCTGCCTGAAATGATGATAGCACCTCCTCCAAGAATTGTTCCATCCTCCTCACATCTGACATGGAGTTCTTCCTCTGTACTCCAATAGTATCCTGGCCGAACTTTTTCATAATACTGCTCGCACTTTAATATTAATGGTTCACTTATACCACAGAGTAAAATCTGGTAAAGACTATGTCTTATATCTCTAAGTAAACTATATCCCTCAGTATTTTACCTGACCCTTAGTAGGTGCTCTCAATATAATCAGGGATGAAAAGACAGAACACAGACAGGAGGGGAAGAAAGAAGTATCTAAATAATATCTAACAGTACTTCAGCCTCAGAATATAAAGTGATTGGAAAGTTAACAGAAAGGAGATTTATTACCAGTCTGGCCTTCAGTCTTTAAGATGGGAACAAAGAATAATCACAAGGTAACACAATATTCTCAGTAAAGAAATGAATGCACTAATTAACCAGTATATGAATAATATCAGAAGTAATAGAACGAGGCATGAAGTAAATTTTTAGAGCAAAAAAGTACAGATAGGCATTATTTTGAAAAAAATAATTTTTGTTCAATATTGTCTTTCTCCCACCGAACATTCAAAAGTTCAAGCAGCCAAGTCTTTTGTGGTTAGGATGGGAAGTGACGGCAAAAAAGCAGACAAATCTGTTCCAAATATTTGAGTTTGAAAAAGCTGGCCCCTTAACAAAAGACACAGAAAGGATTCATATCATTAAAAATATACATTCAGGGGGGAAATCAGAGGGGGAGATGAACCATGAGAGACGATGGACTCTGAAAACAAACTGAGGGTTCTAGAGCGGAGGGGTGGGAGGATGGGTTAGCCTGGTGATGGGTATTAAAGAGGGCACGTTCTGCATGGAGTACTTGGTGTTACGCACAAACAATGAATCATGGGTCACTACATCAAAAACTAATGATGTAATGTAGGGTGATTAACATAACAATAAAAAATTTAAAAAATATATACATTCAGGAGAAAAAAATTAGTAAGAACAAATCTCCCATGTACTCCTACTCTAGACTAGAAAAGAATTACCCTGGTCAGAAACAATATAGAAATCTTCTAGGATGATCAGCTGGTTTGTTTCCCAGGCAAGGCCTCTCATACAGGAAAATCCAATGGTTCAGGGCCCAGTCTTCAGCTGTGCAGGTCAGAAACCAAGTCTTTAAAGAAGATATGTCTCAAAGTGGGTAAGACTCAAAGAGACTGACACGTCACTATAGCTCTATTTCACCTGCAAACTTCATAGCAAAGTATACACATTATTGACAAACATAAGGAAGTCCTGTCTTTCCTATTTAGGGGCACACATGGGCTGTCCTTCTAATTCCTGGTATGGAGAAGACTGCTAATTTTAAAAGCAAACAAAAAACCCCATAGTTAGATTAGTAAACCAAAGTTTATAACCAGGCTCCACTGGTTGCCCATCCAATCCCTTCTTTCACACTAACAGAACCCTGATTTTATTTTAGGTGTTTTAGGTTGGTTGTCTCCCTAGCCTTAGGAGGAGATGAACCTTAATAAACAAATCTTAATAATAACAATTGTAATTCCATTAATTGGTTTAAGAAAGGTTACATGCTTTGCTTTGGCCAACAGGATGTGAAGCAAATGGGGGTGGGAGAAAGATGGATTTCAGCTAAGTTTTCCTCAGTCTTAAAAATGGACCCAAGAAGTCCAGTTGTTCCACTAGTCTCTGAACAATGATGTGTGCAGATATACATGTTGAAGGTATGGTAGCTCTCTTGCAGCTCTGTAAGGACAAGTCAGAAAACAACTACCAATATGCTGAAAATGGCAGAGCAGAAAGATGGGAAAAAATTGAGTCCTTGGTGATGCTGCTGAGCCTATAATTATATTCCCTATAATCACCATACCACCAGAATTCTCTATTATGTGAACTTATAAATTCCCTTCATATCTCAGTCATTCTAAATTGGATCTTTGGTAATTCTAACTATTCTAACTGCTACAACGGCAAATAACTCTGACCAGGGAAAAGATTACATAGGATCTAATCAAATGTAAATTTTAACAGAAAATTCTCATTTCCTCTAGAAATTTCAAATTTAATAAATCTGGGGCAGGGGTACTGAGTTTAAATGCTAAAATCTTTTTTTACTCATCAGTTTTTCAAAACCTTGCAATGGCTCCCTTGTGGCTTTAAAGATATAATCCAAACTCTTCAGCACGGCACACAAAACGCTTCATTAACTGAAAAGTGATTAACTGGCCATTCTTTTTAGCAACTTTCTAACTCACCCTAGGTTCCAGGAATAGAGAATTCTTACAGACGCTGGAATGCACCATATAGTCTCCTATCTTCACCTACTGGCAAATGCTACATTCTCTATGTGGACCCCTAACTCATACTTATCCTTCAGTGTTCAACTTGCATTCTCCCCTCCTTCCTGCCTATTCCCCAAATGTATTATCACTGTTAGGTTAGGAATCTCTCTCCTGGGGCGCCTGGGTGGCTCGGAGGGTTAAGCGTCTGCCTTCGGCTCAGGTCATGATCCCAGGGTCCTGGGATCGAGTCCCGCATCGGGCTCCCTGCTCCTTGGGAGCCTGCTTCTCCCTCTGCCTCTCTCTCTCTCTGTCTCTGTCTCTCATGAATAAATAAATAAAATCTTAAAAAAAAAAAGGAATCTCTCTCCTATATTAAACTTTGAGCTCCCAGAGAACAGGAACTATCCCCAGCATGTATCACAATGTTTGATATAGAATAAACATTAAGATAATAATAATAATAAAAATTTGTGATTAACCATACTTGGGGGCAGTACTAAGTTCTTTCTATTACAATACTGGATGCAGACTTATAAAAATATATCCGTCATCACAGAAAGTTCTATTGAACAGCATTACTCTAAAGGGTCACAAAGTTACAAAATCTAAGATGAAATAATATGGCTTTTTCAGAAAATTCATCCCACGTGACAAATGTTTATTAAGAAAACTGGACCAAGGACGGGGCGCGGCCGGAAAGGGGGCCGCCCCCTCGCCCGTCACGCAACGCACGTTCATGGGGAACCTGGTGCTAAACCGTTGGTAGACGACCTGCTTCTGGGTTGGGGTTTCGTACGTAGCAGAGCAGCTCCCTCGCTGCTATCTATTGAAAGTCAGCCCTCGACACAAGGGTTTGTAAAATAAATAAAAAAAAAAAAAAAGAAAAAAGAAAACTGGACCAAGGATACAAAATGTCTAAGAGACAGCTCTGTTCCCAATAACATTCTTGGTCTGAGCACAGACTACTACTAAATGCTTTACAATAACCATAAATGATATTTATACCAAGTTCCTTCCTAATCAAAATGGCAAGTTCCCTAAAATAAAAGCTTTAGTGAGCAAATCATCCCACAATTTTCAAATTTTTACAGGTAATTCAAGTCAATACAGACTAATACAAGAGTATAATTTTGGTTAAAGTATTTAATATAGTGCAAGGCACATAATATTCAATAAATGTATCCTGAATCTGAATGTATTTAATGCAGATGAGTAAAATATTTTTCCAAGTTTTATATCTTTATATACTGTAAGAGCCAAGGGCAAGCTGCCTTAAGGTGGGCCACCTTAGCATAAAGATCATCTTGAGTTAAAAAGCAATCAAAACCCAGCAAATTCGGGAAAAGTGCTTTACCTCACCTCAACTGCCTAAGAAGAATTTAGAGAATCTACTATAGGAACAGAGCTATCCCCACAGATAACTACATTATTATATAAACTAAGTATGGTATATACGGGGAGGAACCTAACAAGACCTGTTTGATCAAAGTCCTCTGTGTCCCACTGTGTCTGACTGGCCCAGCAAACATTTGTTTACTAAATATTTACTCTTTTTCATCTTCCTGTGAAGGGCATTCTTCCCTTTGAAGCCCCAGACCCCTTCCCCTCCTCCTTAGTTCAGAATGACATATATACCTTATTATGATGCCTCCCTTTGAAATTTCCATGTCTATATGGATTTTCCATACTTAGTTTACCAAATTTGATTTTCTCCTGTTAATCTGTCTCATGTCAATTTGATTCTTAGTCTGGGAAGAAGGATCTTGATGGGGTCAGGAATTTTTGTCCCCTGACAATACATACAGAAAGGACATTTCAATACCATAAACTCATCTGAGGATAGTAAAACCATTTTGTTATAGGAACAGAATTAGGGTGAAAGCTATATCTTTATCATATTTGATATATCCTATTAATTACTAATATATCCTATTAATTACATGAAGTAATTTTACAAAAGACACTTCATTTGAAAATTGCTGAACCATGGAGCTACCCATGCAAGAATTTCAGGCATTCTAATAGTAAAGATGACATTTTCAATGTTACTTATTCCTTCAACTTATTAAAAGATTAAGGGTGGTTTAGGAAGAAACAAAACCAAACCAACCCCAGCTTGTTCATCTTTAGTTTAAAAACATGACCAGCTTACTTTATATCTTGGTAAGACATAGAAGATCCTTATGAAACTTCTTTAAAGAACCAGTTCTTTTGATGGACGATACTTAGGGATGAATGAAAGAAAATCATGACTCTTGGGGAGCCTGGGTGGCTCAGTCAGTTAAGCACATCTGCCTTAGGCTCAGGTTGTGATCTTGGGGTCCTGGGATGGAGCTCTGCGACAGGCTCCCTGCTCAGCGGGGAGTCTGTTACTACCTCTCCCTCCCTGCTCCTCACCACCCCCCCGCATGCCTCATGCTATCTCTCTCTAATAAATAAATAAAATCTTTCAAAAAAAGAAAAAAAAGAAAAGAAAAGAAAATCATGACTCTTAGAACACTCTGAATCTGGAAAAAATTAAGTTAACCTATTTTCTCCAGGAAGTCAAATAAAACCTGAATATAAGAAATCTATGAAAATGGGGAGGGGAGGTTGCAGAACACATTTATGATGTTAAATTTCTGGTTACTGAGATTCTTTTATTATTTATTCATTTATTTATTTGAGAGAGAAAGAGACAGGCGCATGTGTGCCCACACACAAGTGGGAGGAGGGGCAGAGCGACAGAGAGGGAGAGAATCTCAAGCAGACTGCACTGAGCATGGAGCCCAACACTGGGCTCAATCCCATAACCCCAAGATCATGACCTGAGCCAAAACCAAGAGTTGGATATTTAACCGAGACTGAGTGACCCAGGCGCTCCAATTATTGAGTTTGTTTAAAGACATACAACTTATACTAAAGATGTTCCCGATTTACAGAACTATATTCCAGAGATCCTTGAGGACAAGAGTCTATGAAAGCCACCCCCTAGCAATTTTTAAAAGATTACTTTCTCCTTTCAGCATCTCATACATTTCATGGCTCTATCATTAACCTTTTACTATCATGAGTACATGTATGTATTTTCATTAAAACTGCCATACAGGGGTACCTGGGTGGCTCAGTCAGTTAAGAGTTGGACTCCTGGTTTCAGCTCAGGCCACGATCTCGGGGGATCATGGGATTGAGCCATGCAGCTGGCTCCATGCTGGGTGTGGAGCCTGCTTAAAATGCCCTCTCACCCTCTCTTTCTGCCCCTCCCCCCCAAAAAAACCTACCACATACCACAAATAAGCATGATTCTATTACATATGAGGAAACCATGAGGTAGTATTGAGTATTACAAACTTGCAAAAGCAGCAATCTATAATCTAGAGGGTTTTACATGAAATAATTAAAGTTTTCTAAGAAAACAAAAAACTAGATGTACTTAGATGAAAAATTTGACAGTGTTAAAATAATTTACCATTTTTAACTTGGGGAAAGCTTTACTATATATCAAAATATGTTATATAAAAAAAGCATTAAAAAGAAAATTATATGTTTTAACACTATTTTAAATCAGAAATTAGAATCCATTTCCTAAATATTTATTTTTCTTCATTGCACATTCTGGTTTATGAATGTAGGATTATAAGTGGCATATCTGAAATATACTTGGCTTTTTAAAGTAACTGATCTGCAGGAGTGTCCAAATTAAACCAGTTTAAATGATTTAATCTTTTAAAATTCTGTTATTTAAAATATATGATTGGATTAATAACTGAAGACAGCTTCATCAGAGGAACTTCAATCAGTATTTTAAATTTCAAGCATCTTGTGCAATAGGCAAAGAATGGGCACCTGGAGGATAGGCACAAACTAATTACAAGAATAAAAACAATGTCCCTTAAATTGGAAAGAATTAGTCACAAAAGGAATTCTGCTGACAGCAAAAATCCTACATAGCTTTCTCTCGCTTCCTTCTTCAGCAACAAGGATGGAAACAGAAAACTGTGAAAGCAGACAACCTTGGAAACAAATTTTTGGGCTGATGTACTGCAGTGCAGGGCTAAAAGGGCTTGTAACATTAATTTGTCTTAAAGCCCAGGGGAAGCATAATCCCAAAGCTCAAATAAGGGTACTACAAAGGAACCCAGAAGAATGGATATAAACTATGGAGTTAAATAAATTACATTTAAAAGCAAAATTCTAGGGGTGCCTGGGTGGGGTGGCTCAGTCGATAAGCGTCTGCCTTTGGCTCAGGTCATGGTCCCGGGGTCCTGGGATCGAGCCCCCCATCAGGCTCCCTGCTTGGCGGGAGGCCTGCTTCTCCCTCTCCCACTACCCCCGCTTGTGTTCCCTCTCTCGCTATGTCCTTATCTGTCAAATAAATAAATAAAATCTTAAAAAAAAAAAAAAAAGAAAAGCAAAATTCTATGCAAAAGGTAAAAACTTATCTCTGGATAGTTATTCATTTAATATATGATCACTGTGCATATAATATGGGCCCAAAATGATGCAATGTCACTAGTTAGCTAGTCTCTCTAACCAGAAATTTCAGATCAAATTATTTCTGCTCATTCTTTTCCTTTCCCAGATATTCTAGTAATCAAGTCCTTCATATTTTACCTCAAAAATGTCTTCCTTGTATAACCTCAATGGTCCTACTGTCACTTCTTTACTCTTTTCATTGTCTCTTAACTAGTATCTCCTCACTGCAGTCCATTTTACGAACTGATCCCAGAGTTAACTTCCTACAAATGTTATTAATGCATAAAACAAGTACTACTGAGTGCTTATTAGGTGCCAGGGCTGTGCTAAGGATACAGCAGTGGAAAAGAGAATGAAGTTGTCATGAAACTTGTTTTCCAGTAGGAAAGACAGATAATAAAACAGAGTAACAAGATATACAATAAGATAGTGATAATTACAACAGAGCCAAAATATGAAAGGGGGACATAAAGAAGGGGTATGGGGCACCGCCTTGTTGTAATTTCTCATTATGGCCTTCACTATTTGTCATTCCATTCTGCCAACTCCCCACTTGACCATTCCCAAATACTCTACCTTAAGCCAGTAAGAACAGGAGAAAACATCCACAACTAGAAGAGAAGCATTATCCAACTTAACTCGTCTAATTCTAATCTTTATATTTGCCACTCTAGTTAAGAATCCCTAATATTTTCAGTAAATATTACAGGAATATATGGGCAGAAAAACGATTGATACCAATATTCTGCTGCATGAAAAAATTGTTTTTAATTAACATCAACTGTATTACTGTACATTTAATAATTAGGAAAGGCAGGGGCACCTGGGTGGCTCAGTTGGTTAAGCATCTGACACTTGATTTTGGCTCAGATCGTGATCTCAAGGTTGTGAAGAGCCCCGCACTGGGCTCCACGCTGAGCATGGAACCGGCTTAATATTCTCTCTCTCTCTCTCTCTCCCTCTCCCTTTGCCCCTGCACCCCCCACTCACACTCTCTCTCTCTAAAATAATAATAATAATAATAATAATAATAATAATATAATAAAATGATCAGGAAAGCCATGGAGAGATGTTAATATTAGTTTACATTTAAGGCAATTTTTCAAATAATAAACATATAATAAAATGACAGTCAAATCACAGCATATAACTGGTACCCATTTTTAACACGTTTCCATGAAAAATAAGTGGAAAAAAATCAGAGGAAAAATGCACACAACTTAAAAAAAAAAAAACTCAATTACCACAAGAAGCCACTAAACTCTTGCCTATTTGTTGCTTTGACATAATCCTTAGCAATTTAAGATCTCTTAACATCCAACTTGCTACTTCAAAGAAAAGATAAAGTTTTCAGATCTCGGTTTAGACTTAATTCCATTACTAACTGTCTCATTTATTCAGTGACAGCAATATATGAAGAATGAAAATTCAAGTTTCTACTACGGCTGTCTACTAGCTATAGACACTTGAGAAAGTCTTTTTATCTTGAGCAAGTCTTTTTTCTCTCATCTGTAAACTGACATGGTATTTGCTATTAAGATTAAATGAGGTAATATATGTTAAAGTCATCTGCCTTTGTGAAACAGAACGTATGCAAATGTTAAGGTACCAGTTGCTCAATACATGCTTCATCAAAGACAATAACTTTACATAACCTCTTATTTTTTTTACGTTATTTATTTATTTTGATGTAGTGTTCCATGATATACTGTTTGCATATAACACCCAGTGCTTCATTCAATATGTGCCCTCTTTAATACCCACCACCAGGCTAACCCATTCCCCCCCCCCCCCCCCCCCCTATAATTCAGTTTTTTTCTCAGAGTCCACAGTCTCTCGTGGTTCGTCTCCCCCTCCCATTTCCCCCCTTCATTTTTCCCTTCCTACTATCTTTTTTTTTTTAACATATAATGTATTATTTGTTTCAGAAGTACAGGTCTGTGATTCATCAATCTTACACAATTCACAGTGCTTACCATAGTACATGACCTCTTATATTCACATTCAATGAAATATGGATATATATATAAATACAGTGACAGTCTGAACTGATGGGAGGACAGAAAGAAATGTACGTCCCTTACCCTTAAGATAGTTAAACTATCTGTATTAGGAAAACATTTCTAGAAAGTTCATAAACAATACAAGTTTCATATTAGGAATACAGGCAATAAGCACTATAGCACATGAGACAAAAGACTGATAACTGTGAACGAAAATAAGACATAAGCTGGACTTTAATGATTAATTAGATAGGATTTAAGAGGTAACTCGAAGTGGCAAGTTTATTCCAGACAGAGTGAATGTCATGATCAAAGGGGTATAGCATTAATAATAAAAAGCATTATGAAGTCTGATTTAGAAAAAGTAGAAAGTTTCTTAATAAGAATTACAGGGAAAAGAAATAAGAATTACAAGGAGTAAGGCTTGAGAAGTTAGGTGAGGTCAGGTCCTCTCAAGCTAAGAATTTTTTAGCTAAAAAAATTACTATGGCAGCCGGATGAGAGTGAGGACAGATGATAGTGAGTCAGAGAAAACAGTATATTTATTCATTCATTCAGCAAATATTTATAGATCTACTAATTTCTAGGCATATTCTAGATGCTGGAAAACAGTCAGTAAACTTGTAGGGCTTACACTTACAAGAAAGAGTGACCATAACGCAAACCAAACAAAGTAAAATATCTCAAAAAATGGTATCTACTCTCAGGACAGAAATGGTAATGAGATGGAGTCTGAACGTGGTAGGGGGCGAAAAGGAAGACCAGTGAGAAGACTGAGAGGAGAAACCAGTGAGTATTATACGCATGTGTGGCAGCAGAGGTATGTGGGAAATCTCTGTATTTTCCCCTCATTTTTTTTTTAAGATTTTATTTATTTGACAGAGAGAGACACAGCGAGAGAGGAGTGGGAGGGGAGAAGCAGGCTTCCCGCAGAGCAGGGAGCCCGATGTGGGGCTCAATCCCAGAACCCTGGGACCATGACCTGAGCTGAAGGCAGATGCTTAACGACTGAGCCACCCAGGCGCCCTTGTATTTTCCCCTCATTTTGCCATGAACCTAAAAGTGATCTAAAAAATAAGGTCTATTTTACTTTTTTTTTTAAAGATTTATTTATTTATTTTAGAGAAAGAAGGAGAGCACAAGCAGAAGGGGCAGAGGGAAAGAGATTCTCAAGCAGACTCCGCTCTGAGCATTTGAGCCTAATGCAGGGCTCAAATCTCACAACCCTGATATCACTACCTGAGCTGAAACCAGGAGTTGGGACACTTAACCAACTGCACCTCCCAGGTGCCCCTAAAGTCTATTTTTTTTTTAAGATTGTAATTATTTATTTATTTAGAGCGTGCACATGCACAAGCAGGGGGAGGGGTGGAGGGAGAGGGAAAAAGAGAATCCCAAGCAGACCCCATGCTGACCTGAGCATGGAACCCCACATGAGGCTCAATCTCACAACCCCAAATCATGACCTAAGCCAAAATCAAGAGTCAGATGCTCAACCAACTGAGCAACCCAGACGCCCTCTTAAAGTCTATTTAAAAAAAAAAGAAGAAGGTTGGGGATTAAGCGGTGTTTATATTACCAAGGGCTCTATAAGCTTAGTGAAAGACTTTTAACTTTATTCTAAGATCTACTGAGACCGATTGTAGGGTTCTAAGATTAGGGGTGATATGATCTGATGAAGTTTATTTAAGATTGCTATGGTCACTTACAAAATCAACGCATGAGTAGTAGGAGGAAGACTGGTCAGCTACAGGCAGAGATTCCAGTGTGATAAAGAGAAATTAGCAAAATTTTTATCTATTGTGTGAACTGGCTTGATGGTATAAAACAGGGGCTAGCAAATTTTTCTCTGATGAGCCAGATATTAAACATTTTATTTATTTATTTGAGAGAGAGAGAGAGGAGCAGGGGGAGGGAGAAGCAGACTCCCCACTGAGCAGGGAACCTTACAGGGGGCTCAATCCTGGGACTCCAGGATCATGACATGAGCCAAAGGCAGACACCCAACCCACTGAGCCACCCAGGTGCCCCAATATTAAACATTTTAGTCTCTGTTATAACTACTGAATTCTGCTCTTGTAACATGAAAGCAGACACAGACAAAACATAAGCAAGTGAGTATGGCTATGTCTCAATAAAATTTTATTTACAAAAACAGGTGGTAGGCCAGATTTAGCCTGTAGGCCACAGTTCACCAGCTCCTGATAGAGAAGATGAAGGAATCCTATATTCAAAGCTAGGTGTCCATGCCCAATGATTCTCCACATAGGATTTCTATCAAGTTCATGGTGGCAACAACATGGAGGACTAAAAACCTGACAGCAGAGTTGGTGACAACCTCATAACCAGGTGGAATTAGCCAGAGTCCTGCTAAAGGGTGAGGACTGACAAACACAAAGAAGAGATCTCACCCTAGATATATGGAATAAATGTGAATTGAAACAAACTAAACTATCACCTAGCCCTTATCCACTTCAACAGTCCATCAAATCCAAAAGATCAGACTCTCATCACATACGCCTTACATAAGAAAAGGCTTTCCTTCCCTGGAGAAAAATATTATTTACTCCAGACACTATAGTTCTTTTAAATACAATGTCTGATAAACAAAAGAAAGATGTTGAGATGTATGAAGAAGGGGGAAAATATGATCCATAACCAAGTGGCAAAATAATTAATAGAAGCAGATGCACATATGACCTACATGTCTTAGCAGAGACATCAGCTATTAAGCTATTATTTTGAGCTATTATGTATAAGTTAAGAAAAAAGAGGTTAAAAACAAAACAAAAAAAATGGATTGAAAATTTCAGTAGAGAAATGTAATTATCTTTAAAAGAGCCAAATGAACATTCTATAACTGAAAAATGCTATCTAAGTTAGAATTAACTAACGGGGCTTAAAGGCTGACTGGACACAGGAGAAGAAAGTATCAAAAAACATGAAAACAGGCCAACATAAATTAACCAAAGAGGAAAAAAAAAAACCCCCAAAAACAAAAAGAACACAGTTCCATATTCATGAGGGATAACATCAAAGAATCTAATATATAGAAACTAAAGTTCCAAAACACAGATGGAAAAAAAAAGAAGAAATACTTTAAGAAATAATGGCTAAGGTTTTCCACAATTGATGAGACATCAACACATAAACTAAAGCTCTCTGAAATCCGAAAAAGATAACAGAAAGAAAGCCATATTCCTAGGCAATATCATAGCCCAGTGCTAAAAGCCAAAATGAAGAAAAAAAAATTAAAGCAAACAGACCAAATTAAATAATAAGTCACATTACATTCCAAGTTTTTTGGGGGGAGGGGGCGAGGAGAAACAACACAAATGATGGCTGACCTTCCATCAGAAACAATAAGAGTCAAAAGATAATAGAATAACATCTTTAAAGTGTTGAAAGAAAAAAATTACCAATCTAAAATTTCATACCTAGGGAAAATAAGCTTCAAAAATGAAGGTAAAATAAAAACATCATGGGAAAACAAGAACTGAGATAATTCACTGCCGGCAGACCTACACTTCAAGAAAAGCAAAGGAAATTCTGCAGGGTGAAGAAGAATCCAAGATAAAACTCCATTTTGTAAAATATAAGATAACAAAGATTGGGATATAAAGAGAATTAAATATCATAAGGTTATTACAGTGCTAACAAAGTAGTAAAATAAAAATTCAAGTTAAACCATATAAAGTTAAAGATGCATGCTGTAATCCCTTGTGTAATCTCTTTAAAAAAATTCCAAGAAGATATAGCTAAAATACCAAGAAAATGGATAGAATATAAAAAATTTTTTCAAAAAAAAAATTTCATAAATCTTAAAAAAGACAGGAAGCAGGGGAAAAAAGAACAAGGAACATATGTGGCCAGCCATTTTTATGTATGAGTTCTACTAACCTTACAAGGAATAAATAATTTATATGATACATAACACACAGCGAAAGACGAAATCCATGACAATTCATCTTGTGAAGTTAGCACAACTCTAAAACAACTTTGAAAAAAGAGGATGAAAACTAAACTGAGAATCAATGTGAAAACATGAGTGTGAGTGTATGTGTCTATCTGGTGAGAAGTGTCCTTAATTCTGAACTGCTACAAATATCAGAAATATAAACAAAACCAGTCAAATCAGACCTGTTTCAAGATGCAATTTCAAGGTTGCTCACCACTTTTTTCATTCTCCGGCCACATTAATTTTTATAGCTCCCTGTCCTCTACCACCCAAGTAAGAATCCTTATTCTCTATTATATGACCACATTCTCTCACTTCCTCTAATGACTTTTCACCTCAAGTTCCATGCCAACCTATCTTAATTGGCAAGGACAAACGAATTTCATAAGAGTATCTCAACAGCCAACCACAAATTGAACAAATTGATGGGCAGAGAAACAGAAAGGGAAATAGTAAAGAACAAAAATATGACAGGGTTAGGTTGTATTACAAAAGATTTTACAGCCCTAAATTAAACAAGTAAAATCCTGTCCTCTTATTAAATGGGACTGTATTTTTTAACCAAATTTTGTTAGAACACATTACAGAAAAGGTAAAAATCCTTGAAAAACTTAGGTTGTAATTTCACGGTTTATCAGTGAAATAAAACATGCTGTCCCTGGAAGGGAAAAGATATTTTTACAGTTTATTTGCATTAAATACTATTGTATATATTTCTTTATAGTTTATTATGAACATTCACTATTCATAGAGCAATGAAGATTTTAACTAACTTCAACGGTTTACAGACAAAAAAAAGGGGGGAGGAGAAAAAGGAAAAAACTACCAATAGCAAATGCTTCTAATATAAAGATGACACTGTCTTTTCTTTTCCAATATTTATACTAGTAATTTTATCTTCGTGTCTTTATTGTATACTAGAACTTTCCAAACAACTGTGAAAAAAAGTGGTAACAGGAGAAATCATTATCACATTTCTGTTTTAATAGAAGTGGCTGTTATATTTCTTTGTTCAATATAATGCTTAGATGTTGGATTTGGTGACTAATCTTTATTATATTTAAAGTACGTTTTTTCTATTTGATGATGTTTTTAATGACTGCTCAGTTTTATAAAATGCTATTTCAGGATATAATGATACAATACGGTTTTTAAATTTTTTTCTTAAAGATTTTATTTGTTTGAGAGACAGAGAGCACAAGCAGAGGGGGTAGAGGCAAAGGGAGAAGCAGACTCCCCCGCTGAGTGGGGAGCCAGACATGGGGCTGGATCCTGGGACTCTGGGATCATGACCTGAGCTGAAGGCAGACGCTTAACTGACTGAGCCACACAGGCGCCCCTAAAATTTTTTCTAAGTTAAAAACTTCTGTTGATTTTCTGATATACCAACATTTTTACATTCCTGACATAAACTCTACTTGTTGTAGTACATTACCAGTGATTATTTATTTATTAAATATTTTATTTATTTATTTGAGAGAGAGAGAGAGAGAGCACGAGTGGGGGTGTGGAGAGCAGAGAGAGAGGGAGAAGCAGACTCCCTGCTGAGCAGGAGAGCCCAACACGGGGCTCGATCCCAGGACTCAGAGATCACGACTTAGCCGAAGGCAGATGCTTAACCAACTGAGCCACCCAGGCATCCCTGGTGATTATTTGTATTTAACTGTAAGTTTTACTCACTTACTTTGACTCACTTTTCTTTCTATACCTCCTGCCTTCTTCACATTTATTTTTTACTTTGCTGGGAGACAGCCTCAAGTTTGTTTCTCCCAACAGCTTTGTTACACTTGGGGTACTACACTTTCTGAGTCCTTGAATATCTGAAGTTAGCAGTTATTTTTCCTGCTCATACTTGAATGATGGTTTACCATTACAGTGATACCAAGCAATAGCACTGACATATATCAAAGAAGCATATTTTAACTTTTACTAATTACTTGCACGATTTTAAGTAATAAGGTTAAGACAAAGTTAAAAAAAGATATAAACATAGAACTTTTAAACAGCATAGAAACACAAAGATTTCCTTTATAACTCATAATTCAAGAGAGTCATACAATTGTTTTTTCATAAAAACTTAGGAGTACCTAGTCCCACATGCATCAAAAACAATTCTTACATGGAAAATATGAATTAAGTTATAAAATTCAAAGCTGATATTCACACATCCTTGGGAAAAAAAAATTTTCTCATTGCCTGAGAAAATTTATTTGTTATTATATGATATAAAATCTATTTCTATGAAATATTTATCCAGTAGCCTACACAAAAGTTCAGATCAACTATTTAAAAGACAAATTATAACAAATTCCCTTTATTACAAATTCTTTTTAAACTAATACTAAGTTGGTTTTCTAATACAAAACAATTATGCCTATGAGAAAACTCACCTTATTAATCTAAAAATAAGCTATGAACAAAAGTTAATATAAAGAATAAAGTCCACCCAATTATTCGTTAACAATTAAAAAAAGTAATGATGAAAACACTAATGATGTCATTCCATAAGCACACTTTTTTTTAAATATAAAATTTATTCTTGCTCTAGAATTTCCTGCCTTGGAGTACGTTTGAAGAAAAGTACTGCTTCTCTACAATAGGGTTCTTTTCATACAGAATACAAAGCACTATTTTTATAACTAACTTATAACTACTCTAAATTATAAACATTTTACATGAAAAACCATGGAGAAGAATAAATACTAAAATAAGACCCCCCAAAATCATTACTGACATAATGAAATACCTAGTAAATCAAAGGAATTAGCTTTACTACTACAGTAGAACCTTGACATGTATGAATTTACTAATATCTCTACCAGAGCAGTACTACTCAGAAGCCTAGCATATAATAATTTGTAATTTCGCTAAAGTGAAAATAGGATGCCTACCTTTAATAAGAGTAGTATGTATATATAAGTTACTTATCTGGTACTCAGGGCAAAAAGACTATCCACAACTGCATCCTATTAAGGCTTTATTGATTTCTATAGTTATCTCATATGAGATAATAGTTGTGAAGTGAGAGAAAATGCTGGTGCTGGTGTCAAAAGTGAACAGCTAAAGGTGTCTAAGAAAATCATGGTTCTAGGCCACAAAACAAATTTTGGACAAACCATTTCTTTAAATGTCAAATCTGGAAGCAGCTTGGATCTCTGATACATATGAGTGTGTGCGTGTGTAATCAAAAAGTGACCAGTGGAATGATGTCAATTATTGTCTTCTGCCAAACTCAGTCTGGGGAGACAAAATAACTAAATGCAATGTAGTTCTCTGGATTGGATTCTGAAGCAGAATGAGGACATGAATGGAAAAACTAATGAAATCCAAATAAAAATCTGGAGGTTAATAAACAGTAGTGTACCAACGTTGGTTTCTTAGTTCAGACAAATGGACCACAATAAAAAAAATGCAAAAATGGATAAAAGTGGGTAAGAGATATAGGAGAATTAGCTGTACTATCTTTGTAACTTTTCTTTAAATCTAAATTTAATCCAGGGGTGCCTGGGTGGCTCAGTCAGTTAAGCGTCTGCCTTTGGCTCAGGTCAGGATCCCAGGGTCCTGGGATTGAGCCCCGCATCAGGCTCCTTGCTTTGGCAGGGAGCCTGCCTCTCCCTCTCCCTCTGCCTACTGCTCCCCCCATTTGTGCTCTCTCTCTCTCACTATCTCTCTCTCTCTCTGTCAAATAAATAAATAAAAATCTTTTTTTAATCTAAATTTCATCCAAAATAAAATGCTTACTCCAAAAAATTAACTAGACGCAGGAGGAAACGAAATAACACTAGCAAAAACCAAGAAAAAGACAACAAAAACAGACATATTTAGTTATCAGACACAGATTTTTAGATAAACATAGATATAAATATATTTACTGGGCGCCTGGGTGGCTCAGTCAGTTAAGCGACTGCTTTCGGCTCAGGTCATGATCCTGGAGTCCCGGGATCGAGTCCCGCATCAGGCTCCCTGCTCAGCGGGGAGTCTGCTTCTCCCTCTGACCTTCTTCCCTCTCATGCTCTCTCTCTACCATTCTCTCTCTCTCTCTCTCTCAATAAATAAATAAAAATCTTTATAAAAAAATCTTAAAATATATATATTTACTACATTTGGGGAGATAAGAGACAAGACTGAGAATGCTGACAAAGAACTGGAAACCATATAAAGAATAAAATGGTGTGCATCTGTCAATTGTTTTTAAGTTGAAAGGGGAAAATCAGTATCCATATAGCAGAAAAACCTGGAGAATACCTTGATTGGTCATCAGAATCACTAATGAATGACAGAGAGACACTGTCTGCTTCTGGTTGTGATGCCCCACAAAGAAAAAACATGCATTTAAGTAACATTCAGACCAGAGATACATACCCTGCATCTAATCATAAAAAAAAACAAAAACACAAAATTAGGGGCATTCTGCTTATTTTCAAAGGGAGAGAGAGCCTTTATTCTACAAAACTGTCTAAAAAGGCAGAGAAACTACTTCAAATTGAATGAGAGTAAAAAGATATGACAAGTAATGCAATGCCTTATCCTGATGAGATCTTGGAAACAAAGGGGAAAATTCCACAAAGGAAATTACTGGGTAATTGACAAAATTTGGAAAATGGTAGATTAGATAAAAGCATTATATCAATGTTAATCTGTTTGAGGTTGATAACTATACTGTGGTTATGTAAAAGAATCTCCTTGTCCTTAAGAAATACACATACACACTAAAAGTGTCGCCTGAGTGGCTCAGTCAGTTAAGTGTCTGCCTTCGGCTCAGGTCATGATCCTGGAGACCTGGGATTAAGCCCCGCATCGGGCTCCCTGCTCAGTGAGGAGCCTGCTTTCTCCCTCTTCCTCTGCCACTACCCCCTGCTTGTGTACTCTCTGTCAAATAAATAAATAAAATCTTAAAAAAAAAGAAAATGGAACAGGGTATTATACTAAGTGAAATGAGTCAGACAGAGAAAGACAAATAGTATTTGTTTTCACTGATATGTGGAATCTAAAAGACAAAACCAACCAACCAAATAAACAAACAGAAACAAATTCACAAATACTGAGAACCAACTGGTGGCTGCCAAAAGGGAGGGGTTTGGGGGATGGGCAAAACAGGTAAAGGAGATCAAGAGGTACATACTTTCAGTTATAAAATAAGTCACAGAGATAGAAAATACAGTATAGGGAATATAGTCAGTAATACTGTAATAATGTTGCATGGCAACAGATGGTGACTACACTTACCATGGCGAGCAATGAGTAGGTTGTATACCTGAAATTAATATAGCATTGTATGTCAACTGTACTTCAATAATTAAAAAAAAAAAAAAAGGGAAGAAAAAAGAAAACCACTCCTAGGCACATCAGTATAAACCTAGAAAACTAAAAAAAAGGAGAAAAAAGACAGATCACCTTTAAGGAAGCAGCAGACTAACAACTGACTTCTCACCAGAAATAATTCAAGGAGCCAGAAGACAATGAACTATATTTGAAAGTGCTGAAAGAAGATAACTGCCAACCTAGAATTCTACTCCCAGCAAAAATATCCTACAAAAAATAAAGACAAAATGAGGATATTTTCACATAAAGATAAGTAAATCTGCCACAGGAAGGAAATGATAAAGAGTCTTCTCCAGACAAAAAAAAAAGGTTATCCCATCTAGAAGAAAGTGAGGGATGAAGGAAGGAAAGAAAATCAATGTAATGATCAAATATGTAAGTAAACCTAAATAGTGGTGACTACATAAAACAATAATAATGTCTTGTGGAGTTTAAAATACATACGCAGGTGAAAAGAATCTAATGCTCTTGCACTGTCCAAGAAGAAAGTAAAAGTACCAATTGACATCAAACTTAAATTGATAACTGAATCTTTAAGGTAACCACAGAAAGAATTACAAGAATATGTAATTTCCAGGTCAAAAAGAAGAGCTATGGAATAATAAAAAATGTTTCTGATCAATCTAAAATAAAGCAAGAAAGGAAAAAGAACACAGAACAGGCAGGACAATTAGAAAGTACATTGTAATATGTTATATTTAAATCCAAATATATCATTGGTTGAATTAATGTGGATTAACCAACATCTCCCTTAAGAGAAAAAACTTGTCTGAATGAATAAAAGAAGAAAGCTCAATATATTCTATTAACAGTATAATCATATAGAAATGCTGAAAGTAAAAGAATAGAACAAATCATACTATGTAAACACTAATCAAGAAAAAGTTAGGGTAGCTATAGTAATATTAGACAAAGTCAGCTATCAAACAAAAGACATTATTAGAAATAAAGAGGACATCTCATTATCGTGAAACAGTCAAATTCACCAGGAAGATAAAGCAATTCTAAATTTCAATGTATCTTATAAAATAGCCTCTAAATATATAAAGCAAAAACTGTCAGGAACAAGAAGGAGAAACAGACAATTCAATAATCCTAGTGTGAGATTTAATCATATCTTTCTCAGTAAATAATTTCTTTAAAATAAAAAAGGATAAAATATTTGAGTACCACCATTAACTAAACTGCACCCAATAATTTCAGAATCCACATTATTTTCAGGTGAAATCCAAAACATTCACCAAAATTGATCATATGCTGAACTATAAGGCAAATCTCAAAACTATCAAAAAAATAACTTGTAAGATGCAGAAAAATTGGGAAACTGAAAAGATTAAAAGAATAAATATTTATAACCCATCAGCAGAAAACAAATATTTAGTATATCTCTAATCAACATTTCTCCAAAAGAGTATATATAGTTTGTTTGTTTTGACCTTAAAAGCCTAAGAATTATCTCCTTATTCTTAAACCAACCTTTATAAACTTTATTTTAATGACTGTAGAAATCTAAAATTTGTATTTCACTTCCTGTACAACCCTCTGAGGATAGTTTAACAGTCTCATTCCCCAAAGAGTGCCTAGGACTGAAATAATTTCACATGTTAATTCAAAAAGTAAATTTAGGTCTAGAAAGTTTTTAATAAGTAGTGCACAGAGGCATTACTCTCTCATGTATTTTAAATAAATATGTTTCCTCCACAAACTTTCCTTTATCTGACTGTTCTTGATAAGTATTCAAGTGTTCTTACCTCTTAATTAAAGAGTATGACAGCCTAGAGGAATGTAAACTTTCTTTTTTTCTAAATCAAATAAACCATTTAATAAATAAATATATAACGCTGTAGCATCAATTCAGATCCCTAATAGAACTTCCCTTTCTAAAATATCACACAGAATAAATGTAACATAGTCACTTACCACTTGATCTGTTTTTACGACTCGATTTCCCTCCAGTAAGAAGCATCTTGAGACTATTCCGAAACATGGTTGTGGTGTTCTAGTACTCAAAAAAACTATAAAAGAAAAAATATGGGAAAATACGTTAGAAAACTTGATTTTCTACTCAAAATACTATTAATAATTAATTTTAAATGCACTATCAGGAATTGTGTTTAAATATATAGTACAGAAATTTTTAACAATTTGACAAAAACATTAATTAATTTAACTTAAATACTATAATACTTTGAGTATCCTAAGAGATAAAGGTAGATATCAATAAGGGTACAAAGAATGTACTCACCATAGAATAAAGTAACCATAGATAAAGAACTGGGTAGCTATAAATACAGCCTACCCTTTCCCTGACTCTCCTATTCGTGGACAACTTTCCCATAGGCCCAACACACACATCCCCAAAGTTTAAGAGTCTAGAAACTTCCAGAAGGTGCACATTTTCCATTGACCAAGCCAGAATTCACCTCAAAGACCACTAATATACATGAATGAGTGCCTATCCTTTTTATGTCCCACTTCTATCAAAAGGAAAATTCTTCCAGTTGTGCTTTGGATTATGTTCTCTCTCACCTCCTCAGGGACTTTTAGCCAAAGACCATCTTCCTTTTCTTTCTCACACAGCTTTAATTTTTTTCTCCCTATTGAATCATTCCAATCATAACAGAAACATGGTAGTATGTCCTAACCAAAAACAAATAAGCAAGTCCCTCTCTTTATTCCCACATGGTCCAATTACTGCTCCTATATCCTAACTCTTCATAGCAAAATTTCTGAAAAGTGTTGTCAGTACTTGGTGCCTCCAGCAGACTGAACAGAATAAACATGAACTAAAATGGAGGCTAACAAAAAATATCCAAACCAAAGCACTGAGAAATAAAGGTTGAAAAAAATGTGAGAGAATATGGAATCCACTGAAAGGTTCTACCATACATATCACTGAAATCCCAGAAGAAAGGAGAAAATAAGAAAGAACCAATATTTGAAATAATAACAACAAAGAATTTCCTAACATAAATCACATCTTTAAAGAGCTAGAGGAAAAAAATAAAAAATTTAAATAAGCAACAATCAACAGACAGAAATAACTTTCAATAGAAATTAAGAATGGCAGAAGACAATGGACTTCCTAAAAATTCTGAAAGAAAACAGGCACCAATCAAGAAATCTATTCATAATTTTAAAATGTTTGAAATGAAAATGAAATAAAGGTGATTTCAGAAAAACAAACAAGAATTTATCAGTAAAAGAAATACTAAAAGGGAATTCTTCCAACAGAAGGAAAATGATACTAGAAAAAAAGCATGGAAATGCGAAAAGGAAAAGCCATAAAAAAGCTAAATGTTGGCAAACATGGATGAACAGTGACCATAAAAATAATTACTAGCTTGTTAAGTTTAAAATATATGTAGATTTAAAATGTGTGAAAACAAGAACAAAAAGATTCAGAACTGGGATAAATGGAGTTAAAGTTTTTAAGATATCTGCATTATGCAGGAAGTGGCAGAAGTAATAATCTACATCAGACTGCAATAACTCAAAATCAATGTAGTGATTTCTAGGATAGCCATTAAAGGTTAATTGAAGTGAGAAAAAGAATAATTAAAATATTTCATTGAACCAAAGAAGGTAAAAAGTGAGAGAAAAAGCATAGTGCACATCAATAAAATAAAAACAAATAGTAAGATGGTAGCTTTAAACTCAAATTATAGTTATCGTGTTAAATATTCACTCTACTATAAGACTACTTACGGTCATAGAAAGATTAAATATAAGATGATGAGAAAAAGCACATCATCCAAAAAACAATTAAAAGGAAGCTGTCATACCTATACCAATATCAGACAAAGTCAACTTAAGGCAATAAACACAACAAAAGATAAAGAGAGACATTTCTTTTTTTTAAATTTTTTTATTATGTTAATCACCATACATTACATCATTAGTTTTGGATGTAGTGTTCCATGATTCATTGTTTGTGCATAACACCCAGTACTCCATGCAGAACGTGCCCTCTTTAATACCCATCACCAGGCTAACCCATCCCCCACCTCCCTCCCCTCTAGAACCCTCAGTTTGTTTTTCAGAGTCCATTGAAAGAGAGACATTTCTTAATAATTAAAAAGTCAAACCAACAAAAAATATCATACTTCTAAGTATGAATGGACCCAATTAAAAGCTTAAAAATATATAAAGCAAAAATATACAAAACTAATAGAGGATATGGACAAATCCATAATCACATGGAAGACTAACACACCTTTGTCAATAGCTACAAGATCAAGCAGATGAAAAAAAGTTTTTATGAGATACAAATTTGAACTACATAATTGACCAACTAGACTTAATATAGTGTATTCTTTCAAATAAAAACAGAATATACAAATTATACACAAAATACATACCAAAATGAACCACAGGCTGAGTCATAAAGCAAGTCTCAATACATTTCAAAGGACTTAAGTCTTTGAGAATATATTCTCTAACTACGAGGCAATTAAGCTAGAAGTGAATAATTTTTAAAAATTGAGAAACTCCCCTACTGCTTGAAAATTAAGTGACATACTTCTAAATAACCTATGAGTCAAAAAATAAAAGTATATAAATCACAATGAAAATTTTAAAATATATGCAATAAATTATAATGAAAATATAAACTATGGAAACACTGAGAATGAAACTAAAACAATGCTTGTAAACAAATGTAAAGAATGCATGTATTAGAAGAGAAGGATGAAATCAGTATCTAAGCTTCTATTTCAAAAAGTTCAAAACAAACAGCAAATCAAAGAAAGCAAAAGGAAAGAAAAAGAGTAGAAATGAATGAAATAGAAAACAAATCCCAAACAGATAAAATCAATGAAGCAAAACATTTGATTTCTGAAAAGTAGTAAAATTAATAAATCCCTAGCAAAGCTAATCAAAAAAAGAAAAGAGAGAGACAGAGACAGAGACAGAGAGAAACTGCCAACATTAAAAAGGAATAGGGCATAACAATAAAAAATTAAAAAAAAAAAAGGAACAGGGGACACCATTTCAGAACTAAAGGCTGTTTTAAGTAAGTAGATACTATGACAACTTTACACCAAATTTAATGTTTTACATAAAACAAATTCTTTGAAAAATACAACTTATCAAAACTGACGAAAAATTGAGCAGAAAATCTGAAGCAGGCCTATCTCTATTAAAGAAATTGAACTTATCAAAACTCCTCCCAGAAAGAAAACTACAGGCCCAGATTATTTCACTGGTGAAGTCTACTGTTTAAAGGTACAAACAATACCAATTTTATACAGTTTCCTTAATAGAAGGAATACTTCCAAACATTTTATATGAAGGCAGTATGATCTTAATTCCAAAACCTAACAGAAATTACAAGAAAAGAAAATTATAGACCACATACCTCATGAACACAGACTCAAAAACCCTTAATAAAAGACACTGAAAACTACAAAAGTTACTTTAAAAAATTAAAGAAAACTTAAACAAGTAGAGATATACCATGTTCATAGAGTGGAAAGTTCAATATTGTCAAAATGTTGATTCTCTCTATAATGTCCTAAAGAGAAAACAAAACCTCAAATTCCAGCAGGCATTTTTTTTGTAGAAATTGAGCAGCTCATTCTAAAATGCATATGGTAATACAAAGAGCTTAGAACATCCAAAGCCATCTTGGAAACTAACAAAAAAGCTGGAGCATTTATATGACCTGAACTCAAGACTTACTCTATATCTCCAGAAATCATGACAGTATGGTTCTCTCATAAGTATCATCAGACAGATCAGTGACACTGAATAGGTAGTCCAGAAAAAGATCTACACTTACATGGTCATTTTTTTGGACCAAGTCATTAATGAGTAAAGAGAAGTCTTTTCAACAAGTGGTGGTGGAATAGATATTCATTTTTTAAAAAATTATCCCTAATCTGTGCTTCACACTACATATGAAAATTAATTCAAAATAAATCAAGAGTCAAACAACACATGAACGCTAAAATCATAAAGCTTTTAGAAGAAAACACAAGAGAATATCCTTATTATTTAGAGATAGGCAAAGGATTCTTAGAACACAGAAAGCAATAACCATAAAAGAAAAAATGGATATATTTGGGCTTTATTAAAATTTTTAAAAACATCTACTCATAAAAAATAACATAACCAAAATGAATAGGCAAGTCACAAACTGGGAGAAATTATTCACAAAACATGTATCTAACATAAAACTGATATCCAAGATATATTAAGAACACCTACAACCCAACAAAGAGAAAATCACATTTTTTAATGGATGAAAAATTTGGACACTTATAAAAAGTTTATGAATGGCCAACACACATATTGAAAAAGATTAACTTTCCCAATTTGTCACTGGGAAAATACAAATTACAATGAGCTACCACTATACTCCACCAGAAAAGCAAACTTTTGAAAGACTGATAATATCAAGTATTGACGAGGATGAAGAGCAACTGAAACTCTTAATATACTGTTTTCAAGGGTATAACAGTACAATTGCTTTAGGCAGAAGTCTAGCGGTTTATTATAACGCTAAGCATATTCCTAACATAGGACTCCACACATTACATATTTACCCAGGAGGAATTAAAACATATGTGCATAAAAAGATTAATGTAACAATTTTCACAGCAGCTTTATTTATAACAGCCCAAAAGTAGCCCATGTGTCCATCAATAGGAAAATGGATAAACTGTGGGATTTTCAGTTAGATACTACTCAGCAATAAAAAGGTATGAACTATTCGTATATTCAACAACAGATAAATCTCAAAATATAATATGCTGAATAAAAGAACCTTACATAAAAGTGTATGCAGTAATCTATGGTAGAAAAAAAATCAGAATAATGGCTGTCTCTTGGGGGTAAATGTGAGAAAAGGCACAACGAAACTTTCCAAGATGATGGTAAATTCTGTATCTTGAAGAAGTTTGGAATACACAGATGTATGCATTTGTCAAAATTCAGCAAATGTTCACATCAGATTTATGACTCATACTCCATATATATTTTACCTCAAAAGAAAAGAATAAACATTGAGCTCTACTTGAGGACCAGGGTTTGAAACATGGTGGACGACGTGGACCAGCAACAAACTACCAACACTGTAGAAGAGCCCCTGGATCTCATCAGGCTCAGCCTGGATGAGCGAATTTATGTAAAAATGAGAAATGACAGAGAGCTTCGAGGCAGATTACATGCTTATGATCAGCATTTAAATATGATATTGGGAGATGTGGAAGAAACTGCGACTACTACAGAAACTGATGAGGAAACATACTATATATATGTAAATCAACAAAATATATATAGATATATAAATCAAAAGATATATAAATCAACAAAACGGAATATTCCAATGCTTTTTGTCTGGGGAGATGGTGTTGTACTAGTTGCCCCTCCTTTAAGAGTTGGCTGAAACAAAGAATTTATCATGTATGGAATATAGGAGCTTTTGTATGATTGCCTCTTTAAATGTAGAAGACATTCAAAAGAGAAACCTGCATAAATTTTGATATTAAGAAATGACCAAGGATTCTTCCACTCCTGAAACGAGTTGATTTGCAGATAACTAAAAAATTCTTAAGCTAAAGGGCATTTTAATTTTTTTCCAACCCTTTCAATAAATGTGATCACAAAGAAAAAAAAAAACATTGAACTCTACTTAATTACATTCATGCTTAAATATTTAGAAGAAAGCCTATGATGTCTCCAATTTCTTTGGAATGCATCAAAAAATAAGATAAAATGATGGATGCATAGAGGGGTGATAGTAAGGCAGATAGTAATAAAGCAAATACAGCAAAATGTTAACAGTAGATTCTAAGTAGTGGGTATACATGTGTTAACTGTAAAATTATGTTAAATTTTCTATATATTTGAAATTTTTTATGTACGCTAAAAACACACTCCCACAAAGGAAACTCAAGGTTCAGATCATTTCAACAATGCATTCTACCAGCATTTAAGAAGAAATAATACCAATCTTACACAAATTGTTCCAGACACTAAAAATAGGGAACACTTCCAAACTTGTTTTCCCAAGACAGCATAAGCTTGATAACAAAAGTCAGTATGGTTTTTATAAGAAATAAGTTACAAGAAAGAAATCACAGACCTCTCTTTTGGCATAGAAGGAAAAACCCTAAACAAAATATTGGCAAAATCAAATCTACCAATTCACTGATCAGGACCAAGTGTGGGCTTAATCCAGAAATACAAAAATGACTGAACATATGAAAATCAATATAACTTACCACATTAACAAGAGAAATAAATCATATTATCAATAGATGAAGCAAAAGTAATTGATGAAATTCAATACTCATTCATGATCTAAGAAAACTTGCACAAAACTAGAAGTTCCTTAATATTATAAAAGCGTATCTTTTTTAAAACCTATAGTAAACATCATACTTAATGGTGAATAAATAAAAATATTCCACCTGAGATGAATGATGTGACCACTTCTTAGCACCACTTGCACTCAATATGATCCTGGAGGGGCGCCTGGGTGGCTCAATCATTAAGAGTCTGCCTTTGGCTCAGGTTGGGATCGAGTCCCACATGGGGCTCCCCGCTCTATGGGAAGCCTGCTTCCCCCTCTCCCACTCCCCCTGCTTGTGTTCCCTCTCTCACTGTCTATCTCTCTCTGTCAAATAAATAAAATCTTAAAAAAATATATATAATCCTGGAAGTCTAAGCCTTTACAAAATGGTAAGAAGATGAAATATAAAGAATGGAAAAGAAGAAATAAAAATGCTACTTTCATAGACAATATGATTATATACTTAGAAAACCTAAAAGAATTTATAAACTATTAGAGTAAATGAGCTTAGTAAGGTCACTAATACAATGTAAAACATAAAAAAATAGGTGAACACCAACAAATAACTTACCCTTTTAATCAGTGAAGATAAATAAGGTGATGAATCCTAAAAAGAATATTTCAAGCATTTAAGAAATATATTCATCTTATACACAATGGAATATTATGCAGCCATCAAAAGGAATGAGATCTTGCCATTTGCAACGACGTGGATGGAACTGGTGGGTGTTATGCTGAGTGAAATCAGAGAAAGACATGTATCATATTACCTCACTGATATGAGGAATTCTTAATCTCAGGAACAAACTGAGTGTTACTGGAGTGGTTGGGGGTGGGAGGGATGGGGTGGCTGGGTGATAGACATTGGGGAGGGTATGTGCTACGGTGAGCGCTGTGAATTGTGCAAGACTGTTGAATCACAGATCTGTACTTCTGAAACAAATAACGCAACATATTTTAAGAAAAAAGAAAAAGAAGAAGATAGCAGGAGAGGAAGAATGAAGGGGAGTAAGTCAGAGGGGGAGACGAACCATGAGAGATGATGGACTCTGAAAAAAAAACTGAGGGTTCTAGAGGGGAGGAGGGGGGATGGGTTAGCCTGGTGATGGGTATTAAAGAGGGCACGTTCTGCATGGAGCACTGGGTGTTATGCACAAACAATGAATCATGGAACACTACATCCAAAACAAATGATGTAATATATGGTGATTAACATAACAATAAAAAATTTAAAAAAAGAAATATATTCATCTTGAGAGTTATTCTTAGCTTCTTTTGCCCCTTATTTAAGAGACTATCTGAGAAGTAGAAATTCTGTCTGATTTACTTCACTAATATTTCAAAGACTTGAAAAAATTGTGTTATATGCAATGATATATATGAAATATACTTCGTTTTAAAATATGCCATAACATTTAAACAGTAAATCTTATAACTTATAACTCCTCAATTTTTATTTTCCTAAAAGAGAATAACTATTTTCTTATGTATAAGATTTTCTGTGCATACAAATGTAAACAAAATATGTAAAATATTCTACATATAGAATCTCATTTAGTCCTCATCAAAACCCCCTTAAGATGGGTGGTATTTGCTTCATTTTGAAGAAAAATTTGAGGTAAAGAAAAGTGAAATAGCATGCTAATATTATACAGCTAATAAATGCTTAAGACCATATTTGAACCCAAGCATTTTGTCCCCCTCCTCGGTGCCTATGCTTACACAAGGGATACAATAAATCTATTTAAAACATTAACCGAAACTACAGAATTTCTAAGTCTAGTGATTCAAATTAAAAGTTTCACAAGTATTATTCCATTTGACTCTGGTTTTTGAAATAATGCTTTTTATTTTGTGTGACACTTGCACATACTTTAACGTCTTTTACCTTAATCTAATGAGTTAAAAAAAAAAAGTATGATAGTGTAATAGGTTGGGATGAATCTTCACAAATGCACCAAGAAAAATTATGACAAAACACACTGAGGAGGAAAAGAAAAGATATCCTGCTTTAATGGACTCTGTGATATCCTATGCAGATCCCCATTACAGGATCAGAGCTCCCATTCCTCCGGTGTGAATGGCTCAGAGGTGCTCCCACCTTCAGAGAACTGACTAAGCTAAGCAAAGCCACCAATGATATTAATACAGGGATATAAAAGACCAGCTCCTTTAATTCAAGGGGGAACAACTCTGTGGCATGAATTATGCTCCAAAGCCCTCACCCATCTCTTCCTATGCTGTATTTTTCTTCAAATTCTTATCTGAAAATGATATATACCTGTTTGTTCATTGCCATGAAGACATGGAAATTGCTTGTTTAATTCATTGGTGCAAACCTATAACTGGAGAATAATGCCCGGTAAACAGTGGGTGCCAAATAAATATTGACTGAATTAATTATATTTCTTCAGTTTGCATTCGCTGTCTAAATCAAATTCCTTGGGGGGAAACTTGGTCTTACTCTTTTTATCCTCAATGCCTAGCTCATGGGAGACTCTCAACACTTCTTGAATGAATAAATGAATGAAAAATTGAGCAAAGACTTCATTCATCAGACTAGCGAACCTGTTAAGGAGGTAAGAGGGGACAATGTAAGTAAGTTTCAATAAACAAGAGATTATGAAATAACTGTAACAATGGGCACTACCTTGAGTGATATTACACCAGAGAATATCACGGAAACACAGAAATCCTAGGCAAGTTTAAATTTTTGCATGAGAAAAAAACACAAGAAAATTCTAGTCATACTTCAAACTTCTACCTAAATCAGACCTTACCAATATATATGTACAGTTCTTCAAAGTTGCAAAAGGAAAAAAGTAACAGCACAGATTAATGTTAGAACAAAAACTAAGACTAGGATCCAAAAATAAATAAAAACCTCACATCTAAAAATAAACCAAGATAATAAAGTTAACTCAAGCAAAAAATGATGATGAGTGCAATAAAATAATTACAATGATCACTTTTTGAAGTATAGAGGTTTTTTTCTTGCTAGTCCTAAAATATTTTATAAAAACTGAAGTGCATAATGAAATGAAACATAAAATACTTATTTAAAACTAATTATCCATCTCATAGTTACATTTTGATAAAATGACTTTCTTATTCAAGTTAACACATCATCCAAAAATTTATTGTAATAAAATATTAATACAGAAACTCCATAAAACTGAAGCTAAGTGGGAAATGGCAGTTCCATCTAACTGGATTTATGATAGTAATATATGACTAAATTTCATCCTACTTTTCCAAATTATATATCCAAATTTAAAAATGGTAACTCTCTCAGGAGAAATCATCAAATTCCTGGCAAGTGAAAAAATCTCTGGAAGAGGGATAACAAACAAGCAATTCACAGTCCCCCAATCATTTCTAATTGTCTTATACTTAACTGATTCAAACATTTTGTTATCCACATGGCCCCTAAGCTTTCAGGTTTGTGACACCTGGTCTAAACCATTGAAAGTATTGACTATTCTCCTCTTAATGGTCCACCAAGGCTGGACACTCAATATATTATTCAATATATTCTTACACTATTTTTTTTAGTGGACAATCGATTTTCATTTTCAGTGTTCATCCCTCCTGCATAAAGACTTTTACTTACTCTTTTATTCAAAAAAGGAGCACAATACCCCCTTTATAAAAATGTTTATGTAATAATGATGAAATCGAATTAACTATTAAGCACTTCTGCACTATTCAGGCTAAATAATCACGGTATTCCCCTTAACTTTTCCACACAGGACCTTTTTTATTCTATAAGCTGGCTTTTTAAAAAAATATATAGTTTTTTTCTATATCCTTTTCCATTTTGAGCGGTTGATATTTTTATTCTCATTTTTGGTTTTGTGATGGACTGGCTTATTCTTATTTTTTTGTTTTCTAATTCTAGAAACGAGTTTCTTGACATTAGAACTATGCCTAATGGATAAACTATACCACTGAAGTGCTTTTAAAGTTCTATAGGATCAGAAGAGAATGTTTCAAATAGTAAGAAAATAAAAAAATAAGGAAAAGTAAAAGTAAGATAATGTCTGTAGAACTCTAATTACAAAAATGAGAATGCGTACTAACCCAAATGATGGATTAAGAATTATCTTTCCTTACCCAGATAACCAACAAAATCTCCTTTTATGATTTTCTCTACAATATTAATCTGGATATTGCCTTCAGAGTCCCCTTGAAAACAACCTGTTGGTATAACTACCAGAAATAAACTATGTATCTTTAAGGTAAATGCTACCCATTCTCCAGCATTTATCAACCTAGAGCTTCCCTTCAGAAAAATTTTGTAAGGCAACAAAACACACATACACACATTTACAAAAATTCAAAGAAATGTTTAAACATTATATGAAAGGATGCAGTGGTTAATGATGCAGACGTGATGAAAATGTTGGAAAAAAGTGGTAACATTTTATAATACATGGTTTTAATGAAAGAGATACTAAGCAATTAAATACACACCCTTAAATAATTTAAAAATACATATTTTAAAAATATCTACAAGATAGCATAATTCCTTATATGTATATATATCAACACCCCCCCCAACCCTCCTCCCCATTAGGCTAAGTGTCCTAACTTCTAAATTGCAACTCAACCAAACATTTTATCCCACATAGTCTGTCCAGATAGATTTACAATTGAGTGAGTTCTCAATTCATCCCAGATTCTGGATCTTTATATCTTAGGCCAAGGATCAGTATGTCCCCAGTTTGCCACTCCTACCCAAACACAGCTACTAGCATCATCTGAGCCCCTGCAGGCTGCACTGCCTAAAAAAAAATGTGAAATAGCTAGATAACAGGATTTAGAACGGTGCTGAGGGAAAAAAATCGCTTTATTATTATACAATGTATGTTCACTGTAAAAGATAGGAAAAAAATGGGAGTGCTTGGGTGGCTCGGTTAAGTATCCAACTCCTGATTTCAGCTCAGGTCTCTCAGGGTCATGAAATTGAAGCCCATGTCAGGCTCCAAGCTCAGCAGGGAGTCTGCTTGTTCCTTGCCCTCTGCTCCTCCCTTGCTCTCTCTCTCTCTTAAATAAATAAAATCTTTTTTAAAAAATCATAAAACTTCTTTTAAAAAAAAAGAAAAAGAAACATGCTGGAATTTTCTTAGTTTTTTGTTTGTTTTTTGTCAGAGAGAGAGAGGGAACACAAGCAGGGGGAGTGGGAGAGGGAGAAGCAGGCTTCCCGCTGAGCAGGGAGCCCGATGTGGGGTTCAATCCCAGGACCCTGGGATCATGACCCGAGCCAAAGGCAGATGCTTAACCTACTGAGCCACCCAGGCATCCCCATGCTGGAATTTTCTCAAAGAATGATTCAACAATGAAATAAATTATCACCATTACATCCTCCTTTGGTTTTTCTTATCACTTTGCTAAAAAGTATGGCATCAACTTTCAACAAGATATAGAAGTTTGTAGATGCCAGCTTTGTAGACATTTTTTTTAAGCTCTCACAGAACATATTTGAGAATACACGAATTTTCATTTTCTGCCAAAATTGTCAAAGAGAAGAATACTGTTAAAGGAAAATATTTTACAATTATTAGATGAGAAGATGAATGCAAAAAAGACAGATGACAGCACTCTAAACTCTGATGAAGGTGAAATTGATCATGTAATGTAAATCTCAAGACTATGAGTCTTCAAATCACCAATTCACAGATGAATTTTCTCATGTTCAATAATCAATGAGTAAATTGTAGAAATGTAAGGTCATTCACAGAATTGAACCATCAATATACTGAAAAATCAATGTAATTCACCATACTAATAAAGGACAAAACCCTAATAAACACCTCAAGAGAAAAAGAAAAAGCATTTGACAGAAGACTATGCCCTTCCATGACAATACCACTCAACACACTTGGAACAGAAGGAAACTTCCTCAAATTGATAAAGGGCATCTATGAAAACCTATAGCTAACATCATCCTTAATGCTGAAAGACACTATTTTCCCCCCAAGATTAAGACAAGAGTGTCTGCTCTTATCACTTCCATTCAACATTGTTAAAAAAGTTCTAGCCAAGGCAATTAGGCAAGAAAAAGAAAGAAAAATATCTAAACAGGAAAGGAAGAAGTAAATTTGTCTATATTCACAGATAACTTGACTTTATATATGTCTAAAGAATCCAACAACAAAACTAGTAGAGCTAATAAAAGAATTCAACAAAGTTGCAGGACACAAAAATCAGTTGTATCTCTATACTATAGTACTGAACAATCCAAAGATGAAATCAAGAAAACAATTCCATTTGTGATAGCATCAAGTAGAATATTTAAAAATTTAGGAATAAACTGAGCAAAAAAAGCACAAGACTTGTACACTGAAAACTACAAAGCATCACTGAAAAAAACTTTAAAAAAGACCTAATTATATAAATGGAAAGACACCCCTGTTCATGGATTAGAAAGTGTAATATTGTTAAAACGGCAACACTTCTCAAATTGATCTATAGATTCAATGCAATAACCTACCAAAATCCCAGGTAACTTTTTGCAGAAATTGAGAAGTCAATCTTAGAATTCACATGGAAACTCAAGGGAGCCAGAAGAGCCAAAACACTCTCAAAAAAAAACAAAGTCAATAAAGGACCCCCTTCAAGGTATCCAAATTCTAATCTCCAGGACTTACTACCTTACATGGCAAAAGGGACTCTGTATATGTGATTAAGTTAAAGAATTTAATAAAGGGAGATTATCCTAGATTTTATCTAGATGAGCCCAATGTAATCACAAGAGTCCTTAAAACAGGAAAAGACTGCAGAAGAATCTCAGAAGATGTAATGACAGAAGAGAGGTCAAAGTGGTGTGGCCATAAGCCAAAAAATTTAGGTAGCTACCAGACACTGGAAAAGACAAGGAAGAGATTCTCTGGTAGTGCCTCCAGAAAGAGCACAATTGCGCTAAAACCTTGGTTTTACCCCATATCTGATCCATTTCAACCTTCTAATCTCCTGAACTGTAAGAAATATAGTATTTCTGTGTTGTTTTAAACCACTAAATTTATGGTAACTTGTTACAAGAACAATAGGAAATGAACTCAATCAGAATAGCAACCAACATGTATAATATAGTTATTATTACCATATAACAATGTCTCAAACACCTATGAAAGCATGCAGAGTTGCCACACTATTAATGGGGCTGTCCAAATGCTGTTATTTAAAAACTGCTTACTGTACTACTCTACAGCTCTATTTTTTTATATGTAAGAGTAAAGTTTTCAACTCTCAGTGAAAACACTTGATTTTGGGGGGGAGGGGAGTGTCACCAGTTTAAAAGTGATTTTATACTTTTTTTTAAAGATTTTATTTATTTAAGGGCGCCTGGGTGGCTCAGTCATTAAGCGTCTGCCTTCAGCTCAGGTGGTGGTCCTGGCGTTCTGGGATCCAGCCTTGCATTGGGCTCCCTGCTCAGCGGGAAGCCTGCTTCTCCCTCTCCCACTCCCCCTGCTTGTGTTCTCTCTCTCACTCTCTGTAAAATAAATAAATAAAATCTTTTTAAAAAATTTTATTTATTTATTTATTTGAGAGAGAGAGAACAAGTTGTGGGAAGGGGCAGAGGGAGAAGGAGAAGCAGACTCCCCACCAAGCAGGGAGCCCAATGCAGGGCTCAATCCCAGGACCCCTAGATCATGACCTGAGCCAAAGGAAGCCACTTAACCAACTGAGCCACCCAGGCACCCTGGTTCTATCTTCTTACAACAAGTTATTCCACATCATTTATTACTCAGCTCAACAGTCAAACTGAAAGACACTGAATAATACACAGTTATGACAAAAATAAACCTCACACACTGATTAAAAATTTACACTACACACACTGATTAAAAATTTACATTATATCTGGGGCACCTGGGTGGCTCAGTCGGTTAAACATCTGACTTCAGCTCAGGTCATGATCTCAGGGTCCTGGGATCGAGCCCCACAATGAGCTCCATGCTCAGCGGGGAGTCTGCTTGTCCCTCTGCCCCTCCCCCCAGCTCATGCTTTCCCTCTCTCTCTCAAATAAATAAATAAAATCCGAAAAAAAAAATTTACACCATATCTAAAGAGTTCTCATAACATACCACAAAAGAACAATAGCATTGGGGTGAGCCATGGATGTATAAGGTATATAGAAACCTAACCTTAGCCTCAAATCTTGCCATCAACCTATACAATATTAAAGTTTTCTAGTTAGATCACCAAAGAAAAAGATGGTCACATAAAGGAAAATATGGCATGCAACAGCACAAGAAAATATGCATAGAACATTCCCCCCCCCCGGTTTTAGGAAGTGGTTTCAACAAATATGGTGATATAAATGAAGGCTTTTCTCCTCTGGTCTTTAATTCTTTATCACCAAATGAGAATACTGGATCTATCATTTCAATCACTCTTCCACCAAAATCCCAAACTCCCTAGCCCCTTTGTTCTCTGGTTCCACACACCAAACAAAAATCAAAATTCAGGCTGATTCTACTCTATCAAGGCCACTAAGCACTACTGCACAGAGTCACATTACTAGCCAGACTAGACTGATAACACTAGAAATCCATAGTTGCAAATTTCAACTGACCCCTTTCACTGTTCAGCAATCTACTGTTTTTCTCTAGTCAATTCCTTCTGAACATTGTTTGACTCTCCATTTCTCCCCATCACTCTCAGGACAATGGTTTTGGCTCCTATTACACAAAGAAAAATACGTATCTTCAAATTTATCAGAAAGAACTCTTTTAACTACCTACCAACAAACATACAGATTTGAGCCCATCAACACACACCTTGTCCTTCTATTAAAATAAATGTATTATTACTTACGTGAAGGGGATTAAAAGTACACTTATCTTGATGAGCACTGAATAATGTATAGAATTACTGACTCACTATATTGTACACCTGAAACTAATAACACTGTATGTTAACTATAATTAAAATTAAAAAAAAAGAAAATCATATAAATACATTCTGGAAGGAAGTGTGTTATCAATCTAAATAGGATAAAAATAAATGTATCTCTGTTGCTAACACTAAAAACAGAAAGATAAGTGTATTACTGTCATATTCTCTACCTTTGCTCTGTATCCCACTCTCTTCCATTCTTCCTGGGACCTTTCATATTTTGACTTCTAGATTTTGAATTTCTTCCTTTAATGGCTCCTTCCATCAGCATTTCCATATGCTCAAGATCCTCCCATCTTAAAAAAATAAAAATCCTTTCTCAATGCCCTCCCTCTCTAGTTCATCCATTGCCATTATTCTGCCACCTATTATCTGGATAACCAAATCTCACTCTCCTCTAGTTTTAGTTACTACTTTCTAGCCCAGTAAATTAGCATCATCACTAATTTGTTCAATCATCCTTTATTCTTTCTCACCCACCTAACTTTTCTAACCAGTCAGCATATACCTTCACTCATGTCCCAGAATAGATTACCTCCAGCAATTATAACTCCCAATACTTAAACAACTTCTTCTTGATCTTTTAACACTAATAACCTACAGTGTTTGACTTTCACACTAAACATATGTATGTCCCATGAGGCAATAAGACCATGTTTGTCATGTTCACTGCTGTCCCTGTACTTACACACTGACAACATATACTAGAGGCTCAATAAATGAAAGGCAAAACCAAGGCCACACCATACCCCACATCTGGTGATAAACATAGATAAATATCATAAATCAATATGAAGTATATTTTCTAAAATGCTACAGAATAAAGGGGGCATGTTTCCAGTCATTCATTCAGCAAACATTTACCTTCATGCTTACCACGCACCAGTACTGTCCTAGGTGCTAATGATACAGCAATGAACAAAACAGTAGTCCCTGCCCTCATGGAGTTTATGATTCAACTAACCAAAGGAAACAGATGCCCTTTAAAAGAATCCAGTTCAAATCCAAAAGACAATACAATAAGACATGGCTTTCATAAAACAGGGACAGAAAACAATCCTAAAAAAAAAAAAAAAGAATGAGGGGCGCCTAGGTGCCTCAGCTGGTTAAACATCTGCCATCTGCTCAGGTCATGATCCCAGGGTCCTGGGATTGAGCCTCAGGTCGAGCTCCCTGCTCAGCAGGAAACCTGCTTCTCCCTCTCTCTCTGCCCCTATCCCTGGCTTGTGCTCTCTCTCCTGCTCCTGCTCTCTCTCTCCCTCAGATAAATATTTTTTTTAAAAAAAGAATGAAATTAAAAGACAAAAAGGGAGATAACTGACATAAGGAAGGTTCACCTAAACAGTAACACACACACACACACACACACACACACACACACACACACACAGTTGATATATATGAAGAAGAGCTAATACTGTGAAAAAAAAAATCAATCAATTCAGCAGTGCAGGGGCACAGTCTAATATACTAAATATACCAGAATTCAGAAGCCAGCCCCTGGTAAACACTAGTCTGCTTTCTGTTTCTATGGATTCATTTATTCCAGATATTTCACATAAATAGATTTCCATTTATTTTTAAATACCATAGTTTATATTTTTCTTGGAAAAATCATTTCTTCGAATTTTTCAAATTGTTAACCAAAACTTACACTTATTCTTAATCTCTGGTATATCTGTAGTTAGATTTTTTTTCTCTCCCACCTTCAACTCTCAGTTCTCATTTTCGGGGCACTTGGGTGGCTCAGACGGTTAAGTGTCTACCTTTGGCTCAGGTCATGATCCCAGGGTCCTGGGATCGAGCCCCACATCGGGCTCCCTGCTCAGTGGGGCGCCTGCTTCTCCCTCTCCCTCTGCCTGCTGCTTCCCCTGCTTGTACACTGTCAAAAAAAAAAAAAAATCTTAAAAAAAAGTTCTCATTTTCTACTGTGTATCAGGCAACCTTCTAGGCAGGGAAATATAAAGCTTTAAAAAAAAAAAAAAAGAGCCACACAAGAGTTTTGCTAATTTAGAAGGGAAAAGAGACAATAAGTAAACAAATGAATACATGATTTAATTTCAACTAGTGAAAAATGCTATGAAGACAAATAAAGAAGGGCAATGTTTAGAAAGTGAGATAGGGTGTTATATTACACAAATAAGATCAGGGAAGGCTTGTCTGAGAGGATGACATTTACAGAGATCTGAATGAAATGAGGAGGTAATCCTTCAGAATGTATATGAAGATCTAGGCCAGAGAAAAACCAATTACAAAAATACTGAAGCAGGAATAAGCTTGGAATGTTCAAGGACCAACAATGAAGGCCAGCGTGACTGGAAAAGAGTAAGAAAGAATGGTAGATGAGGTCACAGAGGTAGCCAGGGTTCAGATTATAAAGGGTACTGTTGATCCTGGTAAAGACTGAATTTTATTCTCAGTATGATGGGAAACCACGAGAATTTTCATGAAAGGCTACTCCATAAACAGAAGACTGCAGGCAGACCAATTAGGAACCTTCTGGAGCAGCCCAAGTAAGAGATTATGAGGACTACCACCATCATGACAGACATGATGTGCTAACTGGTCAAAATTGCTATACATAGGGGCACCTGGGTGGCTCAGTCAGTTAAGCGCCTGCCTTCGGCTCAGGTCATGATCCCAGGATCCTAGGATCAAGCCCCACGTTGGGCTCTCTGTTCGGGGTGGGGAGCCTGCTTCTCCCTCTCCCTCTGCCTGCCCCTCCCCCTGCTTGTGCTCTCTCTCTCTCTCTCTCTCTCTGCCAAATAAATATAATCTTTAAAAAAAAAGAATTGCTGGGCACCTGGGTGGCTCAGTTGGTTAAGTGACTGCCTTCGGCTCAGGTCATGATCCTGGAGTCCCGGGATCAAGTCCCACATCAAGCTCCCCGCTTAGCGGGGTGTCTGCTTTTCCCTCTGACCCTCTTCCCTCTCGTGCTGTCTCTCATTCTCTCTGTCTCAAATAAATAAAATCTTTAAAAAAATAAAATAAAATAAAAATTAAAAATAAAAAAAGAATTGCTATGTTTTATTTTTTTGTTTAAAGAATTGCTATACATTTTATTTAAATTCAATTAACATATAATGTATTATTTTTCAGAGGTAGAGGTCAGTGACTCATCAGTCTTATATAATACCCCCAGTGCTCATTACATCATGTGCCCTCCTTAATGTCCATCACCTAGTTACCCCCAACCCCCTCCCCTCCAGCAACCCTCAGTTTGTTTCCTAGAATTAAAAGTTTTTTATGCTTTGTCTCCCTCTCTGATTTCATCTTATTTTTTCCTCTCTTCCCCTATGATCCTGTTTTGTTTCTTAAATTCCACATATCAATGAGATCATACAATAACTGTCTTTCTCTGATTGACTTATTTTGATTAGCGTAATATCCTTTAGTTCCATCCATGTCGTTGTAAATGGCAAGGCTTCATTTTTCTTGATGGCTGAGTAGTATTCCATTGTGTGTGTGTGTGTGTATGTGTGTGTGTATCACATCTTTTTTATCCATTCATTTGTCGATAGACATCTGGACTCTTTCCATAGTCTGGCTATTGTGGACATTGGTGCTATGTGGCACATGCACTGGGGTTCATGTGCCCCTTCAGATCACAACGTTTGTATCTTTGGGGTAAATACCCAGTAGTGCAATTGCTGGGTTGTAGGGTAGCTCTATTTTCAACTTTTTGAGGAACCTCCATACTGTTTTCCAGAGTGGCTGCACCAGCTTGCATCCCCACCAACAGTATAGGAGGGTTCCCCTATCTCTGCATCCTCACCAACATCTGTCATTTCCTGACTTGTTAATTTTAGCCATTCTGACTGGTGTGAGGTGGTATCTCATTGTGGTTTTGACTTGTATTTCCCTGATGCCAAGTGATTTAGAGCATTTTTTCATGTGTCTGTTGGCCATTTGGGTATCTTCTTTGGAGAAATGTCTGTTCATGTCTTCTGCCCATTTCTTGATTGGATTATTTGTTCTTTGGATGTTGAGTTTGAGAAGTTCTTTATAGATTTTTGGATACTAGCCCTTTATCTGATAAGACATTTGCAAATATCTTCTCCCATTCTATCAATGTCTTTGGTTTTGTTGACTGTTTCCTTTGCTGTGCAAAAGCTTTTTATCTTGATGAACTCCCAATAGTTCATTTTTACCCTTGTTTCCTTGCCTTTGGAGACGTGTCTAGCAAGAAGTTGCTGCAGTTGAGGTCATAGAGGGTGCTGCCTGTGTTCTCCTCTAGGATTTTGATGGATTCCTGTCTCACATTTAGGTCCTTCATCCATTTTGAGTCTATTTTTCTGTATGATGTAAGAAAATGGTCCAGGTTCATTCTTCCGCATGTGGCTGTCCAATTTTCCCAACACCATTTGTTGAAGAGACTTTTTTCCATTGGACATTCTTTCCTGCTTTGTCAAAGATTAGCTGACCACAGAGTTTAGGGTCCATTGATCTATGTGTCTGTTTTTGTGCTAATACAATACCGTCTTGATGATAACAGCTTTGTAATAGAGCTTCACGTCCAGAATTGTGATGCCCCCAGCTCTGGTTTTCTTTTTCAAAATTCCTTTGGCTATTCAGGGTCTTTTCTAGTTCCATACAAATTTTAGAATTACTTGTTCCAGCTCTGTGAAAAAAGGTGATGGTATTTTGATAGGACTTGCACTGAATGCATAGATTCCTCAAGGTAGCATAGACATTTTAACAGTATTTGTTCTTCTGATCCATGAGCATGGAACGTTTTTCAATTTCTTTATGTCTCCCTCAATTTCTTTCATGAATGTCCTAGTTTTCTGAGTACAGATCCTTTGCCTCTTTGGTTAGATTTATTATTCCTAAGTATCTTATGGTTTTGGGTGCAATTGTAAATGGGATCGACTCCTTAATTTCTCTTTCTCTGTCTCATTGTTAGTGTATAGAAATGCAACTGATTTCTGTGCATTGATTTTATATCCTGCCACTTTGCTGAATTCCTGTATGAGTTCTAGCAATTTTGGGGTGGAGTCTTTTGGGTTTTCCACATAGAGTATCATGTCATCTGCAAAGAGTAAGAGTCTGACTTCTTTGCCGATTCGGATGCTTTTTATTTCTTTTTGTTGTCTGATTGCTGAGGCTAGGACTTCTAGTACTATGTTGTCACATGCCTGTCATGTTCCTGATCTTAGGGGAAAAGCTCTCAGTTTTTCCCCACTGAGAATGATATTTACTGTGGGCTTTTCATATACGGCTTTTATGATATTGAGGTATGTTCCCTCTATCCCTACACTGTGAAGAAATTTAATCAAGAAAGGATGCTATACTTTGTCAAATGCTTTTTATGCATCTATTGAGATGATCATATAGTTCCTGTCCATTCTTTTATTAATGTAGTGTAACAAGTTGATTGATCTGCAGATGTTGAACCACCCTTGCAGCCCAGGAATAAATCCCACTTGGTTGTGGTGAATGATCCTTTTAATATACTGTTGGATCCTACTGGCTAATATCTTGGTGAGAATTTCTGCATCCAAGTTCATCAGGGATATTGGTCTGTAATTCTCCTTCTTGGTGGGGTCTATGTCTGGTTTTGGGATCAAGGTAATGCTGGCCTCATAGAAAGAGTTTGGAAGTTTTCCTTCCATTTCTATTTTTTGAAACAGCTTCAGAAGAATGGGTATTAATTCTTCTTTAAATGTTTGGTAGAATACCCCTGGGAAGCCATCTGGCCCAGGACTCTTGTTTATTGGGAGATTTTTGATTACAGCTTCAATTTCCTTCCTGGTTATGTGTCTGTTCAGGTTTTCTACTTCTTCCTGGTTCAGTTTTGGTAGTTTATACATCCCTAGGGATGCCTCCATTTCTTCCAGATTGCCTAATTTGTTGGCATATAGTTGCTCATGATATGTTCTTATAATTGTTTGTATTTCTTCGGTTTTGATTGTGATCTCTCCTCCTTCACTCATGATTTTATTTATTTGGATCCTTTCTCTTTTCTTCTTGGTAAGTCTGGCCAGGAGTTTATCAATCTTATTAATTCTTTCAAAGAACCAGCTCCTAGTTTTGTTGATCTGTTCTACTGTTCTTTTGGTTTCTATTTCATTGATTTCTGCTCTAATCTTTATTATTTTTCTTCTCCTGCTGGGTTTAGGCTTTATTTGCTGTTCTTTCTCCAGCTCCTTTCTCCAGCTGTAAGGTTAGGCTGTGTATTTGAGACCTTTCTTGTTTCTTAAGAAAGGTTTGTATTGCTATACACTTCCCTCTTAGGATTGCCTTTGCTGCATCCCAAAGGTTTTGAACAGTTGTGCTTTCATTTTCATTTGTTTCTATGAATTTTTTTTAATTCTTTAATTTCCTGGTTGATCCATTCATTCTTTAGTAGGATGCTCTTTAACCTCCATGTTTTGAGTTCTTTCCAAAATTCCTCTTGTGATTCAGTTCAAGTTTCAAACCACTGTGGTCCAAAAATATGCAAGGAATGATCCCATTTCTTTTGGTGCCAGTTGAGACCTGATTTGTGACCTAGTATGTGATCTATTCTGGAGAATGTTCCATGTGCACTTGAGAAGAATGTGTATTCTGTTGCTTTTGGATGGAATGCTCTGAAAATATCTGTGAAGTCCATCTGGCCCAGTGTGTCATTCAAAGTCCTTGTTTCCTTGCTGATCTTCTGCATAGATGATGTGTCCGTTGTAGTGAGTAGGGTGTTAAAGTCCCCTACTATTACTGTATTATTATCAATGTGTTTCTTGTGTTTCTTATATTGATGCGTCTTGCTTTTTTTATCCAATCTGATACCTTGCATCTTTTGATTGGGGTATTTAGCCCATTTACATTCAGAGTAACTACTGAAAGATACAAATTTAGTGCCATCGTATTACCTGTAAAGTCACTGTTTTTGTATGTTGTCTCTGTTTCTTTCTGGTCTATGTTACTTTTAGGCTCTCTCTTCACTTAAAGGATCCCCTTTAATATTTTTTTGCAGGGCTGGTTTAATGATCACAAATTCTTTGTTTCTGCTTTTCCTAGAGGCTTTTTATCTCTCCCATTTTGAATGACATCCTTGCTGGATAAAGTATTCTTGACTGCATATTTTTCTCATTTAGCCCCCTGAATATCATTTCAGTCCTTTCTGGCCTGCCAGGTCTCTGTGGATAGGTCTGCTGCCCACCTAATGTTTCTACCCTTGTAGGTTACGGACCTCTTGTCCTGAGGTGCTTTCAGGATTTTCTCTTTGTCTCTGAGATTTGCAAGCTTCACTATTATATGTGGAGGTGTTGACCTATTTTATTGACTTTGAGGGCGGGGTTCTCTGTGCCTCTTGGACTTGAACACCTGCTTCTTTCCCCAGATTAGGGAAATTCTCCACTATAATTTGCTCCAATATACCTTCTGCTCCTCTCTCTTTTCTCTTCTTTTGGGATCCCCATTATTCTAATATTGTTTTCCTTTATGGCATCACTATCTCTTGAATTCTCACCTTGTGATCCAGTAGTTGTTTATCTTTTTTTCAGCTTCTTTATTCTCCATCATTTTGTCTTCTATATCACTAATTCTCTCTTCTGCCTCATTTATCCTAGCAGTTAGAGCCTCCATTTTTTATTTTATCTCATTAATACTTTTTTATTTCAACTTGATTAGATTTTAGTTCTTTTATTTCTCCAGAAAGGGATTCTCTAGTGTCTTCTATGCTCTTTTCATGCCCAGCTAGTATCTTTATAATCGTTATTCTGAACTCTAGTTCCAACATCTTACTTATATCCATACTGATCAGGTCCCTGGCAGTCCATACTGCCTCTTGTTCTCTTTTTTTGAGGTGAGTTTTTCTGTCTTGTCATTCTTGCAGAAAGTGATCACTTTTCTATTTGTAGAGTTGCAGCTATTCTTTTCTTACATCTGGTTGAGTCTGCAGGTGTTCAGAATGATTTGATAGCTATCTAGCTGAATTCCTGGGACCAGATGAAACTAAGATCTCCTCTTCCTCTACCATCTTGGACTATCTCCCCTTTTATTCTTGTAGTACTTCACTATATATATTTTAAAGGTGCAACTTACAGGATTTGCTGATATGGTGATGTGAGGTATAAAGAAATTAGATTAACATTGTTTATAAACATTTTTTCCTTTTTCTTGGTCAGCGATTTACCTACTCTTCTTTTCAAAGAACGAGATTTTGGGTGTGTTTGTTAAGTCTTTTTTTTTAAAAGATTTTATTTATTTATTTGACAGAGAGAGACACAGCAAGAGAGAGAACACAAGCAGGGGGAGTGGAAGAGGGAGAAGCAGGCTTCCTGTGGAGCAGGGAGCCTGATGCGGGGCTCGATCCCAGGATCCTGGGATCATGACCTGAGCCAAAGGCAGACACTTAATGACTGACCCACCCAGGTACCCCTGTTAAGTCTATCTTAAAAAGTTATATTTCAGGACACGTGGGTGGCTCGTCAGTCACTTCTCCCTCTCCCTCTGCCTGCCATTCCCTCTGCTTGGGCTCTCTCTCTCTCTCTCTGTCAAATAAATAAATAAAATCTTTAAAAAAAATTTGTAGGAAAAAACTCACTAGATGACTATAATAAAAAGAAGCAATGTACCACAATGATCAAAAGGAAAGAATCACTGTCTTACCACTTCCTAGTTATGTTATACTGGGCAAGTTACTTAAACTTTCTATATCTTACAGATGGCTGTGAAATTAAGTAATTCATGTAAAAACTTAGCATACTGCCTGGCTTATGAAAAAGCCCATTATATATTATTTTTCAGAGTAAAAGCCCATTAAATATTGATCATTATTTTTTTAGGAGGCTTCAAAGCCTTGTATTGTATAACTATTTTATTGTTAAGATTTAACAAAATAAAGAGATTTATATAGATCAGATAGTCAAACATACTTCTATCTCAGCTTGTGTAACTCCTACTCATTCTTGAAATTTTAGCTCAGACTCCCATGACTACCCCTGCCATGTTCTGGTTACCTGTCCCTCCTTTGTCCTTCCCTTATAATAAACGCTTACAATTCTATCAACACTTACATTCTATCATAATTGCTTTTTTAACTGTTTGCTCTACTAGTGTATCAGCTCTATGAATGGAAAAATTAAACTTTTTATCTTTGCACTTTCTGTCTCCCACACATAAAAGGTGCTCAATAGGGGTGCCTGGGTGGCTCAGTCTGTTGAGCATCCAACTCTTGGTTTCAGCTCAGGTCATGATTTTGGTGTCGTGGGATTGAGCCCCACATCAGGCTCCATGCCCTGCAGGGGGTCTGCTTAAGATTCTCTCTCTCCTTCTCTGCCCCTCTACCTGCTCGTGTTCTCTCTAAAATAAATAATTTTTTTAAAGTGCTCAATAAATATTCGCAGAATAAAGGCAAAAACTAATACAGTAATAACTAGATTACAAGAAAAATAAGTTACAATGACGTATCTCCCTAGTCCATCCCTTTCCAGGACAATCAGCAAAACACACACACACACACACCCACACACATCATCATCATCATCACACCAGGACCCTGATTCATACAGAGCCAGGATATAGAGATAATCAGTGTAATAATAATTCACCAGAGTTTTGCTCTAAGAGGCAATCAATATTAGCAAGATAAAGATTGGTTTAACTTGTCAATATATCATTCTGAGACTGAACTAGCTATTTTCAGGACTTGAACCCCTACCCCCATCTTGACAAAAACCCCCATTTTAGTGAAACAGACAGATGTGGTTTCAGAGAGACACATTACTGTGCTAATAGCCATAACAAATGCAATAAAAAATTACTCTAAGCCTTATCTTAAGGAAGATGGGAAGCACTCAGAGGCCTCCTTGGTAAGGGTAACCTAGTTTCTGTTACACTGCTGTCTAATACAGCATGTTCTGATAAATTAAATCCATCACAAGAACTCCACCCATTTGTTGGAAAAGGAGATCAGGAAATAATCTTTGAACCCCCAACTGAAACTACTCAGACCCCACACTGCCTAAGACTCAACCCCCCAGCATTGCTTCTAATATCACCTATCCTCCCTGAAATTGGTGGGACAGCAAGCGAAGGTTACAGTAAGAAGAGCCATATCAAATTCATTATGATGAACAAGCCACAACCATTTTTCGGTTGGTCTATTTGTTGTACCTGGCGCACATACACATAACCACAAGATTTGAATGGGGTGGGGCTGGTGAGGTGAACTGTGGAATGCCTGGAATTTCTCAAAGAATATTGGGGTTAAAAAAGTAGAAGTTACCACACTTCAGCAGTATGTGGACTCTCCAAGTCTGCCCGTACCAAAGCACTATTTCATACCAACTGTTAGACTGTGATTTTATAAAAAGAAATATATACTTAGTCTTCAACCACTGTTCTAGGCACACAGCTCCTAAAACCCTAGTGATTTGCCAAGGGAGTGGTAATGTTCTTTTGTTATGTTAATAAGATGACTTTTGGACAACCTCTAGGTAACCTCAGGATGGGGGCTGGTTGCCAAGAGAACCAACCATGTGATTAGAGGGTTGGAACTTATAGTCTCACTCTACAAACTTTGGGGAAGAAGGGAAAGGCTGGAGGTTGAATTAATCACCAATGCCCAAAATTTAACCAACTGTGCCTACCTAATGAAGTCTCCATAAAAACCCAGAAGGATGGGGTTCAGAGAGCTTCCATCAGGTTGATGAACACACAGAGATTCAGGGAGAATGGTGCACTTAGAGAGCAGGGAAGCTCTGTGCCCCTTCTCACATCCCTTGCCCTATGCATCTCTTCCATCTGGCTGCTCCTGAGTTGTATCCTTTTATAATAAACTGATAATCTCATAAGCAAAAAGTTTCTCCGAATTATTTGAGCCACTCTAGCACATTAACTGAATGCAAGGAAGGGGCACAGTATGTCTGATGCCTCCAATCTATAGCCAGTGGGGCCAGAAGCACAGGTGACAACCTAGACTTGCAATTGGCATCTGAAATGGGCTCTGGGAGGGAACGAGCAATCTTGTAGCAAGCACTGAGCCCTTAACCTGTGGGATTTGGCCCTATCTCTAGGTAGGGTCAGAATTAAGATAACTGCTCAGTGGTGCTGAAAAAAAACACACATCAGACTGACCAACTACGATTTCAGATAATAACATCCATGTTGTTGGTTACCAAATGGGGTGCAATATCTGATCAAGCTCCTAATATATGTACTGTATGCTAATTTTATACAATCAGAAGCTCCAAGGACCCAGGAGACCACCACCTACACATCTTAGCCGGCACCTTCCAAAGGGTGGTGATAAACAGTTTTGATTTCAGCAATTTGTCAAAATATAAAGGGGACTAAAGAAACAGCTTTGAGGCAGGAGTAATGTATTCCTACTCCCATGAATGGAAATATAGTTTGTGTAAAAAGAGAACGAGAGCTACACATTTTCAAAAGAGCTCTGTCACAATTATCTAAGGGATCATATTAAGTTTGTTTTAAAAACTGGAATGACAACCAAGTCTGAGTCTATACAAATATCCCAACATCTAGTAGAGACATAACTATCTGGAAGGACTTACAAAGAATAGGAGAAGCAAGTCTTTAAGGTACCCTCAGCAGTTAAGACTTTCTGTAATAAGGAAACAGACTCAATCCCCACTGGCTTAAGCAAAATAGAGAATTTTCTGTTTATTTTAGAGAATAACCAGGGGTAAAGTTGACCTCTCCTGCAACCGAGGCTTGAGGATGAGAAGATCCAACTCTTTTTTTTTTTTAAGATTTTATTTATTTGTCAGAGATAGAAAGAGAGAGAGAACATAAGCAGGGGGAGCGGCAGGCAGAGGGAGAAGCAGCCTCCCCGATGAGCAAGGAGCCCAATGTGGGACTCGATCCCAGGACCCAGGGATCATGACCTGAGCCACCCAGGTGTCCCAAGGATCCAACTCTTGATTCTGTTTCACCTACACTGGATCTGGTCTCAGTCTCCCCATTGTGGTCCCCAACAACTTCACACTCACATCATCAGCACATCCAGTCCAGCAGGAGAGAGCAAGGTCTTTGTTCTGAGATTTACTCTGATTTGATAGTTTAGGTCATGTGTGTACTACTGAACCAAAGCAATGTGATGTACTGATTAGCTGAGGCCTATGTCATGTCCTCCACCTCTAGCCCCACTCAGGCCAGGTGGATGGAATATTGAAAAACAGCATCTCACACTAAAATTGAAGCTACTAAACCAAAGGGAAAACAGAATGTAAGTTAAGGAGACAACCAACAATGTCCCCCACAGTGCTATATTGCCTAGAGGGGACAGTTAAAACCATCACTTGGATGAGTGTCATTTCTACCATAACTCAGTGAAAGAAGCTATGAGGCAGAGCCATAATTTCTCAAACAAGGAAACAGAGAGATTTTGCTCAAAGGCCTAATTGCACCATCTTTAGAGAAAATTATATCTGAGAGACTAAGCAGATATAACAGACTACGTGGCTCTCACTAAGCCCCTTGCCAAGCTGACTAGAGAGAATCTGGCTGGCCTTAGCATCTGATATCAGCCAGAAAACAGCAGGGGCAACTGTGTGTACTTACAAGGCAGGTACTCAATCTATGGCCTAGTTTTGGAGAGAGATGGGGAAGGCCTGCAAGCAGCAATATTAAACGGTGGAAAAATCAATGTCCCTGTAATGACTCTTTACAACCCCCATAAGCCTTTGCACAATTACCCTTTATACACCCACTTCAGATGAATGAGGGGACAATACTGTATCAAGAGGATTCAGAGAAAATAAACATATGGCATTCCCTATTCAGAAACCATCCAAGAGAGGCGCCTGGGTGGCTCAGCTGGTTGAGTGACTGCCTTCGGCTCAGGTCATGATCCTGGAGTCCCGGGATCGAGTCCCACATCGGGCTCCCTGCTGAGCAGGGAGTCTGCTTCTCCCTCTGACCCTCTTCCCTCTTGTGCTCTCTATCTCTCATTCTCTCTCTCTCAAATAAATAAAATCTAAAAAAAAAAAAGAAAAGAAAAGAAACCATCCAAGGGAAAGACTAATATACCACTAATAAGTTTGAGTTTATCACTGAGGTAAATAATTATCCAAAAATATAAGGAGTATAGGGACACCTGGGTGGCTCGGTCGTTAAGTGTCTGCCTTCAGCTCAGGTCATGATCCCAGGGTCCTGGGATCGAGCTCCGCACTGGGCTCCCTGCTCAGTGGGAAGCCTGCTTCTCCCTCTCCTGCTCCCCCTGCTTGTGTTCCCTCTCTCACTGTGTCAGAAAATAAATAAAATCTTAAAAAAAAAATTATATATATATATATGGAGTATATACCTTCATAAATACAGATTGATAAAAACTTCATAGATGTCCTTACCAGCATTAAATTGAATGTCACAGGGCAACAAGAATGACCCTTAAACTATGATCACAGTATTAATTATTGGCAGTGCATAATGAACTGCTTCCACCCCTAAACCACTGAGGTAATTATCTAGGAGGAGTGGATGTCATCTGAGTTCTATATATATATCTGGAGCAGCCTTGATTTACATACCCTTAAAACTTGAGCCACTGCTCCCAAATGAGAGTGGAATATTGGTATAAAGTGGGAAGATCTGTAACATCCTATAGCAGTAAAGGGGAGAAAGTGAACAGTGAACACTTCTCATAGGGGAGACTAAAGGTAATAATGCTCTATTCCAGGAATGTCAGAAATTATCACTAACTAATGGGATATTGTATAAGGGACTACAGTCCTCCAGCAAAATGGGTTTTGGAAACAGGTGTATACTCTTTCAGAAGTAGTATCTAATAATTCAGAGGAATACCTGCCAGCTTAAAATAGTACAACCAAACCAGGGCCAGAACTGGCAGAGAGATAAGCAATAAGCAAAGATTAGCCAGTAGTGCTCCAAGTGGGAGCAGACAAGAGCCTCCTTCACTGACCAGATTAACAACACATATCACCATCCCACAAGTGAGCAGGACACAGTAACCAGAGGAGAGGGAGGCAATATTTAATGCCTTAGGGAGGAGTCCTCAGTTACCTCTCAAAGAAAAGGACACCTCCCTCTACCACACATGGAAGCAATGAGTTCCCTTTCATTGATTCTAAAGCACAAGCCTCAGATTGTAGATTGTGTCTGTTTGATATCTAGGGCAAGAATTTGAGAATGGTATCAGTAATGCAGAAGGACATGGAAAGAGTAGGGAAGACGCAGAGTGGAAAGGGCTAGGGAGACACTGTAGTTCAGGAGTAGAAGGGCAACACTTGCCCTGGAACAGAGAATCCAACCAAAAATCTGATCTATGAACTGAGGATGCCCAGAAAGGATGCTTTGTATGTGGCCTGACAAAGACACATAGTGGAGTATATACTCTACTGACTAAAGGGGGAGGGAGAAGTATTCCCTTTTACAAGGAGTCACAGGATTCAACTAAAGGAAGAGAGTAACAGGACTGCATCTTCTCGCCTATGCCTACCTATCCATCTCTACTGATGCAAGTCATTTAATGGTTATTGGTATATTCAGGTTTTCTGTTTCTTGAGTCAATTTTTGAAAAGTATTTTTTAAGCCCACTATTTGCTCGAAGTATTAAAGTGGGCTTAAGGGAATATGAGCAGGAACCAATAGTGTTTACTACAGAAGGGAAAGGCTCTTTCTCGCTTAACCACTCTCATATTTTCCATCTCTTTATCTGCACTGCACTCTGACAGTTTCTTCAAATCTATCTGCAAATCACTAATTCTCTCTTCAGCCATTCCTACTTTGTAATTCAGTGAAATAGTCAATGAACCAAGAGTAAACCCTAATGTAAACTACAGACTTTGGGTGATAATGGTGTGTCAATGTAGGAATTCATCAATTTTAACAAAAGTATACAACTATAGTGTAGGATGCTGACGGGGGGAGGGTTGCACATGTGTGGGAACGGGGGGACATGAGAACTTCTGTACTTTCCGTTCAACTCTGCTGTGAATCCAAAACTGCTCTAAAAAATAAAAGTTTATTAACTGCTTTTTTAAAATGGAAAGAAGGAAGAGAATGAGGGAAAGATGGGGAAAGGTAGGATCAATTAATAGGGAAATGATCAAATTTTTGACATATGAGATACTATGAACCATGGAATATTATGTAGAGTTCAAACAGTGTACAGTGCATCTATTGTAAGATGAAAAATTCTCCAAGTTTTACACTTAAGTGAAAAAAAGCAAGTCACAGAGCAGTATGTAAAGTATGGCCTTATTATAATTTTTAAAACAATGTGTTTACAGACCTGTGTGTATGTATATATATATTTAGAACTGTGAGAAAATACACATAAAACTTTATAAATGTTCCCAAAGAAAATGAGTACAGTATGAAAAGGGAGATAAAGGTGAAATTTTTAAAATATACTTTTTAACTTAAAAAATAATAAATGAAATTCAATGTGCAATGTACTACATTCACCATCTCTGTCTAGTTCCAAAACATTTTCATCACCCCAAAAGCATTTATTCATTATTAATGTCAGTATAACTTTTTAATTATTCATTGAGTCAGCATAAATTTTCTGTGAATCCCCACAAAGAAGATCTCAAAGGGTGAAGGATGAGAGGCTAGAAGATCTTTAGAAAATCGAGAAAATCTTTGCCTTTCAAGTTGACTGGCTTCTCAAAGAGTGATCCCACAAATCTACAATGTCTCAATGCATATCTAGTGGCACATATAAAAAAAAATCCAAAACCATGGAAATGGGGCGCCTAGGTGGCTCAGTTGGTTAAGCGACTGCCTTCGGCTCAGGTCATGATCCTGGAGTCCCAGGATCGAGTCCCGCATCGGGCTCCCTGCTCAGCAGGGAGTCTGCTTCTCCCTCTGACCCTCTTCTCTCTTGTGCTCTCTGTCTCTCATTCTCTCTCTCTCAAATAAATAAATAATATCTTAAAAAAAAAAATCACTCAAAAAAAAAAACAAAATCATGGAAATGAAGTTTAAAAATTTAGATCCTTTTTAATATATGCATTTTCTAATAAAATACTTTAAAGTTACATTATAGAACTGTTTTGTCACCAGTTCAGTAAAAGGTCAAATCAAAAGAGTATTTATAGAACTACCACTACCACTTCCTGCATCATTTGCTTTCCCTTGGTTTCTCCAAACCATATAATGAACCAGTCCAGCAGGACTGTGAAGTTAAAATTAACCTGCTATTTTAGAGGACTAAGTCCAGGCACTAAGCATTCTTATAAATAACATCAAGAAACAACCAAAACACATCTACACAGTAAAAACTTTATTTTAGTAACATATGTTAGCTAAAATTCTTTACAAATTATATTCTTGGACTTAGGAATGCTTCTCTACTTCTAAAACATGTGAAATACAGATGGGCAAGGCTGCCTCAAATCTGTTCCTAGTATTAACCTATAAATAAAATTTAAAATAAAATGTCTTCTGATCTTCTAGTTATTCAAAGTTCATTAAGAACAAACTAAGTATAAGGCCTTGAGAAGGTACTGGAGAAAAAAAATTTTAAGTTAGTAACAGTTCCTGCCTAAAAGGAGCATCCAGTCTGGTAATGAGAGTTAAGGAAAACTGAAGTGAAGTACAATTCAAAATAGAAGGTGCTAGGTACCACAAGAGAAATACAAAATGTGCTGGGAGATTGTAAGAGGGTTTAAGTAAACAAACAGTTCCTAAGGTGCCCAGTGTCATGCTGGATACTAAGGATAGCAACAGTGCACTGCCTTCAAGAAATTTGACAGCCTAGGGGCGCCTGGGTGGCTCAGTTGGTTAAGCGTCTGCCTTCGGCTCTGTCATGATCCCAGGGTCCTGGATTAAGCCCCAAATCAGGCTCCCTGCTCAGCGTGAAGCCTGCTTCCCCCTCTCCCGTTCCCCCTGCTTGTGCTTGCTCTCTCTCTCTGTCAAATAAATAAATATTTTTTAAAAAATTAAAAAATTTTAAAAGAAAGAAATTTGACAGCCTAGGGGGCCGGGCTGCCTCAGTCAGTGGAGCATGCAGCTCTTGATCTCAGGGTTGGGTACAGTTTTCTGCATTTCCCTAGTATTTCTCACAGAGGAAATTGTGCATAAGCACGTGAACTTCCCATTATGCTCACCTCGTTCCCTGATATATCAATCACATTAAAATAAATTCACATTTTCAAAATAAGTGATAGAGCAGAACGAAAATACTCAATCTCAATTCCTACAGTATTGAGGATGGGAAATAATTTGCTGTTTTCTAATGAACATTCTTAGAAAGCAATGACTAGATATTCTTAGACATTGCAATAACCTAAAACCAAACAAAGACTGTCAATAAACTATTTTAAAAGCAGTTAGCCGAATAACTGCATTGTCATTAAGGAGATCAAAATAAGTTACCCACAAGAACACTTTTTTTTTTTTTTTACCAAAACAGTTAATGCCAGGGATGACTATAATGATTAGTTATAAAAAGAAATCAACCACTCTTATCAGAATATCTGTCCTCCAAAGCAATTTTTTATGATTTCATCATGAAATATGGACACAAGTTAAATCCATTAATCCTCCAAATATGAACCATCTTCAAATTTTTGGAAAACACTACTCACAACCCTTACTTGGCTTCTATACTACTCCCAGCGATCTACTTTGGACATTTAAAGATAATGCCAGGACCAGCCTCCGATTTCTAAAGCTGACAGACATAGGAAGCAGAAGACATCAGAAGACAAGCCAGGCTTGATACAAAGATGACTTAGGAGTAGATGCAAGGCAGATTATTTAACTATCCCAGAATTTTCACCAAATCAGAACCAGCATTAGAAATCAAGTTTCCCAATATCTGCCTTTAATCATCGCTGTCATATTTGATTCTCTCTTCATACCAAACAGAAAAAAAAAAAAAAACAAAAACAGTTAATTGTATTAGTGTAATGGTAAGAACTGGGGTTCTGGGGCTATTCTCCATGGCCACTTACTAGTTTTCTGAGTGTGAGCAAAGTAATGAGCCTTTCAAAGATTCAGTTTCCTCATCTATAAATTGAGGCTAATAATATAAAAGTGACTTTCCATTCATATGTTTTAAAAAATAAGGGAACTAAAGCAAATAAAGAACTTCAGCATAGTCTGGCACTTGCTAAGCAACTGGCATACATGAAAGTGTTAACTGAAAATCAGTATTCACTGGGGATACAAACCACCATCACTTTTCTAAATTCCTTACTTGTTCATTTATAACATGTCTCTTATACTGGCTGCCAACTTCTTTTTTAAAATGTCATCTTCCTAGAAGTAGACTTTTGCATAAGTAAAATAATTTCTCCTAGCTTCCTGGAAATAAAGTTCAAGGGAAAGTTTACAAATAAACTTGGCTCCTTTTCTCCATCTTGAAGGGAAGTAGAGTATTAGTCTTGCTTCCTTCTGTCTCTAAGCTCAGTTCTAGGGCATGGTGAAGAACTAGAGCTGGTGCTGATGTGGTGTTCTGAAAAACTTAAGAGCTGTGCCTCAGTGCTGGATTTGTAAATCTGGGATATCTAAATCATACTCAGTGAGAATCATTTTATTATTTTTGCCCTAATTATGTAGCCCTAATTGTATACCATTTAAAAAAAAATGTTTTTCCTTATCTATTTTCCTCTAAATTCCTGATTTGCCTATATTGGGCTATAACCCAAAGCAATTATTCACCTTAATACATGCTCTCACTATACATCAACTGCATTTAAACTTCAAAAATCATTCTTACACATGAACACCATTGCTATTCTCAACATGCAACCAGAGAAAACCTCATTATAGTATTAACAAAGCTTAAGTGCTGAAGAAAATCTATAAGTAATTAAAGCAAGAAAGCAGGTCCCATCTAAGACATCCTGAGATTGAAGTAATCTGATCTCCCACGTATTTATCCCTTATCTTCTAAGAAAAATTATTACTCTCACCAAGCAAAAATATTACAGGTGAATCAAAAAGAGTGTTTAGCAGAGACTTACTACATTCACTGTCACAACTATGGAGGATATCCGTATTATGTGACATGTGACTTCTCTTATTAATACGTTCTAGTCTCCTGCCCCCAACACTCCTAAAAACAAAACAAAACAAAACAAAAAAAAAACCACTTTCTCTCCACTGGGTTGCATGTTTACTCCCTACTATACCTTCATTATCATCATTATTCCTTAATGCAAACCACCACCTTCTCCAATTAAACTATGATCACTAGGATCCACGGAATTTGAACCCTGGCAGTGGGGGAAGAAGGCAGGGGAGGAGAAGAGAACTTAGGTTTTTCTCGCAGTGCAAATAATAATTTCTACTTGTTTTAATATCTCTACCTAGCCATATCTCATTATAAGCTCTTTGACACATTTATAAGTAAGCTACACAAATACACTTTAATGAGTAGTTATCCATAAGATGACAAAGAAGAAAAGTATGGTCCTAACAAGTATCTGAAGTACCAGAATTTGCAAGTAAGAAATTAAAAAGATATAAACAAAATGCGGAATATTTTGCCAATGTGAGAACAAGTTTATTCTTAATAAAAGCATTTATCAAAATATCAAATTGGTGACACTTTATGATTTGCTACATTAGATTTTCTAGTCAGAAACACTAAGGAATATTAGTATTTAGGCAGGTGATGATTATAAATCACAGAATACTAGTGAACTCAGTAAAAGAAACCTGAAATGATCTGCTTTATGACAATTCCCAGATTATTAAACATTACTGTATCTAGTTTAATTTGAAAAGCCAGCTATGGTCTTTATAAGATGTGATAATCCTCTATTTGAGCAGATCTCAATAAAGTTACACACGGCATTCACAGTTTATCTTGATTCTGATACAAGAATTTCATCATTTTTACATATCCAAAAGATCAAGCAGCAGGAACCCTCTTGTACTCACTGTATTTTTTTTAAAAACCAATAAACTGTTCTGAAAGAGCACCACATTCTAAAAAATATCTTAAATATTATTTGTACAAAATCTTTACTTAAATCAGACTGCTAAGTGGACAATACATAGAGATCACACAACATAATGGAAAGAATATGATCTTTGGACAGAGATTTACCTACATTCATATCCTGGCTTTATCAATTACTTTATCTGCACAAGTTATTTAGCTTCTATGACCCCTAGTTTCTCCTCTGCAATGAAAATGACACCATCTAACTTGCAAGGCTGTTGTAAGGAATAAAGATGTATGATCTGATACCACCTATCAACTACTAAAGTTACCTACCCCAAATTCTCACTCTCTTCCCTGTTATCAGAATACTAATTTTGGAGAAAGTAATGGGCCTAAAATATCAACTTCCCAGACTCTCTTGCTGCCCACGGTGGCCACGTGACCCGTTTGTAACCAGTGAGATGAAATCATAAGGCTTAAGAGCAAGGATTAAAGGAAAACTACTGTTTTGCTAATAAAAAGCTAAAATGGGGAGAAAGTAGTCATCTTGCAATCCACTGAACAAAAGCCATCCTTCAAAGATAACAGAGAAGAAACAAAGAAGGAGCCTGATGGCATTGCATAACTGCCATAAACCCTGGACTGCCTATGTCCAGGTTTCTTTGTTACCTGAAGAAAAAGTCCAATCTGATTAAGCCACTGCACTTGAGTTTCTGTTACATGCAGCTGAACACAATCCTAATAGAGTATGTAAAAGCACCTAGGAAAAGAATCTAACACCCAGAAGACCAATAAAGGCAATTATCTCACAAAACTTCTCATTTAACAGAATGTGTTAAATTATTCATCAGTAAAGTAGTGTTAAATTATTCATCAGTAAAGCAATGAAACAGTGGGATGTCAACTAACATACGTACATGCACACACACACAGCCCAGTTATTAAAAACTGGGGTATTATAATGTATTCACTAAGATAAAAATTCTAACAGCAGAGAATCAAAGAATGAATAGTTTTAATCAAGAAAGGTGTCCTTGGTGAGGTACAAAGAAGAAAAAAAATGCATTTGGGTGAAAATTCTATTATTATAGCTTATAAGTTCATTCACTAATACCGCATACCCACACCACAATGTGCAAGCCCTAAATGCTATGGAATGAAGCACGTGAATTTGAGATCACTGTTAGGAAGGGGGCACACAACTAAAACTAAGAATTCTGTTTCAGATAAAGTAAACTTTTCAATGAAGAGTTAATGACAGATAAAGATTAATAAGTTTAGTTACTTTTTAAAATAACAGCCAGTAAGTACTCTTCCCTTAAAATAATAAGTTAGAAAACAACAGCAGAAAGAGATTATCACCAAGATAATTTTCTGAATCAGAATGTAGAAGGGTATAGAACGTGATATGAAGCAAAGTAGTCAGAATAGATAGGTAATTCAATAATCAGAGAAAGGGGCAGAGAAAAGGTGAAGACAGAGCAAGACAGAATCAGAAAATAAAAGGGGATAAAAGGGGCGCCTGGGTGGCTCAGTCGGTTAAACGTCTGCCTTCAGCTCAGGTCATGATCTCAGGGTCCTGGGATCGAGCCCTGCATCAGGCTCCCTACTCTGCAGGGAGCCTGCTTCTCCCTCTGCCTGCCGCTCCCCCTGCTTGTGCTCTCTCTCTCTCTCTGACAAATAAGTAAAATCTTAAAAAAAAAAAAAAAACACTAGGGATTAAAAAAGAGAGGTGAAGTTTTAAGGACAAAGTTTAAGTTAATCCATTTTACAACTTTAAACCCCACTCACCCACACTCTGCCAGATCCCTACCTACTAGCTAAGCAAACTTACTTATTATCATGTTTAAATCTTTTTCTCCACAAATTATCCCAGTCCTCCCCGTTAATATCATCCCTTTCCATCTCCTTGTGAGCCTTACAAGATCTATTAAAATCCTATTTTTCCTACCAATTTTTTATAATCTTCACATGCATTCGTAACATTTAAAACAACTGTTCTGAATGTACTTTTATAGTAAATGAAATTTCAGTCTTCCCTTCTAATCAAAAGACATGAGGCATGCTAAAGTTTAAGAACCAATGCTCTAAGGTGAAAAAAAGATTTAAGCTTTAAGACTTAAAGAGCTCTGAGTTCCAGATAGGATTAATTCATTCAACTCATCCAACAAGTAATTACTGATTATTCACTATGTGTCAAACACTATTCTATACAAATATAGCAAGGAACCAGTCAGCAATATTTGCTTTTAGCAAGCTTAGAGTCTATGTAACTATTTATATAAATAAATAAGTAAAGCATAGTATGTCAGAAAATGATAAACCCAAGAAGGGGGAAAAAAAGCAAGGAAGGGGGACAGGAATACTGGGGGTTGAGAGAAAGGAAGACTAGGTTTCAGCTGTGAACTGGAGAAGCAAAACCTGAAGAGGATGATGAAATAAACTGCAGATATCTGGGGAAAGAAAATTCTAGACAGAAGAAATAGTAGAAGCAAAGGTCATAAGCCAGAACCATGCTCAGCTTACTCAAGAAGCAGCAAGAAGGTCTGTATAACTAAAGCCCAGGGGATCAGGGGCAGGAGGGAGGGGTGAGAGAAGGAGGTAAGAGCAGAGAACTGACTTGAGCCAAAACATGTAGGCCTTACTGGCTCTTGTAAGAACTTTAGCTTTTATTCTGAGTAAGATGAAAATTCACAGGACAGACATTAACAAGAGTAAAGACATGATCTGACATATTTTTAAAAGATCACTCTGGCTGCTATTTTGAAGAGAAACTATAGAAGCAAACCAGTTATTGGGTGGCTACAGTAATTCAGATAAGTGATACCAGTAGCTCAGACCTGGGTGGAAGTGGTCAGTAGTGGTCAGATTCTAAGTATGTTTTGAAGGCAGCCAATAGATCGCCTCATAGACTGGATATGGCAAGTAAATAAGAAATCAAGGATGACTCCAACATTCTGAATAAGTAGAAGGAAGGAGCTTCTACAACAAGATGGAAAATACTGCAGGTAGAATAGTTGGGGGGAAGAGAGAAATGGAAGTGAGAAGTTTAATTTGGGGTAAATGTGCTTGAAATGTCTATTAGACAACCAACTACAAATGTCAAGTAAGCAGCTGGATATAGAAGTTTGGAATTTGGGAAGGAAATATGGATTGGATACATATACCTGGTAGTTACCAGCATTTGGACAGTAAATAGGACATAAAACTGAGTGAGATTATCAAGGGAATGAATACAGACTGAGATCATATGAAATCTTCATCTTAGATAGGACTATTGGATTGAACGACAGAGAGGTCACTGAGGTCTTTGATAAGAGAAGTTTCACTGGAAGAGTAAGAGCATAATTTTGTTTAGAAGGAGTTGGAAACAGGATGTACTCCATTAATACATAAACAAAAGATTACTTATTACAGTATTTTTTTACTGCAACATACCGGAAACTATGTAAATGCTCAAAAATAGGACATCAAGGAGCGCCTGGGTGGCTCAGTCGTTAAGCGTCTGCCTTTGGTTCGGGTCGTGGTCCCGGGGTCCTGGGATCGAGTCCCGCATCGGGCTCCCTGCTCTACGGGAAGCCTGCTTCTCCTTCTCCCACTCCCCCTGCTTGTGTTCCCTCTCTCGCTGTGTCTCTCTCTGTCAAATAGATAAATAAAATCTTTTAAAAAATAAAAAATTGAAAAAAAAGAATATTTAAAAAAAAATAGGAGATAAAGGAAATAAACAATGGCCCATATACACTATGAAGTACTATATAGAACTTTAAAAAAAAGGAATAAATGTCTCTATAAAATATATAAAATTATTTGATGTACATTGTTAAGTAAAAAAAAGCAAAATGCAAAAGAGTATTATATTATGCTACCTTTTCTAGAAGAAAGAGAAAATTTAAAATATGCATGTATATGCTAATTTTTCAGAAGAATAAACACAGGAAGGATAAGCCAAAAACATCTGGCAGCCAGGACATAAAACAGAGAAATGTTCTGCATTCAGAACCCGGGGGCTAAGCTGTAAAGCACAAAGAAATCTCTGAAAACTTGCCAGTATTCAGATACTAAGCCCTCCTGACAAAAAAGTCCTGACACCACCCTCAATACATTTGAAGCCAATGGTGAAATGAAATTAACTAAACAACAACAAAACCCAGTCACAGGTCAAAGATAAATCAGATTGAGCCTCCTACTCTAGTTATGGGGCAGAAGTAGCAGCATGCCCCTCTCTGGAGGTGAATATATTTATCTAGGTCTCTACTATTCTTTTGTACAAAATGCCTAGCATACAACCAAAAATTAGGAGATTCCAAAGAAAATGTAACCTGCACTAATAACTTTTTGACTCTCAGCTCCACAGTCATCCTTTTTTGCCTGCTCTGTGAAAATGGATCTGAGACCTTTAAATATTTTTTCCTTTGCCAGCTGACACAATGCTAAGCTTTACCAAAAGTCACTGGAGAGACTTTGTGGAAGAAGTTTTGTTTTTGTGTGCAGCAGACTCCTACAGTGCACAGGATTTCTCTAGCACCTGGTTCCTATAGCAAAGGCAGCTTCTCCAACATCAGGTTACCACCTCATGTGCAACTTATCCAATGTCCTGCCCCCTGGGCTACAGGGTAGCCAAGAGTACCCAGCAACCAGCACCTTCACCAAACACTCTCCTTCTGGTGGTTTTATACTAGAGTACCTTTAGTCAGATGCTTCCCTTTGTATAGCTTTCCATGGCAGGGCAGATTTCCAGCAATTCTGGAAGGCAGATTTCCAGAATGTTCTTTCAGTGTGGCATTTCAGCAATTTCTCTGCCATTCAAGTGAGTCATGGCCATGCCCTTTCCAACAAAGCCTGGATGTCAGCTGGGGGTTGGGGGAAGCACTCTTCCTTGGACACACTATTTCATTCAATCTAGTAGTGTCTTCTCTGTATACTTGCTATTCCCAATTTCTCTTTACTTCTTACTAGCCTCATTACTCCATTTTCCTGCTATAGTGAGTAACTCTTTATATTAAATGTTCGCTATTCAAATTACTATGTAGTTTTTCTCTCATGACTAGACTCAGACTGATACAGAAACCAAACCAAAAAAATTCTTAATGTAGGATTCCATGTATATGAAGTAGAAGACTATACAAAACTAATCCATAGTAGCAGAAGTCAAAAAAAAGGTTGCCTCTTGTTTGGGGGAAGGGAGAAGGACTGGATAGAAAGATGCATGAGTAAACTTTCTTAGATGATAGAAATGTTCTATATATCATGTTTGTGGTAATAGTTACACAGATGTATACAACTGCTAAAACTCATTAAACTAAACATTAATATTTTTGCATATGATTCTTTGTAAATCATACCTCAATTAAAAGGAAGATAAAAAAAAAAAAGCCAAGGTTCCATGGAGAAATGCCTGATTCTACTGCTGGGATAGGAAAGCAAAACTTGAGCCTGGAATATCATGTTGTTCCAAAGTGTAAGGAAGTGCTCAAAATAATGATCAGTGCATTTAGCAAGGAACCAGTCTGAAGCTGCTCCCATTGGGCAAACCAGGAAAAATTTGAGCATCAAACAAATGATAGAAATAGATCATAACCCACCAAATAAAGTAGGAATCCATGAGTTCATATTATTAATTAAGGAATGGAAGATGAAGGCTTGGCTGGTTCTTCCACAGCAGAATATTGTGAAATAATAGAAAATATATATATTGGTCTCTGTCCCCAGTTTCTGGCACAGAGTTCCTAAAACCATTGTAATTTCCTAAGTGATACAAACACTAGGAACATCTCTTGTTCTAATATTTGTCTTGGACCTATCACTGACACAGGGCTCCTTAAAACCCTTGTAAATTCCTAAATAATGACAGCACTAAGAGTGCATCTTCTGTTCTAATGAGGTGACTCTGGGTGGGCTCCTGGATGACTCTAAAATGGGGGCTGGCACCAGAAAGACCAAACCATGCTTAGAAGCTTGGAATTTGCAGTTTTACCCCACATCTTCCAAAGAGGGGGGGCTAGAAAAAGAGTAAATAATTAATCATGCCTACATGAGGAAGCCTCTATAACATCCCAATAGCATGGGGTTCAGGGAACTTCCAGGCTGGCGAACACACCACGCAGGGAGGGTGACACACCTCAACTCCACAAGGCCAGAAGCTCCTGCTCTTGGGACCCTCCCAGACCTCACCCTATGTATTTCTTCATCTGGTTGTTCATCTCTATCCTTTATCATGATCTTTAATAAACTGGTAAATGTGTCTCCCTGAGTTCTATGAACACTGTAGCAAATTAACTGAATCTGAGGAGGGGGGGTCATTGGAACCTCTAATTTACAGCCAGCTGGTCAGAAGCACAGGTGATAACCTGAACTTGAGACTGGCATCTGAAGTTGGGGTAAGAGGGAGCAGTCTGGTAAAACTGAGCCCTTACCTGTGAGATCTAACACTACTGTATGTTTTAATTTCAAAGTAAAAAATTGAAAAAAAGAATGAGAGGAGAAAAATGGAGCAGCATTATAAACAACTCTTGAAGGGTTTGCTACAAGATGGAACAGAGAAATCAGGTGATAGTTGAAGGGAAAAGTAAGGTCAAGAAAACTTTTTTTTTTAACATGAAGAGAAATAACATGTTTGAATGCTGATGGGAATGAGTCAGTTAGAGAAGAAAAAATTGAAGGAGAAAATAATTGAGGCAATGTTCTTGAGTAGGCAAAAGTAGATACGATCTAGTGCACTAATAGAGGAATTGCCTCAGGCAGAAGTAGGCATAGTTCTATAGTAACTGTCAGAATATGTGAATGCAAATGCTGATAAATGAGTAAATATGACTGGAATTCTACAGAAGTTCTCTTCAACTTTTTCAATAAAGTAGGAAGAAATGTCATTAGCTAAGAAAAAGAATGGAAGTATTAGAAGTGAGATGAGAGACAGCTTCAGTAGAATAGGTATTATTTCTTCTTTGAATGTTTGGTAGAATTCCCCAGGGAACCCATCAGGCTCTGGACTCTTGTTTTTGGGAGGTTTTTCATCACTGCTTCAATCTCGTTACTGGTTACTGACCTATTCAGGTTGTCAATTTCTTCCCGTTTCAGTCTTGGCAGCTTATAGGTTTCCAGGAAGGCCTCCATTTCATCCAGATTGCTCACTTTATTGGCACAAAAACAGACATATAGACCAATGGAACAGAATAGAGAACCCAGATATGGACCCTCAACTCTATGGTCAAATAATCTTTGACAAAGCAGGAAAAAACATGCAATGGAAAAAAGACAGTCTCTTCAATAAATGGTGCTGGGAAAATTGGACAGCCACATGCAGAAGAATGAAACTCGACCATTCTCAAACACCATACACAAAGATAAACTCAAAATGGATGAAAGACCGCAATGTGAGACAGGAATCCATCAAAATCCTAGAGGAGAACATAGGCAGTAACCTCTTTGACACTGCCCACAGCAACTCCTTTCAAGATACATCTCCAAAAGCTAGTGAACCAAAAGCAAAAATGAACTTTTGGGACTTCATCAAGATAAAAAGCGTCTGCACAGCAAAGGAAATAGTCAACAAAACAAAGAGGCAACCCACAGAATGGGAGAAGATATTTGCAAATGACACTACAGATAAAGGGCTGGTATCCAAGATCTATAAAGAACTTCTCAAACTCAACACCCAAAAAACAAATAATCAAGTAAAAATGGGCAGAAGATATGAAAAGACACGTCTCTGAAGAAGATATACAAATGGCTAACAGACACATGAAAAAATGTTCATCCTCATTAGCCATCAGGGAAATCCAAATCAAAACCACACTGAGATATCACCTTACACCAGTTAGAATGGCAAAAATGGACAGGGAAAGAAACAACAAATGTTGGAGAGGTTGTGGAGAAAGGGGAACCCTCTTACACTGTTGGTGGGAATGCAAGTTGGTACAGCCACTTTGGGAAACAGTGTGGAGGTGCCTCAAAAATTTAAAAACAGAGCTACCCTATGACCCAGCAATCACACTCCTGGGTATTTACCCCAAAGACAAAGATGTTGTGAAAAGAAGGGCCATATGCACCCCAATGTTCATAGCAGCAATGTCCGCAATAGCCAAACTGTGGAAAGAGCCGAGATGCCCTTCAACAGATGAATGGATAAAGAAGATGTGGTCCATATATACAATGGAGTATTACTCAGCCATCAGAAAGGATGAATACCCAACTTTTACATGAACATGGATGGGACTGGAGGAGATTATGCTAAGTGAGATAAGTTAAGCAGAGAAAGTCAATTATCAGATGGTTTCACTTATTTGTGGAACAAGAGGAACAGCTTGGAGGACACTAGGAGAAGGAAGGGAAAAATGAAGGGAGGGAAATCAGAGGGGGCGATGAACCATGAGAGACGATGGACTCTGAGAAACAAACAGGGTTTTAGAGGGGAGGGGGGAGAGGGAATGGGTTAGCCCGGTGATGGGTATTAAAGGAGGGCACCAATGGAGCACTGGGTGTTATACGAAAACAATGAATCGTGGATCACCACATCAAAAACTAATGAGGTATTGTATGGTGACTAACATAACATAATAAAATTAAAAAAAAAAAGAAGTGAGATGAGAGGGAAAAAAGAGGGAAAAAGTGTAAAATAATCATCCATTCATTCTCCCACCTACTAGACTAAGGATATATATACCATGATTACCTGGAAGCATTAGGATTCCACTTGAGGTTTATGGTCATGAATTTAAAATGAAACCAATCATCAAGGTTATATATATATATATTTTTTAAAGATTTTATTTATTTGACAGAGGGAGACACAGCGAGAGAGGGAACACAAGCAGGGGGAGCGGGAGAGGGAGAGGGAGAAGCAGGCTTCCCGCGGAGCAGGGAGCCCAATGCGGGGCTTGATCCCAGGACCCTGGGATCGTGACCTGAGCCGAAGGCAGACGCTTAACGACTGAGCCACCCCGGCGCCCCAACGTTATATGTTCTTCACTAACCACATTCAGCTTCATGTGTTCAGCATGGAACAGGTGGTAAGTGGATTTAACTAGTAATGTGGTTTTGGCACAGCAAGGACAATGAATAAAGAAAGAAGAAATGATGTCAAAGGTATGTGCAAAGGAGAACTATGATTTTGTGTGATTTGAGTATGGAAGGGAAAGAAGCTATTAAGAGTGTGAGACAGAAATAGTGGTAAAATCAGTAGATTAGAGGTCCTAGTGGAGTTAAAGAATTATTGGAGTCAGGGTACTAAAGGGAAAAAGATTTAGAAAGAGCAAGTGGTGATCAGAGAATGGATACATAAAATTGAAATTATGGAGAGGGGGCGCCTGGGTGGCTCAGTCGGTTGGGCGTCTGCCTTCGGCTCAGGTCATGATCTCAGGGTCCTGGGATTGAGTCCTGCATCGGGCTTCCTGCTCAGTGGGGAGCCTGCTTCTCCCTCTGCCCTTCCCCTCTGCTTGTGATCTCTCTCTCTCTCAAAATAAATAAATAAAATCTTTTTTTTAAAAAAAAGAAATTATGGAGAGGTTGTAATTATTAGTCAAGATCTAGGGTATAACTTTGGTAATGAATGATTTAGGTAAGGTGGAAGACAAGATTACTGATGGAAATTCAAAGAACTGAAAGATCTGAATGTTGAAAAACTATCTACATGGTTTAAATCACCAAGAATTGAAATCAGACATAGTATTGGTGAGAGAGAAGGGGAGTATAAACAAACAAAAAAGTAAGAAGAAGGAAGGAATCCTGTGTAATAAAGAATTTGGCTGACTTTTGTTCCTGGTTCCTGGGAGGTAGTCTCTAAATCCTAGGAATTTCCCGAGTGACAGGAGTGTCATTGCTAATCATGGTGGACCCTGATGGCCTATGTTAAGGAGATGACTCATGGTGGGCCCCTAAATAGTTCCTGCTAATAAAATGACTCAGGATGGGGGCTGGCTTTACCAAAAAGACCATCCACGTAATCAGAGGGTTGAGGCTTTAAGCCACGACATCACAGCCTGCCTTCCAGTGAGGGGAAGGTGGCTGGAGACTGAGTTTAATCAGTGGCCAATGATTCAATCAATCATGCCTACATACCAAAACCCCAATAAAACCCCTGGACACCAAAATTTGGCTGAGCTTCAGGGTTTGTAATACTCTGTGTACTGTAAATAAACAGATGTGCCAGAAGGAAGATGTTCCAGGAGGATGATGTGTCTTGATTCCAAAGCGGGAGGACACCAGAAGCTGCACATTTGAGAGCTTCCTAGACCTTAGCCTATGTGTCCCTTCTTTTGGCTGGTTCTGTTTTATATCCTTTTGCCACAGTAAAACTGTGTAAGTATAGCACTTTCCTGAGTTCTATAGCTATTCTAGTACATTATCAAATCTGAGGAAGTAGCAGGAACTCCCACATTTGCAGCCAGTTGGTTAGAAGTAAGGGTAATTCTGGGAACCCCCAAGCCTGCAGCTGGTGTCTGAAGTGAAAGCTGTCCTATGGATGACTGTGCCCTTAACATGTGAAGTTTGGTCTAATCCCAGGTAGTAATCATCGGAAGTCATTGTAGGAGATGAACCAGGAAGTACAGTCAACCGCAATAGGGGTCGTAGTAAATAATATGTGATGACATGAATTTCAAAGCTAGAGAATTTTAGGGAAGAGAGGAGAATGATTTCAATGCTGAAAGGGGGAAATGAAGAGAGTATCTATCTTCATATCCAGTGGTATGAGGGTTATGAGAAGAAAAAAAGGGAAGGGCATCACTTGAGATGGCAGAAGGAGAAATAACGTCCTCAGGAGAGGGAAAATTCCTAATGCACTACAAGTTTTATAGGCTATGAGAATGAGGAGGACTAAGTGAAAGAAATCCACAAAAATGGGAGTATCCAGTGATAAAGAACAACCAAGAGACAGCGTTATCTTGGAAGTCAAAGACTTCAAGGGAGGAGAGTGTAATCAATTGTATCTAACAGTACTGATAGATAAAGCAGGAGAGACTAAGAAACTACCACTGGATTAAGCAATATGAAACTCATTGATGACCACAACAAGAAGTTTCAATGAAATGGTGGGAGAGGAAGCCTGGCTGGAATGGGTTCAAAGAGAATGGATCTGGAAATCAACTAAAGGCATACAACAAACTAAGAAATGGTTATTCAAGCAAACTAAGCAACACTGGGTAAGAACGATGCAAGCCTGTGGCATTTTTGCCTGGGGCTACTCTCATTCTCCCCAATACTGCCCCCTACAAGTAGTAGCTCAAGCATGGGGGACCAGGCCATGAAAACCAGGAGGTCTACTACTGCTGCTGCTGAACAGGACTCAATTTATAGCACAACCAATTAAAGTAGCCATCTCAGCGGCAAGTGAACAGAGGCAGTGTCTGATCTCCTAGCCTGAGGCTGTAGTTCTGTTCTGAGCAAACAATAAACTAATGGACTGATGATTTAACAGGAAGTTCCACGTACTGATACAGCCACTGTATCATGGATGATAATCCCTTCTCGTGCCCCAAGTACTCATTTTTTTTTATTGTATCAAAACAATTTACTGGAAGAAAGGATGGTCTTTTCAACAAATGGTGTTGGGGCAACTGGATATCTATACGTAGAAAAAACAAACTTAAGGGGTGCCTGGGTGGCTCAGTCATTAAGCGTCTGCCTTCGGCTCAGGTCATGATCCCAGGGTTCTGGGATTGAGCCCCACATCAGGCTCCCTGCTCGGCGGGAAGCCTGCTTCTCCCTCTCCTACTCCCCCTGCTTGTGTTCCCTCTCTCGCTATCTCTCTGTCAAATAAATAAATAAAATCTTTAAAAAAAAAAAAAAAGAAAAAACAAACTTAGAAATTACCTCATCCCATATCCAAAAATTAACTCAAAATGGATCACAAACCCAGCAATTCCACTCCTAGGGATCTATCCAGAAGAAATTAAAACATCTAGCCACACCAAGGCTTGTACATGAATGATTACAGCAGCATTATTCATAAAAGTCAAAAACTGGAAATAATCAAAATGTATGGATATGTACGTCCATACAATGAAACGATATTCAGCAACAAAAAAGAATGAAATATTAACCTCAAAAACATGCTAAGTGAAAGAAGACAGAAGCAAAAGACTGCATATTATTAAAAAAAAACTACAAACTTATGATTCCTTTTATATGAATGTCCAAAGGCCAATTTATAGAAAGAAAACCAGATGAGTGGTAGCCTAAGGGTAAGGTTAGGAATGGAGATTGAATGCAAATGAGCTCAAAGAATTTTGGGGAGTGATGAAAATACTGTAAAACTGGATTGTGGTGATGACTGCACAATTCTATAAATTTACCCATAATCACCCAGCTGTACTGTAACAATGGGTAAATTTTGAAATATGTACAATCTACCTCAATAAAGCTATAAAAAAAGAGAGTTCGGTAAGGTCAACACAGATAACTGTTTTATGGAGTCTAGCATAAATGATAGAAGAAATGGGGTAGTAGATGCAAGGGTTAGTAAGGTCAAGAGAGTGTTTCTTTCAGGTGAAAGAAATTAGAATATGCTTTTATGCTACTGATAGTGATCCAGAAAAGGAAAAACAGGAAGAACTGCAGGAAGAATGTCCTTGAGAAGGCAAGAAGGGGTGGGTTCAAAGGAACAATTGGTGGGAATGACCTTCAACAGAGGAAAAGACAGTTAATTCACAATAACTGGTAAAGATGCAGGTGGTAGAAAGATTGTTTCTATGTTCTTAATGAAATAGGAAGGTCACCAGCTGAAAGAGAGGATGCAAAGGGAAATGTTGAAGATTTGCATGCAAGGAAAAGATGTACTCATCTAAGCAAATGAGAGTGTGGAAGAACTAGAATAATAAAGTAGGGTACCTTGGCAGCACCAAGCACTGGATTTAAATTCACTGGGTATTAACTAAGAATTTATAGTTAACCTAGTTGTTTTGCTCTAGCCATATACAGGTACATGTGCACAAGTGTAAAAAAGTAGAGCTGGTTTTAACCAGGATTGGGTTTTGCCAGGCAAGAACAACCAAGGGAGAGAGGTCAAGGGGGTTGAGTATAGATGCAGAAGAGCAATTACAATGAGAATTCAGCAAGTCAGAAAAGGACCTGAGAACATGTATGCATCGAGGAACAGTGAAAAGGGAATTCACCAAGTCAGAAAAGGAATTGAGGACATGTATGTATCAAGGAAAAGTGAAAAGGTGGTAAATTAAAAGGTCCCAGTGAGGTCAAAGATTTAAGGTTGTTGGGTACTCAGAAGTGAGCTAGAAAAATTGGAGGTGCTAGTTGGAGAATAAAATGCCAGAAATTACTTTATAGAAAGTTATAGCTATTCGTAATAACGAGCTGTGGAACACAGTGACTCTCAATCCTGGCTGCACATTAAAGTCACTTTGGAAAACTTAAAAATAACATACCAAGCCAAACCTCAGATTAACCAAATCAGAATCTCTGGGAGTAAGTCCTAGATCCCTATAGTTTCTCAAAGCTCCCCAATTAATGCAGATGCACTGAGGGTTTAAAAACATACGGCAGATGATATGCCATAAAAGTGAATGGCTGAGGCAAAGGACAAGAGCAGTAGAGGAGAGGAAGTCACTTAAGAGACCAGAATACCAGAAGGATCATCTGTGTGGATACTGTAATCACCAATAATCATAACTGGAGTAGTAGGAGGGTAGCAGTGAGCCCCCGAAGATGAGAGAGCAAAGAGAACACTTAACCCATGTCAATAGGAGGAGCCACCACTCAAGAACTCCATGGGGAAGTAGCACCCTCAGGGGAGAGGTAAGTTTACTGAAAGCAAGAAGATATTCATGTTTAGATAAGAGGTTAAAGATAAAGGGAGTTTTGCAGATGACTGACAGTGAACTCCAGAAGGCATAGAGAAAGGGTTCAATGGTCATAAAGGGGTGAAAATTGGGATCAGACAAGAGAGACGAAGGAAAGAAAAGATCCAGACAAAACTACTAGCCAGGAAGTCTCAGAACACAAGCACCATACTTTTTTAACACTACACAAAAACAACCACGGGAAAAGCTCTATGAAGTTAGAAAAATCTTCCCTGAATCCTGCCACTTTCTAAAAGATTTTTTGAAATTAATTCCAAATAAAAACAAGTCACGGAAAGTATCAAGATCAATTCCATATACTAAGTTACAAGAAGAGAGAATAAGGGGCAGAATAACATCCCTACAGATGACGAAAGCATGCCAGAAAGATATGCCCACATAACAGATCAAAGCTGTAACATGCTAGGGGCGCCTGGGTGGCTCAGTCAGTTAAGTGGCTGCCTTTGGCTCAGGTCATGATCCCAGAGTCCTGGGATCAAGTCCCAGGTTGGGTCTTTGCTCAGCAGGGAGTCTGCTTCTCCCTGCCCCCTGCTCTTGTGCTCTTGCTTGCTCTCTCTCTCTCTCCCTCTCATATAAATAAAATCTTAAAAAAACAAAACAAAAACTGTAACATGCTATTTCAAAATGAACTAAAAGACCTTAAGAGAATGACATAAGACATGAAAGAACAACAGATGTAAGAATTATAAAAACTCAAAATAACAAAACTCAAAATAATTAAAAACAAAAGGAAAGAACCATTCCAGAAATAGTGAATAAAAACAGATACTCCTTAAGAAAAATACAAAGTAAAAAAGAAGAAAATTTTAAAACTCAAAGAGATTAAAAAGATTTGAGAAAAACTGACAAATATTGAAAACAAAGAAGACTGAACATACAGTGATAGGAAGCCCTGAAGAAGGAAATCCAAGCAAAGAACAGAATAGTAAAAATAGTAATTAAAAAAAACTTTCCTGAAATAAAGATTTGAAACTACATCTTGAAAGAGCACAATGTATACCTGACAATATCAACTCAGAACAACCAAAATTATTTTACTATACTATTACTAAACATTAAAGAATAAGAAAAATGGGGGGATGGGGACTAGGGTCAGAAAGGGGGAAATAAAGAACTATAGACAGGAGTCCAGGAAATGAGAGATGAACCGGCAGTACTGGGTTTCCCAGGCTATAAAAGGGTTAAAGTGCATAATGAGATTAGATCTAAAAATCTCAGGGTACATAAGGGTGGCAAGACTGTGTAGGAGATGAAGAACCAGTTATTGATAAAGAAAGGAGAATCAGACTGGAATCAGACTTATCTATTGCGCAAGCTCGAAAACGGTGGTGTATATGTTACATAGCAGGAAAAAAGGGGGGGGGCTGATGACCCAAGAACATTATTCAGCCAAGATAAAAGATACACATTTTCACTCAAGCAAGGATTCAGAAATTGTACCACATCCACTGAGGAAATTACTCCAAATGTTTTTCTGGCATCCATTAAGATAGTGATAGGTTTCTTTTTTTCCAGTCTCTACCACTCTCAGAGTTGGGGCTGGCAGTACAGAAATGGCTAAATCCAAGAACATCATATACGATCAGCCCTAGAAAGCTTCAAGAAACTTAGATCCTAAGGAATGCTTATTCTGCCAACAAACACAAAAAAGGCCTCAAAAAGATTCAGGCCAATATTTCCAAACAATGAGCACTAGTACAGAGGCCACAAGGTGCTCATTAAGCCTAGAATAATCAAATACATCTTAAAAGATGCCAACCCTAAGTTAGACAGGCTCACCCTTATCATCCATCCCAGTCTCAGGAAGTACACTTATTTCCATAGTGTCAAAACTACCAGGCTTTAGCAACCAAAGTCCAGGAGTCAGGCCAAAGTCAAAGCTGAAGTCCAGGCCCCACAAAGTCCCCCCAAAGACTCTAGAAAAAAGGCTTCTATCAACTTTGAGGGTCAAAGAATTGTACAAAACTTGGACTACTGTCCACAAAGGCAGGCATCTCCTTATCCTATTTTGTATAAATACAATACAAAGTCCTCCAATTCATACCAAAAGAGAGAGGTAATCATATAGTTTTGATCTTACAATTTTTTAATATAATAAATTATGTTAATATTTAACTGTCCTTGCCTTCCTGGAATAAACTCTGATGTATTATCTTTTAAATACACTACTAGTTTCATCTTGCTAATATTTTATTTAGAATGTTTGCTTCTCTGAGGCGCCTTCTCTGGCTCAGTTAGTTGAATGTCCAACTCTTGATTTTGGCTCAGGTCATAATCTCAGGGTCATGAAATCGAGTCCCACACTGGGCTCCATGCTCAGTGGGGAGTCTGCTGGAGATTTTCTCTCTCTCCCTCTCCCACACTCGTACATGCGTTCTCTCTCTAAAATAAATAAATCTTAAAAAAAAAATGTCTGCTTCTCTGGTCATGAGTAAGAGTGGACTAATGTTTATAATGGCAAAAAAAAAAAAAAGAAAAAAGAAAACAATCTTAATGTCCATCAGTTGGGGAACAACAGAATAAATTATGGTGTAGTATGCTTTAGAATGTTATTCAGCTTTTTAAAATTAGATTTCCATTTACTAAGCTGGAGAGATGCCATGATACATTCTTAAAAGAATAAAGCAAGTTACAAAAAGCCTGTATGTGTGTGTATATACGTATATGATTTTGAGTGAGAAAAAGATGTTGAAAAATACTCAGTGTTGGTTAATGTTGGCTACTCCAAGGAGGAAAACCGGAGAAGAGAGAGACCTGTAGGGAGAGGAAAATACTAACTTTTCCTTTATTCACCCCTATTTATTTGCGTGGTTGCAAGCAGAGTCTTACTTTCATAATTTTCTAATAAAGGTAGAATGGGGGGGGAGAGAATAGTTATCTACTAAAAGTATGACAATTAGCATTAGCTGACAACTAATAAATGACTACCTTTAATGCATCCAAAGACAAAATTAGAATTAAATTATATAAAGCAAGGAGAGGAATTATTATGAAGTTCATTTATTTAAAAATACAAAACAAACCGATCTGGAACCAAAGTTGCATATAAGTGGTCTTTCTCAAGTGCATTAATAAGCAAGATGTCTTCAGGATGAACTAGTTTTTATTTTATAACTAGCACAAACTTACCCATTCATGAGTATTTTGACAACTAAGGAGAAAACTAAGAGAAAGTGAGTCAAAGAAAAATATTCAGTGAATAACTATGCATGATACACTGGGCAAAATGCTACAGAAGTAATGGAAACTCAGGAAAAAAAACGAGATTTTGAATAACTTGTTATTTATACTAAAGAAAGAGGGATAAACTTTTTCTAATGTATTATTTTACACTGTAAACAGACAAGGCCTTTTTATTAAGTAAATCACAAAAGAAAAGCAACCACCTTAACTGATTATCACAAATTTTTAAAAAAGAAAAATTACAAAAAGCTATCAACATGTAGCATGGGTGATGGGGGGATAAAGTTATCACAGAAAATTCCAGTTAGTCACAAAAGTGAGAAATGTTATGACATTTACGTGATCGAATTGAAAAAAGAATTGTCAAAGAGCTGACTGTCTCAAGAAATGCCATGGTTTGCTATTTTATAGAGGAGATTAAAAACTAATTTTTTTTTGTCACGTTTGTGGTACTTAAAGGGAAACAGCCCAAAAAGGTATGCACACCAGGAGCCTGCCCAACAGCATCTCACTTCTAAAACTATTTTTAAATTTGCAGTTAAGAACTCTCTCTCTCAGCTCTCATCAAATCTTTCATAAGAGAAAATTTCAGGATAAAAATAAATCAGTAACTTAATTACCATGGGTCTTTTAAATGCCTTGGAAGGCTGAAAAGGAGAGCAAGACAAGGTAACAAGGAAAAGCTGGACTGACAATGCTAGTAGAAAATTGTGGGGAGGAGTTGGGTGAAGCATGCATTAAATAAAGAGAAATCCAGGATGATTTCCAAGGCCTAATAAAAATGACCATTCCTTAAGTATTAAACATTGTCCTAAGGATTTTCACTGACATTATTTCACTTTGTCATCACCAAAACCCTGCAAGAATAGATTTTAGCCCCTCATACATCTAGTAAGTGACAGAGTAATAATTCGAACCCGTTTTCATGATTCAAAAACATACAAATTCATGTTCTTTCTACTATAAAATGGGTCTCACGATTGTAGAATTTCAAAAGCTTCTTACAACTAAACAACAGTATTGTCATTCTATCATAATGAAATGTGTGGGTCGCCTGGGTGGCTCAGTTAGTTAAGCATCTGACTCTTGATTTCGGCTCAGATCATGATCTCAGGGTCATGAAATAGAGCCCCCCTCAGGATCCACACTGAGCATGGAACCTACTTAAGATTCTCTCTCTCCCTCTGCCCCTCCCCCCAAAATAAAATAAAATAAAGGAAAGTCTGATAACTTCCAAAAGAAGTCTTTCTTCCTCTTCAAAACCCCAAAAAGAAAGAGCTAAGATTCTCTGATGCTAAAACAGGATTTGGGTATCTAGTAAATCTTCATCCCATATGTCTAATAAAACTAATTACCTTCATTCACCCTAATTCCCAATCCGGAGGGACCCTACAGAATTCCTTGGAACTGAAACAAAAACAGAATTCTAGAGTAACAACAAATACCCATCAAGCTTCCATAACCTGACTAGCTTTACCCTACCAAATTTCAGCAACTAGAGCTAGAAACTGTGGGATCCCACAACCCAAGATTGTAAAGGGCTAAGAAAAGACTTCCTTCATTTAAACAGAAGGAATTTGCCTCGATCTGAGGCAGATTCTCTATGACTAAAATGATTAAATCACAGTATCTACATACCCAGTCCCATTCCCAAGTTTAATAACTAATCTACTTATAAGGCTAGATCCATAGGTGGGGTTGCCATGGCAATAAAAAACTGGTGCCATATTTCATCATGTTGTCAATCTCTATAATCGGATGTCATTTGATATAATCAGTTAATGATACGCAAGTACGGTATTACAGACAAGGAAATAAAGCATGGCTACCTAATCCAAAGATACCTATTTGGAGTAAGTTTTCCATTATTATTGCTTATATATATTGCTTTGTGAATTTTAGGTCTGCAATACTTTTGATATTTATAAAAAGGAATGTTTAAAGCACTGTTTTCCTTTATTTTTTTATTTTTTATTTTTTTGCTTTTAAGATTTTATTTATTTGACAGAGAGAGGGAGAGAGAGCGAGAGCAGGAACACAAGCAGGGTGAGTGGGAGAGGGAGAAGCAGGCTTCCTGCCAAGCAGGGAGCCCAACGTGGGGCTCGATTAGAACCCTGGGATCGTGACCTGAGCCGAAGGCAGACGCTCAACGACTGAGCCCCCCAGGCGCCCCTTTTTTTGTTTTTTTTTTAAGATTTTATTTATTTTTGTGAAAGAGAGAGCATGAGTGCGCCTGCATGGGGTGGGGAGAGCGCAGTGGGAGAAACAGACTCCCTGCTGAGCAGGGAGCCCTACCAAAGGCTCCATCCCCAGGACCCTCAGATCATGACCTGAGCAGAAGGCAGACACTTGACCGACTGAGCCACCAAGGCGCCCACTGTTTTCCTTTTCATGATACCTTTGCCACCTAATGAAAACAGTAAAACTTACCAACATTGACCAGTAAAACTTTAGGGAAGTGACAAATTTAATACACTGGGTTTTTTTACCTGTATTTTTCCCAGAATGAATATTAGGACACAGAATTCTGAATTACACTATTAGTTTTGATTTAAGGAAGAATATGAAATGTCCACTTTCAACTGAAAGACTACAGTAGTAAAACTATGTATACATAGTATGGAGTCAACAAATATTTAAGTGAAAGGCGCCTGAGTGGCTCAGTCGTTAAGCATCTGCCTTCAGCTCAGGTCATGATCCCAGGGTCCTGGGATGGAGCCCCACATCGGGCTCCCTGCTCAACAGGAAGCCTGCTTCTCCCTCTCCCACTCCCCCAGCTTGTGTTCCCTCTCTTGCTATCTCTCTTTCTGTCAAATAAATAAATAAAATCTTAAAAAAAAAAGATGCTATTCAAATAAACCAGGTGATAGTTTTCATGGTATTAGAACAAAAACTATTTATTTATACAGTATATTTATATGGTGCCTTCTCTCCAAATAATAATAGTATTTGTTAACTACAGGCACTCAGCAGATATGACAATGCTGAGTTTCAATTCATTCACAAAGGGAAAAAAAAATTCCAAATAATTAAACTAGCTTCCAAACTATGTTATATTTGTTACCTTGATCAAACTAGTACTAGAAAAGTAAACAGCCATCTGCGACAGATTGTTCTAGCTCCTTAAAATAAAATCTGGGAACCATGAGTAAAAATAGTCCAGCTAACATTGGTGATTCTGTGTAAGTACATTCAACTACTATGCCCAATCACTAGGTCTCAGAAATTCAATTTTAATTCTATTGTAAAAGGAAGAAATATGACAAGGAGAGAATTTTGATGCATTTCTATTGCATACTTGTTCTATCTTACATCTAATCAAGATCAACTATCCTAGGGATGCCTGGGTGGCTCAGTCGGTTAAGCGTCTGCCTTCAGCTCAGGTCATGATCCCAGGGTCCTGAAATTGAGCCCCTTGTTGGGCTCCCTGCTCAGCAGGGAGCCTGCTTCTCCCTCTCCCTCTGCCCCTCCCCCCTGCTCATGCTCTGTGTCTCTCTCTCTCAAATAAATAAATAAAATCTAAAAAAAAAAATCAACTATCCTAATATTCCCCTTTTGGAACTAGTACTGGCTTAGTATATGGTAGTCTCCTGCTAATCCACCCACAGTCCAGAAGCAGATGATCTTCCTTCTGATGTATAGTCAGAACATCAATAGTAACCCAAGGCTACATCACATCGCCTACATCATTCACCTCTTTTCATCTCATCACATAGGCATTTTATCATCTTGATAAAATGATAAGAAGTCATCACAAGAATGAATTCAGCACAATAAGATAATTTGAGAGAGACCACATTCTCATAACTTTATTACAATATACTGTTTTAATTGTTCTATCTTATTATTGTTGTTAAACTTTTATTATGCCTAATTTATAAATTAAACTTTATTGTAGGTATGTACTCATAGAAAAAAACAGTATATATCATTTCAGTACGATCCATGGTTTCAGGCATCCACTGGGGGTCTTGAAATGTATCCCCCTCAGATAAGAGGGGATTACTGTACTTCTTTCTAGGCTTACTTTTTTCTCCATTCAAAATAATGCATGCAAAATCTTTCAGAAAATACGAAAAGAGCAAATGCATAAATGAAAATGCATAATTTGCATTTATGGGCAAATATGGGGAAAAGCCAGAGAGCCAGCATGGGACAGTCCAAAAATCAAACACGGAAAAGGGAAATAATCAAATGTTTAATAATGTTAGTAAAACTTTATGATAAAGATGCAGACATCAAATTAGGTTTCATAAATGAAGTATGCTAAAAGGAACTATCAGCCAATCTAAAATACACAGCATGATCTAAATCTATGACAAATATACTAAAGAATATAAATATACATCTTGAATAAGTCTTAGTCATAATAGATTATCTTGAATTCCCTTATCAACAAATGTACATAAAAATGAAAGAAGTATTTGATTATATGAGCTATGTGATTTATAGAATGGCAGAAAGTTTGGCTTACAGAAGAAAATAATTGTTTCAAATATAAGAGACGATTATTATTCTTTTTTCTTCTTTTTTTTAGGGGGGAGGGGCAGAGGAAGAAGGAGGGAATCCTAAGTAGGTTCCACACCCAGCACATGAGCCTGACACAGGGCTCCATCTCACAACCCTGAGATCATGAACTGAGCTGAAATCATGAGTTGGACGCTTAAATGACTGAGCCACCCAGGGGCCCTCTTATTCTTTATACTTTACACATAAATATGATTTCATATGTAATATATATGAAACAATGTTAAGTGTGACAAAAATCTGAGCCAACGATTATTGATGGAAGTGGTAAAATATACACATTCATCCAATCCATTTTTGATACTTTTTAAAATAAAATAGATCATAAAAATATGAATTAGGCAGGAAAAACAGACAATTTCTCCTCATTTTCCTTGAGAAAGTTAGCAGTAAAGATTTACTGGTGCTTTTAAAGAGATGGTATGTAGATGTCTGTGTGTGGTGTACTCTCTTTAAAAGCACCAGTAAACATTTATTGCACACTATGTACACACACACACACACACCCCAAATTACTTGAAAGTAACTTTTTATCTCTAAAGTCCCCCCAAAACCAACCTCCATCACAAATATTTCCTTAACCACATAGAAAGTACTGATACTCTTCTACTCATAATCCCAGAGATAAATTACAAAAATAAATCCCATAAAAGAAATGGTCATACTATAAGTAACTGTATTTTTGTTATATCTGTAGGCTTAATATTTATGTGTCTTACTACTTACTTATTGAATTGAAACTCAACTCTTCCACTTGCCAGTTAAATCTGATTCTTGACTGTCCTATGCAAGTTATTGAACATCTCTGTGTTTCAGTTTCTCATCAGTAAAATGTAAATAACAGGACATACTTCACAGGGTGCTGAAACTGATTAAAACGTGTATAACAGGACTGGCACAGAGTAAGGGCTATATAAGGGTGAGCATTAAAACTAGTACTTCTAGTAATAGTACTCCATCTTCCCAAACATATTAAAAACATTCTGAACAATTTGAATTACTGATTAAAATTAGATACTATCAAAAACAGACATTAAATCTGAAGCCTGATTAACAGTAAGTTTAAAGTCCTGCAACTCGGAAAAGAATAGATCATTAATAGATCCACATAACCACCCTGTCAAGAACAATCGGAGGAGAGTGGTTTTCCCAAGTGCAACTATCAATTTCTTCCCTTACACAAGGGGGCAGTGATAACAAGAAAAGAATGGGGCTCTGCAACACCTCTTCCTACAGACAGTAGGGGGTGGCAGTACATATGGCTTACAGTCAGAACAAAACAGGAAGACCCAACAGAACTGCTCTTTATTCTCCTCTGGCCCTCTCCTCTCTGCTTTAGCCCCAACATAGCCTCAAGATGAGGGATGTATCTATAGAAAACACTAAAACCCAGTATTAATCACCAAGTAAAATCCAGTTTTGTCTTTAAAGCAAATGATCCCTCAGTGGCTGAATGTGGATGCAGGAAGAAGCCCATAGTATGAATTTTCAGATTAGCTAGCAAATTACTTACTGTTATAATAAGAACAACATTCTTCAGGCAAGTCATTCAATTTCTCTACAATAATCACAACATAAAATACTAAAATCTCAATCATTAACTATATTCTAATGAACACAGCCAGATATTTCTGCTTGTTTCATACCACTCATTGAATGTACATATGTAAGTTATATTACACAGCTCATTGAACTATCTTTTGTTACTCCTGAAATTCCAGCTATTTTCTGACAATCTTCTCAAAACACAGATGTTCTTCTTAAATGGAAGTCACAATGTTTCGCAGCATGTGGGTAATTTCATATACAAAGACAGAAACAGAGAGATAGAGAAAGAATATTTAATATTTTATTCTTGTGCTCACATTCCTAAGATGATGTACCTGGGAAATGCTGACAGTATCCATGTTGCTGCTTTTTATGCTACATTTACTGTATTCAATTTTTTCCCCATTTTGCCACCCCAACACCAAGAACATGCAAGAATAGATCACTACTGTCATTCACTGTAATTAACCACTGCAACAGCTTTTGGCTCCAACCCCTCAAAATGCCTGAAAATTTATCCCTTTTGTTCACCATATTGTTTTGTTTTCCTCATTCCAGATATTTTCACCTGTGTGAAAATGAAGACAGGGGCACACAGGAAAAAAATCCCTTTGCCTAATGATCTTGAACTCAGAATTACGATCAAGATGTGGTGTTTTTCTGTTTATTGTTTTTCTTTTCCTGGAGAGGAGCAGAGAACAGAAAGACACCCGAAACACCAAATCTTCCTAATGTTTATTATCATTGTTTATGTTTTGTGAAACCCATTTTACACAACTGAAATAAAAGACAGGATACAATTATAACAGTGCTTCTCTCCAAGCTGACGGCAAAACCTGGAATTATTTTAGCCTTATTTTTTCTTTCCCATCTCACAACCAGACACAATATGCTTTTTTTCTTTCACGTGGGTACGTACTATCTCTATCTCAAAAAATAGCATATCATAGCTCCTCTCGATTTCCTGTGATAAAATATCTAGCAATGAGCCTTATTAATCTTTTCTTACACTACATCTCCTTTCCCAGAGGGATTGTTAATATCGCACACAACACTTCTACCATGAATTTCAATGCCACACAGGCCAATCCACCCTGCGCCTTACCTGGCACATTTCACAACTACTTTTTATGCTGCATTCTGGGGGCACATTTTGCAACTCGTTCTGCACCACATTGCCTGCCACGTTTAGCAATCTGCCTCGCATCTCATCCTGGGTCCCCGTCATCTAGAGGCTCTCTCGGTACCAAATTCCATGACACCTTCGGTGACACCGAAGTGACCGTCCCCGGCCCCATCTGAAGCCACCCTGAGTGCCACATTTGGAGCCAACCTTCCCCACACCTTGGACACCGGAGGCACTTCGCTGCCCATTCCGCTGCTTCCCTGCTCGCCCCCGCCCCTCTCCCTGGAGCCGAGGCATTGGAGGCGAACGCCCCTGTCACTGAGGCGACCCCTCCTTCCGCCGCTCCCCGGGTCTCTTACCTGCCGCTCTGAGGGGCTCGCTGCAACTCCGGGTCAAGCCCCAGCCCCCGGGATCCCCAGTGAGGACCGCGCCGCCAGCCGGCGCCGCCCGCGATTCCCAGAGCACCTCGCTGCGCTCCAACGCCCGCGGTGGGTCTGCGCCCCGGAAAGGCGCGGCGGGGCCTCGCGGCGGGCAAGCGCAGCCCGCGGCGGTCCTCTTGTCAGCGGCGGCGCGGGTGCAGGCTCTCGCCCCTCAGCGCGGCGGCGGCGGCGGCGGCGGCGGCGGTGGCGGCGGCGGCGGACGCCTTGCTCCGCCTCGCGCGCGGCACAGCCGGGAGGTGAGCGCGAGGGGGATGGGATCGGGGGCGGGGCCGCCCGGAGGAGGCGCGGAGGGCGGCGGCGGGAGGGCAGCGCCGGCAGCCCCGAGCCCGGCGCTCGGAGTGCTCGCAGCTTCCCCCGCCCGACGGGCGGCTCGCGCGAGGCGGCTGTGCCAGCGGGCCCCGCCGGAGCAGCGCGCCCAGCAACCCGCGCCCGGCCGGCCGCTCGCTAGCGCCGCCGCCGCGCCGGGGGCGTCGCCCCCTCCGAGGCCGCCCGCAGCCCCGCCCCCTCCGGGCCGGGGTGGGGAGGAGCGCGAGCGCGGAGGGAGAGCGCGTGCGTGGGGGCGCGTGCGCGGTGGAGCGCGCGCGCCCCCGCCCCCTCCACAGTTTGGGGGTGGGGAGCGGCTGGGAGAGAGAGTGAAGACCGAATCCTTCCCTGCGCCGGGAGGTTGGGCCCTGACTGTGCCGCTCTGTGAGCTCTGGGCATTTCTCGTTTCCTCAGGGGGCTCTGACTGGTGGGGTCGAGGGTTTTGGTGGGGAAGAAGGGTGGAAGCTCAATAGCAGACAAGGCCCTAAATAGTTCGGCTCCGCCCCCGGAGGGGTGATGTCACTCTTGAGGTGCTGCTGCTGTCACGTGCGCTCACTTCTGGGCCTGTCCTCCTGCTTTAATGGGCTGAACGTTCCTCTGGATTTCCCCCACTTCAGTCACCTTACGTACATATCACTCCTGGAATCATCAAACTCTACATATGTCGGTTATTCTTTGCCTGATGCCCAACTGTAATATGTAAACTGCTTCAAATGCCACAGTTGGCTGTGGTGGGAAGCAGAATGAGGTGCAAAACCAGCCCTGGGTGGGTAGGTGGATGGGGAGGGAGGAGAGAGAAGGGAGACTATGTTATCTAGAATAATTGCTGAAAATTCACCGACCGCAGCTTGAGAGCCTGAGGTGAGGTTGTGACGCTGCTTCTGTCGCTGCCCGACTGGACAAGAGGTAATGTGGTTTTAAGAGCTAGTAGGCAAGGCACGGAAAGCCACCACATTAAAGCCTCCTCGGAGGTCTTACTTCCCCCATTAACCCTACACCTAGATCTTCTTCCCCTTTTTCTTTCCTTTGCATCATAAAACAGCAAGTCAACTGTGGAAGATGTCTGGACATAAATTTTTCCGTGGGCTGTAAGATGATGCAAAGCAATCACTATTACATACTCTGCCAGGCTAATCTTCCCGTCCATAAACTGAGACGACCTTTCCTGGTCATCTATTCCCTAATGAGACGCCATGATTGTAAATAGATGCCCCTAAATTACTTCAGTCAAGGAACCTGTGTCTGTGGTGTTCCCAAGATAGTTTTGTTTGTTTGCTAACAGTCCTTTGAATCTACTTCATCCAGGAGTTTCTTTGGTTTTTTAAAAATTAGTATTAACTTCGGAATAATACAGGAAATTGAATATGAAGCCATTTTCAACAGCTAGTCTCTATAACGAATGCTTGAAAAGTTAGAGCAGCTTTGAATACTACAGCTAAAATGGCAAGGTGAAGGATTGATATATGGAATCTTTTGGTGGTAACTCCAAAAACTTAGATTACTCTAGCTATAACCTATCTATGGTGATAGTCGCATTGTAGTGATTATTTATGGGGGATTTGACAGGGCAAGAGGGAGCCTTCTGGGTTGCTAGAAATGTTCAATATCTTGATCTAACTAATGACTCTAAGGGTTAATATATATGCAAAAAGATTTATTCATACACACAAAGAGGCACTACTACAACATCATCATGATCGGAGTCTGGAAACCTGGGTTTAAATCTCAGTGTCAAAAAAATAAAAAAATCTCAGTGTCACCCACCACTTACCAGCTATGTGACCTTAAGCAAGTCTCCAAGCCTTCTTTTCTTCATCTGTCTAATGTGAGTGATGATACCTCACAGAATGGTTGTAAAAATTAAATGAAATTATCTTTGAAAAATAGCACAGAGCCTGGTATAGAGTAAGTGCTTAGGAAGCAGTAGCTTATTCTTTTTGCACCCAGATTTACCCTATTCGATTCTCCTTTGGGTTTTTTGTTTGTTTATTTTAAAGATTACTTTGAATCTCAGCCTTTGTGAGTTTCACTGAGGCTAATATTCTTTCCCACAAGAAATAACAAAAGGCAGTCAGGGGTGTACTGTGTTAGTTTTCAAACTAGTTCAGGTAGAAGTACTTAGAAATTATTGTGCTCATTGTGGAACACCATGAAATATTGATAGATTTAATTCTGCCATATGGACATGACAATTTTACCAGCACTAAATCTAGCTATATTATGTTTATGCAGATCTCTCACATATTTTAAAAAAATGTATTTTTAAGAAATAATAGGTCCATGTTTTTCCTTTAAAATTTGTTTGCAACTTTTCACAAAGTAGAAAGTACCAAAAGTTTAATAACAATTCACAAAATGAAAACCTTGAAGTCCATTTTTCCTAGAAATTAGAAAAACACTGTAATTGTTCAGTTTTAGCAGCAGAGTTCTCTTTATTGGATTTTCCCACAGTAAGCTCTAATAGCTGTGACCCACAGGGTCTCTTGCTCTGATGAAGTGAGTAACTCTGACTCACTGTCCTCATCATACTCCCAAAGATCAGTCTCCATTTCTTTTGGCTGACCTTTCCCAGATCCCATGCTCACACTGAGCAGTACGAATACCCACTGAATGAACTCCCTGCCTTGCTGTTTTGATCATCCAGCATGATTCTATTCAGCCCATTCTCTTCCACATAACACTGCTGTTAAGTCTTGCAATTTGCTGCCACAGTCTAACTTTGTGGAGGAAACCCTGTGTCCCTGACAGAGGTAAGGGTGGGGTATAGTAGGGATGGTGAGCAACACTGTAGAGAGAAGTCAACCCTGTTCTCAGCTCTTCTCCCTGATTTGCTTTTCTGTCAGTGATACCTGAAATCCTGAGAATGCTAATTTTTTAACCTACTAAAAGTCCATTCTAGTCAAAATGACCATTTAGTCTGTAACTTAAATTTGGAAACATAATGCATGCCATGTAAGAGGAACATGCAAATGTGCATAAATTAGCCCAACCTTACCTTATACCTACCAACTCATCAGTGCCATCTGTACCAGTCAAAATGCCCTTTCTTGGTCTATCAACTCTGCACACTTGTACTCACCTCTGCATATGTCTTCCCCTGGTACCTCTAAGTCTCTGAAGCAAACCATCAGGCTCACCTTGCCTACCCTTTTTCCTCAATTCTCTCCCTGTTGAATAAAGAATAATGATATCCACTATTGATTGATTGCCTACTGGCCACAAATGCTTTACCAAATGCCTTAAATATTCTTTCTCATTTAATTCTCACAACATCCCATCAATATTAACTCAGTTTTCTAGATTGTTGAGGGGGGGGGCTTTGAGAGGTTAAATGCCCAGGTCAAGATCACACTGAATGGGTGGGCAGAGCCACAATCTAAACCCAAACAAACTTTATCCTCTATCAGTTACCCTCAAGATAATGGCCTATGAAATATAAATGAGAACACAGAATACATCATTTGAAAAATGTGAACCATATTATACCATGAAAGTATATCTCAAAAGTTGATTTAAAAGAGATTTTTCTCATTGATTGTTTTTCATAATCTCCTTTCTTTTTAACTGCAATTAATAATTCCAAACTCAATAGCTTCAACATTTTCCCCACCAACCCCCACCTTGGTCTTTTGATGAATATTTAATAATTTCAAGACTAACACTTAAAAGCATTTCCACATAGAGGAAATACTACTTAAAAGAAGTTTCCAGGGCGCCTGGGTGGCTCAGACGGTTAAGCGTCTGCCTTTGGCTCAGGTCATGATCTCAGGGTCCTGGGATCAAGCCCCACATCGGGAATCCCTGCTCAGCGGGGAGCCTGCTTCTCCCTCTGCCTCTGCCTGCTGCTTCCTCTGCTTGTGCTCTCTCTCTGTCAAAAAAAAAAAGTTTCCAGTATATCTCTTTTTTTTTTTTCGGAAACTGAAAAATTCATGTACAGTATGAAGAAGCAAAACTCCATATATTTTTACATTGACATTTATAAATACTTGACAAGTATTTGTGCCTACTGTATGCTTATAACTGTGGTAAGTACCACAGAGTATACTTAACTAATTTGAGAGATGTCTTGCCTACTAGAAACACATAATCTATTCAGGAAACAAAATACTTTAAATATTTAAATATTAATACAGCATAATATAGAACTAAGTGTTAAAACATGAGTTAAACAGTAGGTTCTGTGATCATCCTTAAAAGGAAGAAAGATATGTTTGACTGGAATGGTATGAGACTGCTACTTGAGGAAAGTAGAATAGGAAAAAATACAGATGGAAAGAAGGAAGAACTATTCCAGGGAGGACCCTAGAGAATCAACAAAAGTTTAAAGCAGGGAATAAGTATAAGAACTCTTAAGTCAAAGAATAAGTCCCTTTTGGAGGTGAGTTGCTTTCTTAACAAAGACAAGTATTGGTGTGAACTACAAATAGACAAGGTGCAAATCGAAAGAAACAGACCAATGAGCAACAAGTGTGGATGAATAGAAGAGTATTTACTAGTTAAGAGATAAAGCATCTGGTAACATCTTACCAACATCTGGTTGGTGAGAGGTTAGAAAAATGGCCCAGGACCAAACTGCAGAGGGTGCTGCCCAGAAAAGGAAGATACCATGATGTCTTTGAATAGAAGAATGACAAGAAGACAGTGTTTAAAACTTTATCTAGTTGGGTGGATTTCAGCACGGAAGGACTAGTGTTACGGACATGGTTAAGAAGATATTACTATTTTATGAGCTAAAGAAGGTGACAGCTGATAGTCAAGAATTGTGGCAGTGGGAATAGAATGGAATAGTTCCAATAGCTATTGCATGGAAAGAATTAACAGAACTTTCTGAATAACTGAATGCAAAGGGTAAAGAGTGAGAAATCAAAATACAGCAAGGTGATAAAACTAGAAGACCATGGTACCTATGACAGAAGCAGGGGAGTCAACAGGAATGGTTTGAAAGAGAAGACAGAAAGAGATGGTGTTGGCATATTTTGTGTTTGTAGTAGTTTTTTATTGCTTTTGAATTACAAATCACTTAAGAATCTGATGGAACCAATGGATTCTCTCTTTTATTAAAAAAAATTATTCATACTTGTACATGCTACACATTTGTAATGGATACCCTTGGAACTAACTGCCAAAAAGCTCTTGACACAAGCTTGGCCCATCAGAGCCCTGTCTGGAATTTTTGTGCTTTATATCCAGAGGTTCAAATCAGTCTCTCCATAGTAGCTGAAACTATGATGCTGTTAGCTGATCTGTTTCCTAACACGAGCATGAGAAAGAGAAAATGCTTAAATGCAGAATGAGAGGAAAAAGGAAAAGAGAGTCTCAGAGAGAAAAACAAAGATCAGAAGTGAGAGAGGGAACATACCTTAATGGCATTTGAGTCCATGGGTCCATCACATTTCTATCCTTGAATTCCAGGAGATAACCTAGTCCTTTATTGAAATTCCTCCATGGTTAAACTTGTTTGAGCTGCATTTCTGCAATTTATATATGAGAATTCTGATTAATTCAGGGGTTAAAGCTATTAACTGAAACCCACCCATGGGCTCCAGGTAAGAATTCTTGATTCAAGATATTGGAAAGTCACCCAAGTGGAAATAGACCAGTAAACAGGTTGAATTTTGGTGAGAAAGGGAAGAAAATGAATACTGATGCAGAGAGACTATAGATAGCACAGGTGTTTTAAGAGCAAGGACACTGGATCCAGACTGACTGCACTCAAATCCTAATTTAATTATTTACTAAATGTGTGATCTCAAGAAAGTTATTCTACATTTCTAGATCTCAGGTTACCTATCTGTGAATGGCAAATTAAAAACTATATTTTATAGGATTGATATGAAGATTTTAAGTTGGTACATGTAGAAGTACCTGGCCTATACATAGCAGGTCTCTATGGACTATTATCATTCGATGTAATAGGCCTATACCTAGGTGTTTCGCGTAGGTTATATTATTTTTTTAAAGATTTATTTATTTATAGTTTAGAGGGTGGGGGAGAGGAAGAGGGAGAGAGAGAATCCCAAGCAGACTCCCCGCTGAGAGGGGACCCCCCCCACACACACTGGGCTCGATCTCACAACCCTGAAATCATGACCTGAGCTAAAACCAAGAGTCAGATGCTTAACCAACTGAGCCACCTAGGTGCCACACATATGTTACATTATTTAATTTAATCCTCATAAAGACATCATCATCAAGGGTATTTATTATACCCAAACACAAAGATGAAGCCACTGTCCCACCATTAATAAAACATGATGTTTGAGTTGATTCTCCAATATTGCATGGGTTTTATTGAACCTACTATATCCCCTCACTCAAAGCACCTAAGTAGTTACAAGGTAGTTAGTAAATATTAGGAGAGGCAATTAGAAGCAAATGGGGAATGACTGGCCTTTACAGAGAATGCCCACACAATCTTGGTTTAGAACCACAGCCCTATCAATTAACCATGAGTAAAAGTAAAGATGAGAATACAGTAGTTGTGTAAATTGTCTTTGCTTTCCTTCATATAATGGAATATGCTTCACTTCTTTTTAATCAAAAGAATCTTTAGATAAAAAATGAATTCTTTTAAATATAAGGGAATTGTAGTTTTGTTGATGTGAAATAAAGAGAAGTTTTAATTATTAAAAAGAGGTGCAAGAAAGAAAAGATAAGGGAAGTGAAGGTTTCCACTGGACCTTATCTCACACATCTGAAGCCCAATTAACATTTTCTCTAGATTGAGTCAACCAGCCTGACACACAATGTGAAAGGAACAAAAGAAAGTAAAGAATCAAAATTCAGCAGAGGAAAAGAAAAAGAGGCGTCTTAATGTTACCAATATAATAATTGTAATGGAACTTCATTTATGTGGAACTCGGTTATCTGACAATCTCATTTATCTGGAGCAAGCAAAGACCCAGGGAAGTAAAGATGAAAAAAGACCTTTGCAAAAACAAAACAGAAATCACCAAAGTCCATGCCCTGAAGATCATGCCCATTACTGCTAGAGCTTCAATTCATCGAAGTCTTTTCTCAGAGGTTATTAATTTTTATTTGGATTCAATTTTAAAAGACCTGGCAATCTGGTTTCCAAACTCATAAAAAATTAAAAGCAGTAAACTAGAAGAGGGAGGAGAAACTATCGCATGCAGGCATGCAGATAGCAGTGAGAAGAGAAAGCTGGAAGTCTTAAATACAGCAGAGATGAAAAAAGGCATAAAAATTTACTTAATGATCAAAAAACACAACAATTGGGCGCCTGGGTGGCTCAGTCATTAAGCGTCTGCCTTCGGCTCAGGTCATGATCCCAGGGTCCTGGGATTGAGTCCCACATCGGGCTCCCTGCTCAGCGGGAAGCCTGCTTCTCCCTCTCCCACTCCCCCTGCTTGTGTTCCTGCTCTCACTGTCTCTCTCTGTCAAATAAATAAATAAACTCTTTAAAAAAAACAAACAACAATTTAGCACCTTTAGCATAGGAGAAAACAGTCCTACGTACCTCCATAGGCCTTAGGGAAGATATTTCTAAAATTGATTCTATATTAACCCTGAGGAATCAAGAAAATTAAATTACATTCAGTATAAAGACATTCCCTGAGTTATGCAGCACTCAGCTTTATGTAAATAGTTCCATAAGGCACATAATAAAATTTTGAAGATGTGAGAGATTTTATATCACACTGAGAAATGCAAAGAAGTCAAGGGTACAAATGAACAATGAGAAGAAAGAATGTAAGGGCTAAAGTTGCAAGAACAAGGAGATAATGGCCTTCCGTGGTCAGTCTTGCATGGCTTTTGGTCCCACATAGACTCTCATGCATCAGTTTGGGTTATGGAACTGCTATTTGTTTATGCCCCATTTTGTTACTTTCTAATCATGTCCAGAAAGTGACTAAGAGTTAGGAAGAATGCAGGTACAGTTTGTAAGAATAAGTAATTGAATAAGAGCAAAATATTAAAACTTTAAAATAAAGTATGAAGATAATTTCAACTTACCCTGATTTTGTGTTAAACAAAGATTTATGCACAAAGATGTTCATCACAGTAGTATTTAGCATTTTAAAAATCAGAAGCAATCTACCAACCCTAAAGAATGGTTAAATAGGGGCACCTGGGTGGCTCAGTTGGTTAAGGGACTGCCTTCAGCTCAGGTCATGATCCTGGAGTCCCAGGATCGAGTCCGACATCGGGCTCCCTGCTCAGCAGGGAGTCTGCCTCTCCCTCTGACCCTCTTCCCTCTCGTGCTCTCTATCTCTCATTCTCTCTCTCTCAAATAAATAAATAAAATCTTAAAAAAAAAAAGAATGGTTAAATTATGGCACATAAAATACTTGTTGGACAATTATGCAACCATTAAAACAATATTTTTATTAGGAAACTTATATGGCAAAATATTAAGTTAAAAAACAGGGTACAGAATTGTATATGTAGCATAATCTTGACAACATACAAAATATATGGAAAGAAAATGAAATGAAAAGATCTCGTTAATAATGCCCTGCCCCCCCCAAGTTTTTGCAAACCTAGGAACAAACTATATGTTCAATACTCACACAAAAAAACTATAAATATTCACTGAAGGAAACTGAAAAACTGCATAAGAGGCATACCATTTTCCCTGATGAGAAGACTCATTATTGTAAAGATGCCATTTTACCCAAATAATTTACAAATTCAAGGTAATTCCAACCAAAATTACAGTAGGAATTTTAACAAAATTGACATGCTAGTTCTAAAATTCATCTGGATGAGTGAATACTTAAGAATAGCTAGACTTTTGTTAAGTATCATGAGGGTCTTCTTCTTATCAGATATCAAAACCTGTTATACAATCACAGTAATTAAAGTATCATATTGGCGGGCGCCTGGGTGGCTCAGTTGGTTAAGCGACTGCCTTCAGCTTGGGTCATGATCCCAGAGTCCCGGGATCGAGTCCCACATCAGGCTCCCTGCTCGGCGAGGAGCCTGCTTCTCCCTCCGACCCTCACCCCTCTCATGTACTCTCTCTCTCTCATTCTCGCTCTCTCAAATAAATAAATCTTTAAAAAAAAATAATAAAGTATCATATTGGCTCATAAATAGAAGAATAGATTAATGAAAAAGGATAGATCCTCAGCTACTGACACAAACGTGAAAGAATTTCAAATAATTGAGAATACTGGTTATTCATTTAAAGGAAAAAATGTATATCTCTTACATCACATCATTCAGAAATAATTAACTTCCTCTACTCGGCAATTGGCATGGTCAGGGCCAAGGCCTGGAGAGGCAGCTGCCAGCATGGTGGAGGTTGGCATGGCTAGGATTGGCATAGGTGGAGCCAAGCAAGCAGCAGACAGTAGGGGTGGGGCAGAGGAGACAACTGGCATGGCAGGGAGATCTGTCATATTCAGGGGTGTTGGACAAATGAAGAAATACATGGAGGATGGTGAAAGCAGTTTTCTGTTGGAGACGGGTGTTACAAATGTGGAAAGTGAGAAGCCTAAAATGAACTCTGTGATGTTGGATTGGAGAAATTGGTGTGAATTCAAAGTTATATTTCTATGTCCTGATGCGGATTCCTGCACTAAAGTTACATAAGAGCATGCCCTTGTGTTGAGGAAGTATACACTGAAGTGTTTATAAGTAAGGGCTTTATGGCCACAATGGACCAGCGGTCTCAAATGGATCAGAAAAAATAATCATACGTATATGATAACAATTGGGGGATTGAGCTGAAGAGGATATGGCAGTGTATTATAAGCTATTCTTGCAGCTTTTCTGTGTATTTGAAATTATTTCAAAATATAAAGTTTTTAAAGATAATTTCCAGTATGAAAAATGTAAATAATCATACTTCTTCGAAGACATCCCCCAAAATACTCTTGTATGCTCACACACAAAGATGTATAAGAGTTCTTATTTCATCATTCTTGGTCATAAAAATTGGAAATATAGGAAATATGCATCATTAGGGAGTGATTACATATAACCATACCATAGAAGGATATACAGGCCTAAGAAAGGAGGTAGATTTATATGTACTGACATGGAAAGATCTCCCACATATTATTAAATAGAAAAGCAAGTGATAGACCAGAAGGTAGAGTATGATCCTATTTATGTTTAAAAAAAAAAAAGTTAAAAACAACCTGCTATGGGTATAAGTGTGTGTGCGCGCGTGCGTGTGTGTGTGTGTGCTTATAAACAGATTTTTAAAAAGGTCTGAAAGAATACACACCAAACTATAGGCAATGGTTGACTACAGGGAAGGAAAATGGCACTATATTTTCCGAGTTTTGGGTGGCCACGTAATACTTTCATTATCAGTTGAAAAAAGCCTGAGTACAAAAAGGCAGGAGTATAAACAATGCATTCTGAAAGATTTCCTCTCAAGATGATTATAATATTAAATGCTGGGAATTACTTTTGGTTATCTGGAAAATTCCTGGTCCAAACCCCACATATAGGGAATTGGCTTTTCAGGGGATGGTGCCCGGGTACACTTTATCATTAACTTAATAGAGGATTAGGCAGCCTGCTGAGCCACTCCTTGCTTGCCGGGCCACCGTCCAGAAGTGAATTCTCTTGCAGCACTCCAAAAGGAGGTCAAACAAGTCCCCAGGGACTCTCAACAGAAAGAAGTTGCCAAAGGCTAAATTTGGCATCGAAGTCAGGTCCTGGACTGGGATAAACTGTGCCAGCACTTTTCATTTATGCTTTCAAGATCTCGATCAGAATAAGCAGGACTAGATACCTGTTTCCAAGAGTGGCTTAGCAGCCCAAATTGGAAACAATTGTTAAAACCAGAGTTTTGGGGTGAACCTGAGAACATACAATTCCTTCTTTTCCCCCTTGACCCCTACTGTCTCTTATTCGAAGGATATTTAAATTCCCCTTCCTTTCTCTTGCTCCAAGCAATTCATCCTAGTGAAAATTCCTGCCAACCTGATCAGATCCTCAGTTTAGCCCTACTTAAGACAGGAAAGGCAGGCTAAGCATCTTTTTCTTTTTCTTTTTCCTTTTTTAGGTATAAGTGGCCAGTTTTATATTTATACACTTTTTTTTTTGCCTTTTTAAATTTAAATTTATTTTTTTTTAAAGACTTTATTTATTTATTTGACAGAGAGAGACACAGCAAGAAAGGGAACACAAGCAGGGGGAGTGGGAGAGGGAGAAGCAGGCTTTCTCCGCTGAGCAGGGAGCCCGATGCTGGGCTCGATCCCAGGACCCTGGGATCATGACCTGAGCCGAAGGCAGACGCTTAATGACTGAGCCACCCAGGCGCCCCTTTTATTGCCTTTTTTTAATAATACTTTGAGTTGTAATTCATATACCATTAAATTCATCATTTAAAGTATATAATTCAGTGGTTTTTTAGTATATTCACAGAGTTGTGAAACCATCACCACAATAGATTTTAGAACATTTCATTGCCCCCAAAAGAAACCCTTTACCCATTAGCAATCATTCCTCATTTCCTCTCAACCCTTTCAGCCCTCGGCAACCACTAATCTACTTTCTGTCTCTTATAGATTTGCTTACTGTGGACATTTCATATAAATGAAATTATTCAGCGTGTGGTCTTTTGTGTGTGGTTCCTTTCGCTTAGCGTAATGTTTTTGAGGATCGTCCATGCTGTAGCATATGTCAGTACCCTATTGTTTTTTAAAGCTGAATAATATTCCATTGTATGGCTATATCACATTTTATTTATCCATTCATCAGTTTATGGATATTTGAGTTGTATTCCACTTTGGCACTATTATGAATAGTGCTGCTATGAACATTCATCTACATATTTTTGTGTGCATATACATTTTCAGTTTTCTTGGGTATATACTAGGTGTAGAATTGCTGGGTCATATGGTAACTCTATGTTTATTTGAGAAACTGCCAAATTATTTTCCAGAGCAGCTGTACCATTTTACATTCCCACCAGCAATGTATGTAGGTTCCAATTTCTCCACATCCTTGCCAACACTTCATGTTGTATGTCGTTTCGATTATACCTATCCTCTTGGGTGTAAAGTGGTATTTCATTGTGGTTTTGATTTGCATTTCCCTGATGACTAATGATGTTGAACATATTTTCATGTGCTTATTGGCCATTGTGTATTTCTTTTGGAGAAATAGGTATTAAAATCCTTTTCCCATTCTTTAATTGGGTTGTCTTTTTATTGCTGAGTTGTAAGAGTTCTTTATATATTCTGAATAATAGTCCCCTATCAGATATATGGTTTGCAGATATTTTCTCCCATTCTGTGGATTACCTTTTCACCTTCTTGATGGTGAAGAGGAAGAGGGAATAATAGAGAATTACTGTTAATGGGTAAGCAGTTTCTTTTTTTTTTTAAGATTTTATTCATTTATTTGAGAGAGAGAGAGCACAAGCAAGGGGAGCAGCAGGCAGAGGGAGAGGGGGAAGCAGGCTCCCCACCAAGCAGGAGGCCTGATGTGGGTCTTGATCCCAGGACCCTGGGATCATGACCTGAGCCAAAGACAGTTGCTTAACCAACTGAGCCACCCAGGCGCCCCATGTAAGCAGTTTCTTTTTCAGGTGACAAAAATATTCTGGAATTAAATAGTGGTGATGTTTGCACAACTATGAATATACCAAAAACCACTGAATATACTAAAATGGTGGATTTAATCTCAGTTTTTAAAGAATAATGACCATGTTAAAAAGTGTTATCTGATCCACCTGACTTCAAACCTGATGTCAACCATTTCACTTGAATTTAACGATTTTTTACTGACACAGCCAGATGTGCTGAGATAAAAACACTGAAAAGACTTTGCCTCTACCTTTAAAGAGCCCAGAGTCTAAAAGGGGAGACAATCACATACACATTACATTTTAAATTACCTTGGTTGGGACTAAGATAGAGGTGTGCTTTGGGATCATGAGGGCCATAAGAAACCTGGGCTTCATTTAGAGGAAGAAGGGAACCATCGAGTTTTTAAGATGGGGGTTGACAAGGTGATTAACATAACAATAAAAAAATTTTAAGAAAATATGGGGGTTGACATGATCAGTGTGTTTCAGACATACCGTCTTGGCAGCTGTATAGAAGACTGTTATGAAGGCAGCATGGCTGGTATCAGACCAGTTAGGAGGCAACTGCAGCAGTTTGAGTGAGAAATGGTGGAAGCTTGAATAAAAGCAGTGGTGGTAAGAATGGAGAAGAAAAAGTCAGACCCAAAAAATACTTAATAGTTAAACTCTATAGGATTTGGTGTGATGATGAGTAAGGGAGAGGGAGAAGTCTGACATGATTCACAGATTTCTGGCTTGGGTCACTGGGTAGATGGCTGTACCATTAACTGAGAAAAGGAATATAAGAAGAGGAAGTTTGTGGGCCAAAATAATGAGTTCAGTTTTGGACAATATTTAGTTATAAGACACCTGGAAAATGATCAAAGCAGATGTATCCAGCAAGCACTGTAACTTTAATCTTCTGATGCAGTTTCCTGATCTATAAAATATGTGTATTTTATATTTATTATAATAATTCATAAATATATTTACTATATATTCTATATTTAAAATTTACATGTAAAATATAAATATATACTTATATAGATATATATATAAAATCACAACAGAATTGGGGTATTAGAGGTATTCACCAAATCTGCTTTGTGGAAATTACAAACTCTATTCACTATTTATTAAACATATGTTTAGCTTTCTACAAGAAAACTTGCTCAGTGACACCGTAGGCATACTTATATTTACAGGTGAAACTTGATTTAAGCCAACTCAATGAAAATACAGATGCACCAAAAAAGGTCAGTCAGAGGGTGATAATTTGCTGCCCACCAAAGACTCAGCAGAAGATTCTTTTAGGGCGCCTGGGTGGCTCAGTTGGTTAAGCGACTGCCTTCGGCTCAGGTCATGATCCTGGAGTCCCGGGATCGAGTCCCACATCGGGCTTCCTGCTCAGCAGGGAGTCTGCTTCTCCTTCTGACCCTCTTCCCTCTCGTGCTCTCTGGCTCTCATTCTCTCTCTCTCTCAAATAAATAAATAAAATCTTTAAAAAAAAAAAAAGAAGATTCTTTTAATTAGGCATTCCTCTTAGTATAAACCAGTTGGCCTTAGAGAAATTACACTAACATAAATTTCAAAAAAAAAAAGGTAACATTTATTTTGTGCTTGCTGCATGTTAGGCAAAGTACTAAGCTCTTTGTCAGTACTATCTTTTATTCTCACAATAATTCCATTGAGGGAGATACTATTAGCATTCACATTTTATAAATAAAGAAACAAGGACTTAGAGAGGTTAAGTAATAGAATCAAAATCATTAATCTGGTGTGCAGTAAATCCAGGATACAAACCCAGGTCTCTCTGACTCCAAAGTACAGGTTCATGGCCAGGAGCTATTATTTTATATGTAAAGCCACAGTTATATGCATGCTTAGTTCAATGAACAAAGAATGTGGAAACTATCGACCCTTCACTCTTCCATTTATATCCTTCTTCCTCTTTAGCATTCCCAGTTAATTTCCAGATTCATGCTCTACTCTTCATGTGAGGTCCCATTTTCTCCCTGTCCATCTTCCCATGCTCTCATCACATTGCTCTCTTCAGCACACAAATTGAATGCATTCAGTAAACAAGGAAGGCTTTGCCTTGAAATAGCATTTATGATATCTCTCAGAAGGCCCTTTGTCAAACTCATTCCTTATCTGTGTTCCTGGATGTAGGGCTGCGGAACTGACTATGGCTGAGCCCAGAAGCCCATCAACACAAAAACTTACTGGAGGAGGAAGAAGGGCTAAAGCAAACGTATGTTCATGATGAGATGGGCCAATGGTGCCAGAGGAATTTGCTGAGTGGGGATGGAGAAGTGAAGACTCATTTGTTTTCCATGAGAAAGTGTGGCTGTGCTTTTTCCAGAAAATGAAAAGGAAACCAGGTGATCAGGGTCATCTCTAGCACTGACACATTTGGGTACATAGAGAATGGGCACAACAGAAGTCTTCACAAGATGGGGCTAGGCTGGCAGTGACTGGCCTAAAATATGTTTGAATGAGGGCATCTGAACTCCTCAGACCAGATTGTTTAGGCAAGGAATAATCCCTGCCCACAGTTATTCATCTGAATAGTAACCAAAAGTTCAGAGAAGAACCTTGCCAAAGAACAGAACTTTAAATTAATCTAACATGCAGATTTTCTTTTGTTAACTGTTGGACTGAATTTATCTTTTGATGATGGGAAGGCACCTCAAATAATTAGGATGCACTTCGTTCAGGATCTAATTTCCCAAATGTCAACATGCAGTACATTTCAAAAATAATTCACTTGCAGTATGTTTTTCCCATTATACTCATATGGCTAAAATTATTGCAAATAGTAGCCTAGAAAGCTGGGATCGTCATTATATCAGCTACGGGCTCTGACTGGGCTGTTGACATAAAGGTTATTTCTATTGAAAAGAGAACTAAAATTCTACACTATTTCAAAAATAAACATATTTGATGTCTTCTGTCAACTGCCCCCCTGCCTCTCTCTAGCTTCACATATTCCCTCCGTTCCTCAAGCTTGTCTGTAATATAGTTGCCTGAACATGACTTACTATTTTGCCTCTGTGCTTTGCATGTATCGTGTAGACTAAAGTTGCACACATCTTGAATGTGATCACTTAACTATTTTTAGCTTTCTTATCTCTTGTAGCTTTAGTCTACACGATACCTTATTTTCTGGCAGTTACTGAAATATTTCTTTAGATTTCATCTCAACTTGTTTTGTATATATATGTTTTAGCCTCCAATTAGATTTTACATCGTCTGGAGAACTCAAGAGTTGTGACTTTTATTTCTTTAGCATCCAGGAATAGTACGAATGACTCACATTAAGGGGTGCCTGAGTGGCATAGTTGGTTAAGCCTCTGACTCTTGATTTCAGCTCAGATCATGATCTCGGTGTTGTGGGATCAAGTCCCACATTGGGCTCCATGCTCAGCGGGGGGCTGCTTGAGATTCTCTCTCTCTCTCTCTCCCTCTACCCATCCCCCCAAGCCATGTGCATGTGTTCTTTCTCTCTCCAAAATGAATAAATAAAATGTTAAAATAAATAAACGAAATGAAATTAAATAAATGCCATACCTGTGACATACTGCAACCAGCCTTATACATTGGACAATGATACCAAGAAAGATTTTATTAAACAGGCATAAAATTGGAGGGGAGGGGAGAAAAAAGAAAAAAAGAAAAAAGAAAAACAGGCATAAAATCAATTTCAAAGAAATTATGGATGTAATGTGAGTATCCAATCTGTCCCTCATGGATCTTTCATCCAAGGAGTTACTAAAACTTTTTTTAAATTTATTTATTTATTTGAGAGAGCGAGAATGAGAGAGAGAGAGTACATGAGAGGGGGGAGGGTTAGAGGGAGAAGCAGGCTCCCGGTGCGGGACTCGATCCTGGCACTCCAGGATCATGACCTGAGCCGAAGGCAGTCGCTTAACCAACTGAGCCACCCAGGCGCCCCAATTACTAAAACTTTTTTTGTATATGTTTATAGTAGATGCCTTTATCAAATCTCAGAATAATTAACTAATGGAGGGAAGATTCTATCCTAGAAAACAAGGTCAGCCCACTCATTACCAATTTATTTGTCAACAAATTTAATTTTTCAACATCTGTTTAGCACATACTATATAGATAACACAGAGTAGACACTTTGAAAGGACATTAAAATTACATTCTATCTGAGAAACCAAAAAACACAGAGTGAAATAAAAACAAAAAATAGAGCAAAAAGTTGTCTCCATTTTAGGTCTGAATAAGGGACCCACACGACGTGCTGCTGAGTTAGAGGGGTGAGGAGGAGACATAAATGAAGGAGTGGCCAGTGATCTCTTCCCTAAGCCGTGATGATGTACATCTAGCCTCGAGGAATGGGCAAGGGAGAGACCAGAGGCACAGAGGCAAGAATATACAGGCTGGGTTTGAATGACAATGGATGTTCTGTATAAAAGGTACCCGAAAAGTTTTTAAACACCACAAGACGTTGTTGTTTTAAACAATCAGTACTAATTTAGATGTCTTCTTTCTGATCCTGTTTCTCCCTTCTTGAATTTCTGGGCTCCTTGCTGATTCTGTTGAGTTGTATTGAAGAATTCTTTTTATTATTTCTTTTAGTGACCACCTGCTGACACTGGACTCTGTAGGTTCTTGTTTTTATGAAAATGTCTGTTCTACCTTAATTTTTAGAGAATATTTTTGCTAATATTGCATAATTTTTGCTAATATTTTGCATAATTCTTCCCCACTCCATTGTCTTCTGGTCACTCCATTATCTGGATGTCACTCCATTGTCTTCTGGTTTCCATCAGTTCTGTTGGAAAAGTTATCTGTCAGTTTTGTTGTTGCTCATTTGAAGATAATGTGCCTTTTTTTCCTCTGGCTGTTTTGTTTTGTTTTAAGATTTATATTTATTTATTTGACAGAGAGAGACACAGCGAGAGAGGGAACACAAGCAGGGGGAGTGGGAGAGGGAGAAGCAGGCTTCCCGCTGAGCAGGGAGCCCGGTGCGGGGCTCGATCCCAGGACCCTGGGATCATGACCTGAGCCGAAGGCAGACGCTTAACGACTGAGCCACCCAGGCGTCCCTTCTCTGGCTGATTTTAACACTTTAATATTAGCATTTAGTTTTCAGTAGTTTGACTAGGTGCAGTTTTCCTTGTATTTATCTTGCATCAGATTTACAGAGCTTCTTGATTCTGTGACTTAATGTCTTCTGACGGGGGAAATTCTTGGCTAGTGTCTCTTCAAATATGTCTCCTGACACATTTCTTGTCTCCTTTTGGGACTCCACTGACAATAATAACAAAATCTTTCATCATGTCCCATATGTTTCTTATATTCTTTTCTCTATATTCCATAGTTTTTTCTCTATGTTTCAATCTGGATATTTTCTATCAACCGATCTTCTAATTCACTAATCTCTTCTGCAGAGTTGTTGTTGTTTTTTTAATTGAAGTATAGTTGACACACAATGTTACATTAGATTTAGGTATAAAACATGGTGATTCAACAAGTCTGTACATTGTGCTGTGCTCACTATGAGTAGAGCTGCCATCTTTCACCGTACAGCACTGTTATAATACCATCTCAACTCTATTCCCTGTGTTGTACTTTTTATCCTTGTCTCTTATTTATTCCATAACTGGAGGCCTGTATCTCCCACTTCCATTTACCCATTTTGCCTGTCTCCCTGACCCACCTCCCCTCTGACAACCATTTGTTTGTTCTCTATGTTTATGGGGCTGATTCTGCTTTTTGTTTATTTATTTATTTAGATTCCACAGTTAAGTGAAATCATATGGTATTTGCCTTGGTCTGTTTGATTTATTTCACTTAGCCTAATACCCTCTAGGTCCATCCATGTTGTCACAAATGGCAAGATCTCATTCTTTTGTATGGCTAAGTAATATTCCAGTGTGTGTGTGTGTGTGTGTGTGTGTGTGTGTGCGTGTGCGTGCATGTGCACACATGCACTTGTGTACCACATCTTATCTATTCATCTATCAATGGACACTTGATATGGACACTTCTGTATCTTGGTTATTGTAAATAATGCTGCAATAAACTAAGTGTGCAAATATCTTTACAAATTAGTGTTTTAATTTTCCTGGGGTAAATCCCCAGGAGATTACTGGACCACATAGTATTTTTATTTTTAATTTTTTGAGGAACCTCCATACTGTTTTCCACAATGGTTGCACCAATTTACATTCCCACCTACAGTACACAAGTGTGCATCTATTGGATTCTGATTTCAGTTACTATATTTTTCACTTCTAGGATTTATAATGATTTTTTTTATTAATACTAATTCTCTGGTGAAATTCTCCCTCTTTTCATCTAGTTCCTTAAACATACTAATCATATTTTTTTAATTGCAACTGAATAAATAAGACAAGTATGATTGTCCCCTATAGGTTTATTTCCATGGTCTGTTTTGTCTCTTGATTTTCAGTCATTTAGTCCTGTTTCCCAGCATTACTGATTTTTTAAATTGAATGCTAGACTTTGTAAATGAGAAATTACAAGACTCTGAATGATGATATTACTCTCCACAGAAGATTTCATTTTCTTCTGGCAGTGAGACAGACTTCAGGCACCTCATCTTTATCCGGGTAAGACTAACTTGCCCAGAGGCTTGCCCTAGGGCATAGCCTTTCCAGGACTCTTCATTAAAACCCCTGTTTGTTTATCAGGGTTCTTTCTCCTTGATGGACCCTCTGATGGTTAATTTTATGTGCAAACTTGACTGGGCTAAGGGATGCCCAGATAGCTGGTAAATCATTATTTCTGGGAGTGTTTGTGAGAGTGTTTCCAAAAGAGATTAGCATTTGAATCAGTAGACTGAGTAAGCGTGCCCTCACCAATGTGGGCAGGCATCATTCAATCTATTGAGGGCCCAAATAGAACAAAATGGTGGAGGAACGGTGAATTCTCTCTCTCTCTCTCTCTCCTTGAGCTAGGATGTCCATCCTCTCCTGCCCTTGGACATCAGCATTTCAGGTTCTCAGGCCTTCTGACTCCGGTACTTATACAAGCAGGCCCCCATTCTCAGGCCTTTGGCCTTGGACTAGGAGTTACATCATCAGTTCTTCTAGTTCTCAGCCTTCAGACTTGAACTAAATTAATCTACCAGCTTTCCTGGTTCTCCAGCCTGCAAATGGCAGATCATGGGATTTCTTGATGTCTATAACTGCTTAAGCCAATTCCTATAATCTCCTCTTATACATATCTTTCTCTATATCCCATTGGTTCTGTTTCTCTGGAGAATCCTAATATAGACCCTGAAGTCCAACTTTTGTCTCCTCTGGACAGTCTTAATACTAATACCACCACCATTTTTTTAAGTTGTTTTTTTTTTTTTTTTTTGACAGAGCAAGAGTGAGAGAGCACAAATGGGGGGGCAGCAGAGGGAGAGGGAGAAGCAGGCTCCCCACTGAGCAGGGAGCCTGATGCAGAACTCGATCCCAGGACCCTGGGATCATGACCTGAGCTGAAGGCAAACACTTAACTGACTGAGCCACCCAGGTGCCCTACCACCACCACTTTTTTGCATATGCTCTCCTCCCATATTTTGTAGTTGGGCTACATCTACACTTTGGAGCATACAGCCATTTTGTATAATAATCTCTTTTTGCCCCCACTAAGTCTTAGTTATACCAGTAATTCTTAATGCTCACCACCATTTCTTATGTTGATGTCTCTCCAGTCATTCTGTTTGTCTGAAGCTCATTTACTAGTAAATTCCTTGGGAAGGGCTCATGGAAACAATATTCCTTGAGTTCTTAGAGGTTGTTAACAGTTCGACTGTGTTCTTACTTGACTCTTCGTTCTTTCCTTAATTATCTTAAAGATATGACTCCTTTTTCTGATAATAATTTTAAAAAGTAAGTCTGATGATAATCTCATTTCCTTTCCCTTTCAAGTCATACATTCCTTTTTTCTAGGGACCCAAAGGATTTTTTTCTTTTTCTTTAAAATCCAATAATCTTACTAGAATTTTCATTCTGTACTTTGAATGTGGTAGTGTACTCTGTCAGTGACTCATTCTACATTTTTTTTCCCAGAAAGGTTTTCTTGGACATAGTTTTTAGTATTTGTTCTTTTCTCTTGTTTTTCGTTTTCTTTACAGATTTCTTTTATCTGTGTTTTGGATCCTCTTTGTCACTCTTTAATATCTGTCACTTTCAAATCCTTTTTTGTCTCTCCATTAAAAAAAAATTAAATATTTTCTTGTATTGGTTTCTCTTTGGGCACTACTGTTGAATTTATCTTCTCTTCTTTCTAGAATACTCATCATTTCTTAAATTTTTTATTTCTTTTTTTTGTAAGATTTTATTTTTAAGTAATCTCTACACCCAACATGGGACCCAAACTCACAACCCCAACAAGATTTGCATGCTCCTCCGACTGAGCCAGCCAGGCACCCCTGTTTTCTTATTTCTAATTGTTTTTTGAGTCCTATCACATCATTTCTGAGTTTCTAATTCTTTTTGTTGTTGTTATTTCATATCTTGTATTATTTTCTTAATTTCTTTTAGCTCATTTGGAAGTAGTAGGTTACAGTTTCGCTGTTTTGTAAGTATACCTTTCCAGAGCACTCTCATTGTCTGAAGGGATTTTACTCAGCTTCTTGTCCCCTCCTTTTTTTTTCCTTATATAAACTATGTTACCTTTATAGTTTTCTGTTGCTCCTTATAATATGAAATCAGTTTTCCGGAACTTTTGTTAGAAGGTGGCATTCAGGAAAGCTTTCCTCACTTCACAGAACTTCCTCTGTTGATTTTGGAAAGTATTAAAAAATAAAGCAGTGTACTTTATGATATTGTACCACTTTGGTCTGGGGCTTTTCTTTCTCATCTTTGTTGTCCATGTCCTGTTAAATTGTTATTCTACCCTAAGTAGTTTCTCTTTGCTTTGAGTCTCTGTCCCAAAAGGGGTTGATTTTGAGAGTTCATAGGAGCCCCATCAGACCTTTTCTCATGGGCTTGATATTGATAAGGGTCAAAACCCCTCCTCTTTTCAGTTTCAGCTGCTCTTCTCAAATTGGCTTACCTTCTTTCCAGCCAATGCTCATTGGCTATTTGGGGGTCTTCCTGTTCTCAGGTCCATCAGATGCCATCTTCCTTATCCTTTCTCCCACACAGACACTGATACCATGAAGGTCTCGTGGCTCATGATGGTTTGTGCCCACCCACTTATATTTTGGATTTTGTGGAGGTATCTTGTCACCTAGGTCTATTGTAAATATTGTTCACATGTTTTGGGTTTTGGTATCCAGTTTTTCTCTCAGTCCTTTATGTAAGGATTCAGAGAGAATGAAAAATTACTGATGCTGTCATCTTCCCAGAATCCTCTCCTGAGTTAATTCAATTATAAGTGTATTTTGTATTACAGTTCCTTTGGGAGCCTGCTCATAACTTATGGGTGTTGACATCTTGCTTCTGCTTGGGCCTGGGAAGGTTAAGGGCTGTAAATCCTAGCTGTTTATGATACCACAATTAATGACCAAACATAAGGAAGCTAAAATATGAACATAGTAAATTGCCAACTCACATGAATTTTTTAAAAAGCATTTAAATTTAATTATAGCAGAAATATTTCTGAGGATTTGGAGATTCTTCTTAACAATAAATAAAAGAAATTACTCATGTATATATTCTCAGAATTAACACAATGAAGTTTTCATTTATGGGGTACATATACGTATATTTCTTGTGTACAAGCTCCATAGGCTATATTTGCTTATACTGTTGTAAATTTTAATTTTACTACTTTTATAGTTGGGAAATTATAACAACTGTCAAAAAAAAAAAAAAGAAAAAATAATAATTTTCAGTAGGCAGGCAGTCAGTTGATTCTATCATGCACTCTAAAAGAATCCAGCATGGGCCTTTAGAACTAGAAAAAGTCTCAAGTGGTCATCTTGTCCAGACCACAGGCTCAAGACTCTTTACAACTCAATGTTTTTAAGTACTGACAATTTTTAACAACTAACAGTCTATGAGAAATGGGTTTTTGGTTTTGCTACCAGCTGAACTAAAGTGTAGTGACAAGCAGCACAGCCGACAGAAACATACTTAAGCACAACTTCAAAAAAAATACAATGGAGCTATGGTAGCTAGGAAACAGCAGCGCAGATAGTGCATTGAAGAGATATAGTTGAGGAGCCAGGGGTAACTCTAGGGCCATGTTATGATGCTATGCAAGTGTCATTGCACATGGTTGCCATAGCTACAGAACTGCACAAGCTATAGACTCACAGACCCTATGTACCCACCCACCCTGCTGCCACTGTTTTCCACACCTGCCCCTCTGAGTTTTCCACAGCCCCAGCGTAAGGAGAAAAAGGCCATATGGCTTAAATCAAAATATTTTTTTCACTTCTAAAAATCAGAATAAGGAATTCAGAGCAGAAGGCAAGGAAGTATTAGAAAATGTTTATTTCCCAAGGGTCAAGAAGCTTCAGAACATCCACTCCAGGAGGAAAGGTGGGTGACCCTTTGTCACCCCCCCCCATGTCTACTTTCACGTTCCTTTTTACCCTATCTGTTCCTCTCCTGGCTACATAGAATCTCTCTCTCTCTCTCTCTCTGCCTTCCCCACCCCCACCTCCCTGTCTCGACAGCAGCACCAGAGAGAGTTATGACATTGTTCAAAGGAATACATGTGGATTGAAGTGGTAGAGCAGGGATTAGATATTTTGGTACTCTGTTTCCTTCCGGTGGGATTAAAGAAAGGCTTTTGGATGTCACTGCCAGATTTAAAACAAAACCAGGGTAAGCTGAAGAAAAAAACAGTGGTTGTTGAGGTTAGGGAGTAGGGAGAAGAAGAAAGAAGGGGAAAGCATCTTGGATATAATTAGGTCCCTAGGTGTCATCCTAAATTTGGGGGTGAGGAGGTGGGCAATGACAAACACATGTTGGGGCGGATACCCAGGGGAACATCTCATTTTTCCTGGTGTACCCTTTCTAGTGAATGAACTTGGACTCGGTCAACTGGAGGACCTACTTCTTCACATTTGTGGACATCATAATGTGAATAAATCATCAGGTGCTTTCTGGTTCTGTTTTTGGGATTTCAGCTGAAATGAAGTCTCTAGACTCTTTAAGTATGCATTCTTTCCCTGCTCATTCCTTATAAGTCAATCCTGCCCTAAATATCTAAGATGGTATGGCACAGAGGAGAGACTGCATCAGTTTCCTAGTTAGTTAGTGGCTGTAGCAAAGAACCACAAACCGGGTGGCTTCGAACAAGAGAAAGTTATTGTCTGTCTCATAGTTCTGGAAGCAAGAAGTCTGAAATCACACTTCCTCTGAAACCTGTCGGTGAATCCTTCCTTGCCTGGTCCTAGCTTCTGGTGCCTCGCCTGCAGTCTTTGGTTTTCCATGGCTTATAGACACATCCCTCCAATCCTGCATGATCACACGGAGTTCTCCCTCTGTCTCTTCACATGCCATTCTTTTTATAAGGACATCCATCATATTGGATTATAGGTACCAGGGGGGCAGCCTTTCAACATACCTTATTTGGAGGAGACACAAGTCAACCCATAATACCATCCATCCTACCTGAGTTTAAATCCAAGCTCAGGTACTTATTAGCTCTGTGGTCTTGGATAAGTCACTTAGCCTCTCTGAACTGAGGTTTCCTTATCTATGAAATGGAGTGGTTGTTTGGGGGTGTCATAATCCCTACCTCACAGGGTCATTGCCACATGAAAGAATAGAAAAGATGACAAGAAAGGAGCATATGTGGGGAGGGGAAATAGAGAGGCTCAGATTTGTTCTTTTGTAGGAATAAGCACTTCTGACCCCGTGAGTGAATATTAGGGTGCAAGGGGTAAGATGTCAGGCTCCGTGGTCAAGGGCAGGTGAGTAAACCTTTTCATATGACCCTGTGTAGATCAATTTAAAGTAAAAAACATTTGATATTCTTTGAACTCAAAGGCAGGGATGTAGTTAATACCTTGAATTTGCCTCCAGGCTGCCTCAGACCCTATCCTGCTGATGAGGTGTGCTCCCTCATGTGTTCCCATGGCACTTCATGTAATTCTTATGAGGGTCAGTGCTAAGTATAGACACTGTGGTTCATTTGTTCATTCAACAGTGTTTATTGAGCAACTTGTAATGTGCCAGGCACTGTTTTAGGCACTGAGGAAGTAGAACAAAGAACCCACTCTCACAGAGCTTTCATTAGAGATGGGGAGAGAGGCAGTAAACAAGTTGATTTCTTTCTTTCCTTTCTTTCTTTCTTTCTTTCTTTCTTTCTTTCTTTCTTTCTTTCTT
>NW_027397112.1:9154209-9237848 GCF_003265705.2 Callorhinus ursinus
CTTTCTTTCTTTCTTTCTTTCTTTCTTTCTTTCTTTCTTTCTTTCTTTCTTTCTTTAAGTAGGCTCCACACCCAGCGTGGAACCCAATGCAGGGCTTGAACTCATGACCCTGAGGTCAAGACCTGAGCTGAGATCAAAAGTCAGATGCTTAACCAAGTGAGCCACCCAGGCGCCCCTAAACAAGTTGATTTCTAATGCTAGAAAACTATACATACTACAAAGAAAATGAAACAGAGTAAAGGGATAGAACATCAGGGATGAGAGTAGTCAGGGAAAGCCTCTAAATATAAAATTTGAACTGAAACCTGAGGATCATCGTGCCGCCTGAGGAAAAAGCATCCCAGGCAGAGGGAACCATCAATGTAAAGACTCCAAGGCTACAACGTACTTGGTATATTAAGGGAGCAGGATGAAGGCCATTATGGTTGGAGAGTAAATTTGTAAAAATTTAATAATAACAATATGTAAGCCAAATTCCCTAGGAAGTATGGGAAGCAGTACAATATAGGAAAAAGAGTCTAGGCTTTAAAGCCAACAAGACCCGAGTTCAAACCTGAGCCTTGCCATTTACCAGCTTTCTGTGCTCGGACAAGTCATCTAGCATTTATCAGCCTTGGTTTTCTTGTCTATAAAGTGGGAAAAATAGAGTGTTGTAAAGTCAAAGTGAGATTTCAAATGAGGTTTGAAAAAGGGTGGGTTTTGGAAGATAGATTTGTGTTTGAATTCCAGTTCTGTACCTTACTTACCTTGTAGCCATCTACTGAGGTTTGTCTTCTTCACATATGAAATAGGAATAATGATACTATATAATAGGATTGCTATGAGGATTTAACTAGACGAAGAATGATTTTATGTTCTGCAGTTTTATTATTATGTGTGTGATTGTGGATTTGTTTTTATTTGTCCTCCTCAGAACTCAATATGCTCATTTAATCTGAAGACTATCTTTTTTCAATTCTAGAAAATTCTCATTCATTAGCACTTTAAAGTGGTGTCTTTTGTCTCTGCTTGCCATTTTCTTGATATCAGTCAGGAAGGACTATGTGATGCTTCAGAACAAAGTTTGAGAAACAAATAGCTTATTGTCTTTTAAGCATTTCTATATACTTGGACTTGGGGATGGGGTTGTTTTAAGTTACCTCAGTTCTCCATATTGACTAGAATTTCCTCTCCCTCTTAAGGTGAACAGCCTTAAAATGAATGAGTTCAATAAGATAGTAGCTAGTAGGTTATGAAGTGTCAGGAAAGGGCCTTAAAGAGGGGACACATAAGCGTTTACATATGCTCAAGGAAAGAAACCATAGAGAAGTGGCAAGGGAGAAAACAAAACAAGGGAGAAGTGGTAGATGCAGGAATGAGAGGGAATAATCAATCGCACAGGAACAAGGCTGGAATCAAGAATGGAAGGTCTTGGGATTTGGAACCTAAGTAAAGGATTAGCTTTAACAGGAGAGTTTCACCTCTTAGAAACAAGGAAGCAGGAAAGAAAGGGTGCAGGTTTATAAAAGTTGGGGAGAGTCTGGAAATTGAGGCCAGGTAGGTCTGTTTTCTCTGATGTAGGATGCAAGGTGAGCGGTGGAAATGGGAGCCTGGCAAGGGCTGAAGGTTTGCACTATCAGCTGCGAGGAATAGGTGAGTGAGTCAAATACGGACACATAAAAGAACATCCAGATAGTCAAGCTGAGGCTGGAAACCATGCGTTTATAACCCCACCAACACAGTGGCTGGGTACTATATTTAGGGCTGGTAAGCCCTAACTGCCCAGGTGGAAGAGTAGAAAAGTAATTGGCTGGGTTGGTGGAGGGTTAGAGTTTGCAAGGCAGTGGCAGATAAAGGACAATCAGACAAGGGAGCGGAGGATGGGAAGAGAGTAGATGAAATGATGAAATCCAGAAACTGAGCTGACCGTGAACTAAACCCATCCTCTAACAGTAACACAAAAATGGTGCAAGCTGGACCATACCAGTGGCATAGTTAGCCCTCTGGAAATGGCAATATCCCGATGCAATGTTACTTTTGTGAGCAGATTTTTCTTTTTAGGTAACAATTACCCTGTCATTATGGTAACAAGTATGCTCTGTTTCTGCTTTGCTAATCTTGATAAATAGATTCACTGTCTCCATAAGTCTCTCAACTCCCCCCAAAGACAGCATGTGGTTGGTGGGGCCAGTATTCACCCCTACTGGGCAGAGCCCTTGTACCAGGCCATTACCTAGACCTTTGACCTTTGGATCAGGCATCCAGCATTGGCCCAATCAGCTGAGGCCAGGGTGATGGGGTCACATGGCAGGCTTGATGCATAAGGGGCCTCTCAGAAAGGTCTAAGACTTTCCACAATACTTTCCAGAAAGAATAAAACTGCAGGCAGAACTGTTCCCGTAAACATTGGAATAGCATTTTCCTCCTGGACCTTGTAATAGATCTCCATCCATTTCTCCACTTCTCACCTCTCTCCAAGCTGGGGAGCGGGACACAGTTCAAAAAAATTCCCTATGTAGAGCACCTAATTGTATAAGTTACATATGTTATATTTGCTTGGAACTTATTCTACCCACACCCCCTATTCACATACACACATAAATAAGCTCATAGATTCGTTTCTTCTTAATCCTTGTCTCCTATTTCAAGGAAGAAATAAATTACTTTCTACATAATTTTCTTTCTGGCGTGCCGACGTTAACAGTAGTAGTAGAGAATCTTCCAAGGTGTGATAAAATGAATTGCTTCCGTTTCAAGGTGGGATTTTTACCACTTAATATAAAACATTCTGGCAATGTCTACCAATTTATATTATCTAGAGTAGAGCTTTGCAAATTTTTTCTGTAAGGGGCCAGACCATAACTGTTTTAGGCTCTATGGGCTACATCACAGCCACTCATCACTTTCATTGTAGGATTTAAGCAGCCATAAACAATGTCAATCAATGAATGTGGCTCTGTTCCCGTAAAACTTTATTTACAAAAGCAGGGTGGACTTGGCTCAAGGCTGTAGTTTACCAGTCCCTCATCTAGAGGATAATTATTTATGGTTTTCTGCTGTTGGGCAAAGAGCTGAACCTCACAATAGCGGTGGTTCTTCTAACAGGATGGCATGGGGGTTCACTGTCTACTGACTTTCCTTATGTAGATTCAGTTATACAATTAATAATTGAAGGTCACCACATCACACAACTCTGGTATCATGCAGTACCTAGCCTGTGTGACCATAGGCAGCAGCACTGAATTTATTTAAAGTGATTTTTCTGCAGTTCCAGATTGAGACCAGATCAAGGCAAAGGAATAGGCATTGTGTTCTTTCATTTATCCATCCAACATATTGGTTCAGACACTGACAGCTATAAAGGACACAGAAATAAATCAAGCAAGGTCCCTGTCCTCAAGGAGCTTATGATTTCTGTAAAGTATATTAGCTTTCTAGGGTTGCTGTAACAAAGAACCACAAACTGAGTGGCTTAAAAAAAAAAAAAAATTTACTGTCTCACAGTTCCGGAGGCTAGAGGTCTCAGAGCAAGATGTCAGCAGGGCTGTACTCCCTTTGAAGCTTGGAGAGGAGAATCCTTCCTTGCCTTTTCTTAGCCACTGGTGGGTTGCCTGCAATTGGTGGCATTCCTTGGCTTATAAGCCGCAGCACTTAAATTTCTGCCTTCTCCCCTTGTGTGTCTCTCTTTTCCTCTTCTTATAAGGATACTGGTCCTAACAGATCCAGGGCCCACCCTACTTGAGCATGATCTCATCTTCACCTGACTGATTTCATCTGCAGTGACCCTATTTTCAAACAAGGTCGTAATCTGAGGTACTGGAAGTTAGGACTTCAACCTATTTTTGGTGGAAGAAACAACTCAGTCAATAACCTAAGGTAAGAATAAATTGTAAAATAAATGTGAGAACTATGATTGCTATGATGCAAGTTTCTGTCCAAGTACAGGGTGAGGGCCATGGTAAGGGAGGTAAGCTTTACCTGGAAGGGTCAGGAAAGGTTCCGTAGATGAGGTGAAGCTTGAGCAGATTCTGGAAAACGATACCAAATGTTTGTCAGGTACAAATGGGGCATATGGGACCTGGGGAGTGGAAGGGCATCCTCTGTAGGAGCAGCAACAGAGGTAGTAAGTAGTGTGACATAACCAACTCCATAATGGTCCACTATACCCTGAAGGGGGCTTAGGCTTCCTGTTTTCCAGAGAAATAAAAATGAGCTCTAAACACCTTGGCTATTTGATGCACCTGTGACAGTTATTCAAGATCACTGGCAGCTGCAGAATTTCAATATAGGAGAGGCTCAGGGGGACAATCTATTTTTTTAGAGGGGGGAGGAGCAGAGGGAGAGAGAGAATCTTAAGCAGACTCCCTGCTGAGCATGGAGCCCAATGGTGGGGGCGGGGTGGGAGGACCTCTATCTCACGACCTTGCCTGAGCCGAAATCAAGGGTCAGATGCTTAACCAACTAAGCCACCGAGACATCAGAGAGACAATCTAAGTGGAAGGCAGGTGACGAATCAAGGCTAAATTTGCATAGTAAACAACTGTTTTTATTGTTATAGATTAATAAAAATAGCAATGTTGTCTAAAGATGCCTTTACTGGCATTTCACATAGGATGGAGAAAATGTTAACGTATATTTCAAAGAAGTGCAGCCAGGGGTGGCTTGAGAGGGCAGTGACGGAGAGTATGAGCAAGGGTAGCCTTCCTCCCAACTTTTCACCCACTCGCGCATCCCTAGGGGTTAAATGTTGTTTCTTTTCACTTAGCACTGCGCTAAGTGATTAAATGTGTTATGTCTCATCCCCAATTTATAGGTGAAGGCAATGAGGTTTAGAATACATTGCCCTGCTCACACAGCTAGTGATTTCATTTTAATGATAACCTAAAAAACTATACAGTAAATGCATGAACGAGGATTCTGCACTGGCCAACAGTAGCCACTAGCCACATGTGACTGTTTTGAATGAAAGTTAATTAAAAATCCTGTCCCTGGGTTATGCTTGTCCACTTCAAGCGCTCAATAGCCACATGTGGCTTTGGACAGTGCAGAGACAGAACATTTTCATTAAAAATAAAATGACCACTTTATAACTGAGTACTGCCTCAATTTTGCTCCTGCTTGCTTTGTGTTTGTGATCAAACTGACACAGTGTAACATTCTCCAGTTGTCCAAAGCAAATGAAAAAAGAAGAGTTGGCCTTAGTATGTGAATGATGCATTATCACTATATTAAGGAAGGTAACCTAATAGTTCAAATAAAGAAAAATGCCATTATAAATGCACTGAGATCAAAAGAACCTGCCCTGTGGCAATCGGTAGCATGTTTACTTTATAATCAGTTACATAGTTTCAGCAAAATAATATCATCCGTCTCATTAAATTAGTATTGTCAGTTTAAATATCACTGGCTTGATAGTTTGATTTAAATTTAATCTGAAAAATAAAAGCCTTGGGTTCATAAGAACTATAAATACTAGGAGTCTGCACCTCGTTTTATGTTGGTACGTTAAGATAACATACTAGGGGTAATTTAAGTAAATGTAAGGATCAGTGGAGCATTTCCACTTCTCTTTAGAAGGGGTCATTACATTACCCAAGATTGAGAAGCACTGTGAAAGCCTTCAGGATTAAGGAGCCTGAACACATCACCTGTAACACACCGACCCAGGCCCACTGAGCGTGCGTGATTGTCAGTATCCTTTCATATCCAGATTAACTAGAGCGCTCCTGGCACTCGTTTGCCATAACTGTACCCGGGATATATTATTATACCAACTGCAGCGTCTGGCAAGGCTTCACACTGATGAAACATTTTACTCCACAATTTTCTAATCACCCCCTGTTTTAGAATTCAATTAGTAAAACTTGATTTACACTATTCATAAATGCAGAATTTTGCACTACCCCTTCCTAGCTCTTAATAGACCAAAAAAAAAAAAAGTTGGTAGTGAGCAAGGAGACCACAAGGCAAGACCCACTTTTCATTTTCTGGCACATGGATATTTTTTTCTCTGTCTTAATCAGACCAACTATTCTCAAGCACCTTACTGATGGGGAAATAGGACTCAAGAGCATCATTTTCATATTACCACTTCACAGTGTTTTCCTGAAAGGCTTCGTGTCTTCTCACGTAGTCTCCAGCCTCCAGCTTTCCCCCTTGAAATCTACAGATGAATTTCACACTCTCGGAGGCAAATACTGCTTTCCTCACCACAAATGAGACACAGAGGCATATCAAGGCTGGGCTATTTCACTGGGTGTACCCCAGGGCTACAATCAGCTCAAGCTGGTCTTTTCACTGTGATTGCAATAGTCAGATCAGTCCACTCAGCCAACTCCTATACCACTGGGGGAGTGAACTCACACTTATTTTGAGTGGGGTTGTATATTACATTGAGACCCCTTATTTATGTTGTTGCACCGTATAGTTATCCCCAAAACCTTGGCTGAATATCTCACCTCTTGTTTCTGAAAAGGGCTTGGTGAATATTCCTACTATTTCCCGCAAAGTGAGACTTAAGACACAGCTTCTCATGTAAGTGGCAAATAAGCGACCAATATCCTATGAACCAGAAGGATACTCTTAAGTGCTAAAAAACAAACAAGCAAAAAAAAACTGCTTGCCATCTTTTAAAATACTCCAAAGATCTACAAACTTAACACTGAGAGGAGTTTAAAAACCTACCTCCCTTCCCTTGAGAAGGTGTTTCTGGTTGTTGAGATAAGTAAGTAAATCAATCTTTTACTCAGATTTTGCAAGTGTAGTTAATTATAATTGTTGAAGTTCAATTATGCTAAGCTAATAATAGTAGCCACCATTTATTTGGCTCTTACTCTATACCAGATAGAATGCCAAGCTATTTACATATATTTTTTAATTCCTTACAACCACTTAATGAAAGTATGTGCTGTTGTCTCTGTCTTACAGATTCAAAAAAACAAAAACAAACAAAAAAACAAGGAGGCCTAGAAACTAGCCTGAGGTCACATGGCGACTCCATCTCAGGATTTGAACTCAAAACTTCCTGAACTCCCAAGCCTCACAAGCAATAATAATGTTAGGTATAATAAGGTATATGTCACAATGAGCTATATTACAGTAAATTTGTTGCTACTCCTCAAACTAAGCATTCTGATTTTCAATATTCCAGCTTCCGAGGAAAATGGCAAGACGAAGTTTCGCTCTGGTCAGTTAGAGAGCGCTTAAGTTATCTCAGGGTGTTGGCAACTCAAATACCTGTCACAAAGTACCCTTTATTTTTCTGCTCTTAATTCACAAGGTTGGGCCCCAAGTCCCCAAAGCACTTTCACCTCCAGTCAGAGAGGCCTTATGAAGAGAACTGATGCCCCGTTTCACCCCAAGGTGAGCTCTCCACAGTGCTCTGCAACCATGACCTACCTCTCCAGTGGGGTCACCTTTGTGGGAGAGTTCAGCCACCAAGAGCTGGGCATCCACAGGACAGGAGCAGAATAATGGATTACCCACTTGAAAATTCAAGGGGAATTTTGAGGGCCTGGATTTTTTTTTTTTTTTAAGATTTTATTTATTTATTTGAGAGACAGTGAGAGAGAGAGAGCAAGCACATGAGAGGGGGGAGGGTCAGAGGGAGAAGCAGACTCCCCCTGCTGAGCAGGGAGCCTGATGCGGGACTCGATCCTGGGACTCCAGGATCATGACCTGAGCCGAAGGCAGTCGATTAACCAACTGAGCCACCCAGGCGCCGGAGGGCCTGGATTTTTACCAGGTCTCCTGGTAAGCATCCTAAGTTCTGTCAAAAAAAAAAAAAAATGATCTTTAGAAAAACACAAGCAAGATTTAAATCCAGGTTAGTTTTAGAAGATCTTAGTATCCATTTGAGTATTATTAGGTAAGCTTTGATGATTAACTCTATAAACCCCGAAACCAGCCTTCACAACCCCCAGGAGAGACTCAGAAAGCCTACCCACTCCTTATTACTTCTTGTCCCTTATCAGTTTATTTAGGGGGAAATGTCTGGGCCAAGAGAAGAGTAACAGCTTGGCAGGTACTGACCAGACAGGTATTTCATATACTGTAAAGCCTATTCAATAAAATTTACCTAATATGGAATTTGTGATGTGATGAATTTGCACCATGAATAAAAAGGGTGTGCTCGGCAAAAACGTAATGTCTCCATAATCATAATTTGCAAAGAAAGAGGGCGTTCAACATGAAGGAATAAAACGTGTCTTTTGCTGTGGTCTGAATTGTGTCCATTGTCCCTCCTCAAGCTGCAGATTCCTACACTGAAGCCCTGACCTGCAGGGTGATAGTATTTGGAGGTGGGGCCTTTGGGAGGCAATTAGGTTTAGATGAGGTCCTGAGGGTGGAGCCCTCCTGATGGGATTAGTGCCCTGTTAAGAGGGTTTACCACAGAGCTTGCTAGTTCTCTCAGCCTCGTGAGGCCGTGAGGCCGTAGTAAGAAGAGAAGTCCCTCCCCGGAACCCTGACCTAGATGGCACCCTGATTTCGGACTTCCAGCCTCCAGAACTGAGAGGAAATTAATTTATGCTGTGTAAGCCACCCGGGCTGTGTTGTTTTGCTGTGACAGTGTGAGCTGGTGAACACACCTTACATTAACTTTGAAACACCTCTTTGCATACAAAGATAATTAATAATCTTACGGTTACCGCTTGCGTGTGTGTTCATTAAAGCAAAACTGATAGGACCTCTCGTTGGCAATGCTTTTATGATCCTCTTTAACTTGGAAGTGCTAAAACTGCCTTTAAAAAATTGCATAATGTGGCTTTTTCAAATCGTTTGGACAGAGTAAGAGCCAATTAGAATTGTGAAGTTTTACACTTCTGCCCCAAAACTCTAAAGAAGTTATTATGTATCATAACAAATTAAATGTTATAGCCCATAAGACACATGGGCTTATTCTCAAAATAAAATTTTGTTTTGTTATAAGAACATTAACATGGAATGGATTTACATGGATAATCACTGAAGCCAGGTTATCAAGTACATGGAGTTCATCGAACTATTCTCGACATTATGTGGACATTTTAAAATATAAATATATTTAAGATACAAATATAAAAATATATAAAATATAAAGTTCCTTTTAAAATACAAAGTTCTAAGTGAATATATACATATGAGCTACCTATGAACTAACGAGCGGACAGATTTATTCTGCGATGCGGGGTGGTTGCTTAGTTGTGTTTTGATCCATAACCATTTTAAAAAGTGGAAAATAACCACCTCCCGGCCCCTTTTTTGAAAAGTGCAAACTATGCCAAATGCCTTGAATGGAAGAGAATGTTTTACCCTCTATTTTCACAGCTGCCTTATCAGTTTCCTAAACTCCATTAGGGTGGAGCACAGGAACTATAGGAGGACCGGGGGCTTTGTTGTTGTGGTTTGAAGATAACCGTGTATCTTCCCAGGCTAACCTCCTGAAGAGGAGTGAAAACCTCTCCCCAGAGGGGGAGGAAAGTAGGACCTTAAAGAGATCTTCTTAGAGTTTACAGAGTGGTTGAAGCTTAACAGTCTATGGAGACCTCTGCCAGCCTTGTGGGAAAATGATTTGGTATTCAATTGTTCTCACTTGGGCACTTTCCCAGACTACGCATAGTTCAACCAGATAAAGCCTCTCCATTCCATCCTACCTCTCCTCCTCCCGAAAATTTCCTGAACCCTAGGTGTGGCAGGCTAGCTTTGTTCTGGTTGAAGGAGGGCAAGAGCTGTCAGGTAAATGAGGAAAATACCTCTTCAGTCTTCTCACCTGCCAGGCTGGGCTGTGTTCTCTTGGCTTTAGTGTGGAAACGAGAATTTCCACAATTTCTTTTTTTTTTTTAAGATTTTATTTATTTATTTGAGAGAGAGAGAATGAGAGATAGAATGAGAGGGAAGAGGGTCAGAGGGAGAAGCAGACTCCCTGCTGAGCAGGGAGCCCGATGCGGGACTCGATCCCGGGATTCCAGGATCATGACCTGAGCCGAAGGCAGTCGCTTAACCAACTGAGCCACCCAGGTGCCCGAGAATTTCCACAATTTCAAAGGGAGTGTCTGCTACTGTTCATTATTAGCTGAGTAATTACTTAGGTACTTGACCTCTTTACATGCTCTGGATTTCCGTGGCTATCAGATAGGAATTGAGCTGAGGACTCTATGAGAAGCAGGAGGAAATTTTTTTTTTTTTTTTGCCGAGTTTTCATTTTACTCATAACCTAGTTTTAGACTGGAGATGTGGGTGGTGAGCATCCAGGCCCTTCGTAAGGCATTACACAATCTATGAGAGTTATACAGAGTGGATAGAAAAGTACCTATAACCCACTTTTTAAAAAAGTGTTTCATAATACAGACCTTAAATTCTCCAGGGCATGGAATTACTGACACTGTTTCTTGTTGGAAGAGAAGAATTCTTAAATACTTAATTGTTCCTATAGTTTACAGGGTAGAGGAAGAAAGGAGGCCAAGGGTGACAGATGAAGGTAGTTGGGGAATGCTTTGCCTTTGGGACTTATCACCCACTTACTGGTTCTAAGACTTGAACCCCAAACCTAGAAAAAATTCCCATGTTCAGAGGATTGTAGTTGGTATAACTTTCATTTATCACAACAACTTTTCATCAGAAATTTTTGTTAAAATGAAGCCCACATTAAGATTTTCACTTTCCCTTTGCTGCTAGAATTTTTTTTTTTTTAAGATTTTATTTATTTGACAGAGACAGAGAGAGAGAGGGAACACAAGCAGGGGCAGTGGGAGAAGGAGAAGCAGGCTTCCTGCTGCACAGGGAGCCCGATGCGGGGCTCGATCCCAGGACCCCGGAATCATGATCTGAGCCGAAGGCAGATGCTTAACGACTGAGCCTCCCAGGAGCCCCATGCTGCTAGAATTTTTGTTAGATGTGTTGCATATTTTCATCATCCTATTTTGAGAGCTTAAAAGAGGTGCAGCCATGTCATTAGGCAGTTGGGAAAAGTTATATAGAAGTTTGAGTCATGGGGCACCTGAGTGGCTCAGTCAGGTTAAACGTCCGACTCTTAATTTCATTAAGTCATGAAATCTCAGGTCATGATCTAGGGTCTTGGGATGGAGCCCCTCATTGGGCTCTGCACTCAGCAGGAAGTCGGCTTGAGATTCTCTCCCTCCCTCTGCCCCTCCCCTGCTTGCTCTTGGGCCCACTCTCTTTCTCTCTCTCTCTAAAAAATCTTAAAGAAAAATAAAAGTTTGAGTTATAGTAGTCCCAAGTTTCAAGGATTTTTTCTTTTTTAAGGTTTTATTTATTTGAGAGAGCGCATGCGTGAGTGCACACGTGCACATGAGTGGGAGGAGGAGCAGAGGGAGAAGGAGAGGGAGAAGCAGGCTCTCTGCGGAGCAGGGAGCCCGTCACAGGGCTCTATCCCATCTGGGATCATGACCTGAGCCAAAGGCAGACGCTTAACCAACTGAGCCACCTAGGTGCCCCTCAAGGATCTTATCTTTCACTAATTTATCAAACTAATATTTGAGTGCCTACTAGTGCTAAGCACCATTCCAGGTGCTGGGCATATGGCAAAACACAAGAAATCCAAGGTTCTAGTTCTAACAGAGTGACTAGACCCACAGAGCGTGCATTCCAATGCGACTAGACCCACACAGAAGTGGAACATTAGGGAGTGACAAGTGCGAATATGAAAATAGGACAGGGTGACAGTAAATGAGTGTTTTAAACTGGGTCATGAGGAAAGGCCACTCCAAGAAGGTGACATTTGAATTGAGACCCAAATAGTGGGAGGAAGCCAGTAATGGAAGATCAAGGGAATTCATAATCTAGGAAGAGGGAAAAAATAGTACAGAAGCTCCAGAACTTAATATGTTCAACAAACAGAAAGACAGCAAGTATGGCTGGTGGCTTAGAGAGCAGGAAGGGGGTGATCCAGTCAGAGGACCAGAAACCTGATCACATAAAGCCTTGAAGGCCAGATTTTATGCTAAATGTAATGGAAAGACCCTGAAGGGTTTTAAGGAGAGAGATGATATTATCTGACTTGCATTTTAAAATATTACTCTGGCTACCATGTGGAGAGTGGATTATATAAAGTGGCTATGACAGTAACTCCGATGAGAGATGATGGTGGCTTGGACGAAGATAAAGATGGAGAGAAACAGACAGATTTGGGATATTCTGGACATATAGGAGAGTAGATAGCACTCGGTGGTGGATTCAATGAGGGGAGGGAATGAGTGAGCCCCACATTCCTGGCTTGGGCTCTTGTTAGAGTTATTTGCTGGATAAGGAAAGCTGGGAGAAGAGTAGATCAGGCTGGGAAAACAAGAGTTTGCCTTGGGGCATGTTAATTTGGAAATTAAACATCCAAATTAGATGTGAAGTAGGAAGGTTTGGGCTAGAAATAATAAATTTGGGAGTTATCAGTATAGAGAATGGGACAGGAGCCAATGAAGTGGGTTGAAGAGAGGTAAGAAATGAAGACAGTGGCTACAGACAACTTTTTCTAAGACACTGGAAGTAGGGAATACAGAAATAGGGTTGCAAGAGTATATGGGGTCAAGGACAGGTTCTCAAAAAAAGTTACTTTTTTTTTTTTAAGATAGAGCTAAACTATGTTTCTAAGCTGATGGCAACGATGCAGGACAGAGGGAAAATTACAGTCTGAAAGGTTCTTTAGGGATTACCTATTGCATCTCATCCAAACATAGACTGCAAGAAGGAAGACCCATTTGGAAAACTTAAAAGCATAGCTGTTTGGTGTATATGTATTGCCTTGGAGAGGCTTTGGGAGAGGAGAGGGACAGAGAGAGAAAATGAGAGTGTAGAAAAGGGGATTAGAGAGGGCAGGAGAACAGGCAATATGACCCAAAATAGCACAGAGCCAGGAAATAAATCTGTGGGACCTGAATGAACAAGTTAGGTTTCTACCTTCTAGAGACAAATCTTTCCAGACCTTATCAGTTCCATCATCCACCAAGTCTTTCTTGCCTGGAAGGGGCAGCAGTTAAGAAAGGGGCAGCAGTTAAGAAAGGGGCTAACAAACTCTGGGCTCTGCTTCTTGATGGAGGGGAGCAAGTTGTGGAACTGCTTTGTGCCTCAGTTTCCTCACCTGAATCCGAGCTTAGAAGTGCTCACTTCATGGGGTTAGCAGGTGAATTAACTGAGACCATCCTTGTGAAGCCCACAGCACATTTAGTATCATTCAAGGCCGTCCAAGCCTTTGGGCAAATACTTAAGTTTTTTGAGGCCAGGGAACATGTCTTATTCTTTTAACTTTCTATGACTTCTAAAATATAGTCTTCACCACAAGTGAATTTTTAATGTTTGCCGTCTTTTTCTCCTTTTCTTCCGCTTTCTTTTTGCTGTGCTGCACCCTACATCTCCTTTTCATCTTCCGGCCCACCAAAGCCAATCTCAAAACCCACCTGCCCTTCACCTCTTGCTGCTCACCTCCTTACCCCTTTGCACTTATGTGTTTGCTCTATAGTTGTTCTGTCTGATGTCGATTCATAGAAAGTCAGCATGAGGTGCAGCTTTAGCTTCATTCTGTCTTACCTCCCAAAGCAAGAAAGATTTTTAAGTATGATCACCTTGATTTTAAAAAAAGTTCATGCCAACCCTAAATTTACCCTTTGTTGCAGAGTTCATATATAATTTCTCTACTGCATCTAGTTGATTAACTCTGCAAGGGTTGGTTTTCAGAAAGCTCTTCTACTCAAGAGAGCTTCTCAGCCCCACGTCAATTTTTTTAAAGATTTTATTTATTTGAGAGTGAGAGCGAGCATGATCAGGAGGAGGGGCGGGGGGAAGGGGGCAGACTCCCCTCTGAGCAGGGAGCACCATGGGACTTGTGGGACTCAATCCCAGGACTCTGGGATCATGACCTGAGCCCGAAGGCAGATGCTTAACCAACTGAACCACTTAGGTGCCCCCCACGTCAATTTTTTTAAATTTTTTATTGTTATGTTAATCACCATACATTACATCATTAGTTTTTGATGTAGTGTTCCATGATTCATTGTTTGTGCATAACACCCAGTGCTCCACGCAGAACGTGCCCTCTTTAATACCCATCACCAGGCTAACCCATCTCCCCACCCTCCTCCCCTCTAGAACCCTCAGTTTGTTTTTCAGAGTCCATCGTCTCTCATGGTTCGTCTCCCCCTCTGATTTCCCTCCCTTCATTCTTCCCCTCCTGCTATCTTCTTCTTTTGTTTTTCTTAACATATATTGCATTATTTGTTTCAGAGGTACAGATCTGTGATTCAACAGTCTTGCACAATTCACAGCGCTCACCATAGCACATACCCTCCCCAGTGTCTATCACCCAGGCACCTCATCCCTCCCACCCCCCCACCACTCCAGCAACCCTCAGTTTGTTTCCTGAGATTAAGAATTCCTCCTATCAGTGAGGTCATATGATACATGTCTTTCTCTGATTGACTTATTTCGCTCAGCATAATACCCTCCAGTTCCATCCACGTCATTGCAAATGGCAAGATCTCATTCCTTTTGATGGCTGCATAATATTCCATTGTATGTGTGTGTGTATATATATATATATACCGCATCTTTATCTGTTCATGTGTCGATGGACATCTTGGCTCTTTCCACAGTTTGGCTATTCCCCACATCAATTTTTGACATTGTTATTCCATTGTGTGTGTGTGTGTGTGTGTGTGTGTGTGTGTGTGTGTGTGTGTTTATATGAGAGAGACCTTTCCCATTAAAAATGTAAGCTTAAGGACAGAGACCCTGCCTAGTTCTTTTTTTTTTTTTATGAACTATTTCAGCCACAGGAAAAACTGGAAGTAAAAATAAATACACAAATGTCTATACTCCATCCAGTTTAAAATATTACTTGCACAATTGTAGCTGTGTCCCCTCCCACCCATAAATAATCTCTATCTTGAATTTCAGGTTTATCATTCCTATGCAGATTTTTATCCTTTGCATATTTATGTGTCCCTATCAAGTTCTGCTTTCCTAGGGTTTCTGATGCGAACACATAGTAGGTTCTCAAAGTTTGTTGAATGAATGATGCTTCCTTGAGGACAGGAACTGGGTCTTGTCTTTCCTTTTCTGTTACTTTTCCCAAAATCTTTCTCACATACTGGGCCATTTGGAAGGTAAAAAAGGCGCTTAGTCGTTGTTGGCCTATATAAAATCTATGACCTAAATGACGGCTGTCCCATAAATTCTCATGGTGTCTGCCCCAACAAAGTTGGTTATTACTCCTGTATAGAGGGAGGGGAGTTTATGGGGAACCCTGCAGGTTGCCATTTGTGGATACTTAGTATCCTATCTGCCTTTCTGGGCACTGACTCTTTTTCCACAAGAGAATATGGTTTGCTTAGACTCCACTAATGAAAGTCACTTGTATGATATTTGGTAGAGAAAGAAGGAGAAGCCATTGTTTTCTGGAGGATATTATGGGCAGCAGTAGCAAGAATGTCTGACCTGGGATTTTTGCCTCCAGCTTTTAGGTGTTCTGAGAATCCGCTCTACAGGCAGCCGAGATCAATAGTAGTGGCTTCCTTCTGATCCCTGCCCTTCCAGATTCTCTGACAGGGTTCCTAACCTCCATCCCTCCTGCAACTTTGTTAGAGTTGTGAAAGCCTCTAATTCCCTGTGTTAAAGCCCTTCCTGTTGGAAATACATACAGCAGTGACTTTTCCTGACTGTACCATGATGGACAAAAAAAACAAAAACTAGTCCACAAGCTTCCATTGGAAACCCTGGGGCAGTAGAACTTAATATAGAGGTTCTCGAAGCCCCTCAGGACAGTCGTGATGGGATCTTTGGAGGTGAGGAGCCTAGGACTGGGGGCTCTTCAGGTTGTCACCCAAACCTAGGATTGCAGGATCTGAGGAAATAGGGTTTATGGTAAAATGAACACAATTAAGGTTGAGTCTATAAAACTGTGTAGAATCTACTGAAGCAAAAGAAGTGAGATACAAACAATTATTTTCATGTTGTGTTGCACACATTTAACTACAGAACATATCTGAAGAACACAAGAGACCAATAACTGGGCAGAGCTCTGGTGTCTAAGGGACAGGAGTTGGGGAGGAGTCACTTTCCACTGTGTATGCTCTTGTGCCTTCTGAATTTCATACCGTGTGCATGTATTAGCCACTCTGAAAATATATTTATTTTTTTTTAAGACTTTATTTATTTGACAGAGATAGACATAGCGAGAGAGGGAACACAAGCAGGGGGAGTGGGAGAGGGAGAAGCAGGCTTCCCACTGAGCAGGGAGCCCGATGTGGGGCTCGATCCCAGGAGCCTGGGATCATGACCTGAGCCGAAGGCAGATGCTTAACACTGAGCCACCCAGGCGCCCCGAAAATATATTTATTTTTTTTAAGATTTTGTTTATTTATTAGAGATTGCGTGAGAAAGAGCCCAAATAGGGAGAGGGGCAGAGGGAGGAGCAGACTTCCTAATGAGCAGGGAGCCTGACACACGGGGCTCCATCCCAGGGTCCCAGGATCATGACCTGAGTCTTAATCCCAGGGCCCCTAGATCATGATCTGAGCCAAAGGCAGATTCTTAACCGACTGAGCCACCCACATGCCCTAATACATTTATATTTAATAGCAACAGTTGTATACTGGTTTTTGTATACTGATTTTGCAGTCATCAGATTTTCAAAAATCACAAACTTTTGGGGGCTTAGGGAGGTTGTCACTTTGGTAATGCCTAGTAAAATTAAAAATATATAAACCATGATCAGTAATTCCCTTCTATTTATATACTCTGGAGAAACCCTCCTATCAGGAGAAGGGTACAAAGATGTTCATTACAGTATTGTTTAATAGTAGAAAAACTGGCATCATAAAAATGTTCCTTAACAGAATAAATAGATATACAAATGGAATACTATGCAACAGTTAAAACAAATGACCTAGCTCTCTAAATATGAGCATGGTTCATCCTCAAAGATGTATTCGTGAGAAAAGAAAGGATCTGCTGAGTGATCTAGTATGGTAGCATTTAGGTAAATTGTTAAAACATACATACTAGTATAAAGTATATATATTTTTAAAGGGTTAGAAGGTTTCATACCTGATTCATGAGAGCAGTAGCCTCTGTTAAGAGAGAAGAGAGGGATTGGGATGGAAAACCAAAGAAACTTCGTCTTCTATTTTTTTAAGATTTATTTATGAGGGAGCTCACACGAGAGCAAGGGAGGAGGACAAGCAGACTCCAGACTTGAGCTCAGACCCCCACCTTGGGGCTAGATCCCAGGACCCTGACATCATGACCGGAGCCAAAACCAAGAGTTGGATGCTTAACTGACTGAGCCACCCAGGTGCCCCTATTACTCTATTTTTTTTTTAATCTGAAGTAAAATGATATATTTTTTTTTCATTCTGGTAGCACAAAGTTTTATATCATCTGTACTTTTCTATGGTACTTTTCAAAAGGTATATTCCATACTCTCCCACTCATTCCCCAACCCACTGCCGTTTGGATTGTGTCCTCCATCGGTCAGGATCCTAGCAGGAAACAAAGGGCACAAATGGGGTAATTTGGGGAGAGTTTAATATAGGGACTATTTACAAAGATGCTGACAGGATACTGAAGCCAAAAGAATAGGGCGTCACCCCAGGGGCTGGTAATAGCGGGAAGCTGTCCTTACCTTAGGCCCGCAGGAAAAGGGGAAGGAGCCTTCACAGCAGCCTAGGCCGAGAGAGTACTGTACGGAGAGGACCACCCAACAAGAGTGATGGCCTTCGGAAGGAATGCAGGCTGGCCATGCTGACCCACGTCAAGGGAGCCAAACAAGACAGATACCTCGACACTTCTCTCCTTTCTCCCTCTGCGTTCCTGTTAATATTCCCCATTGGCCAAGCCCGACTTGAAGCCAGAGGGCCAGAAAATCCATGGATGCTGCCCATACCGGTCAGCCTGGCTAGTTTTGTCCGCTGGAAACTTTCTCTACCTTTCTCAAGTGCTGAAGTTCTCCAGGTTTCCATTTCTGACCCCCTTTTCCCATTCCTTCACTCCCACCTACTTTGCTGATGAAGACTTAAAATCTTTGTTTGTAGCTGAGACCTCTCAATTCCAGACCTGCTGATGGCATGTGACTCTCATAGGCATCTGAAAGTTGGCATGACCAAGCCAGACACAGCCCCTTTCCCTGTAGACTTCTTCCTCCATAGGGTTCCCACCAAGCGAATGAGCCTGCTGCCACCTTTCACATCCTGTCCAGTTCTCTTTCCTTTGAAGTGGGGCTGATCAAGAGAGCTCAACCAAGCACAGAAATGGTGAGCTCTTTAACTGAATTTATCCCGGAGGGGTAACCGAGCTGGGCTAATAAGATCAGAACCAGAATATCGAATCTAAGTGGCTTCTCGACTGCGAGCAGTAGAATTACCTGCGTACCTGGACCCCATCTGAAACCAGTTAATCCCCAAACCTGGTAATGTGGACCTAAGAAGGGAAAAATACATCTCCTATGTCTCTACTCTCAATACTGCGACACTACTTTTGACACCAGATGTGTGTGTGCAATTCTGTAATACCAGCTGCATGTCCTATAACTTAATTCTGACACTGGAGAAAATGTCAGGTCTACAGGACTGCCTGCTCCCTATTTCAGATGCCAGTTGCAAGTCCAGACTGTCGTCCCCTGTGCTTCTGACAGATCAGTGATAAATCTGAACTTCCCAGCCTCCCCTCTTCAGGTTTGATTCATTTGCTAGGGCAGCTCACAGAACCCAGAAAACCAGCTTACTTACTACATGACTGGTTTATTACAAAGAACATTAAAGGCTACAAATGAGAACAGCCAAAGGAAATGATACTTAGGACAAGGTCTGGAAGGGTCCTGAGCGCAAGAGCTTCTGTCCCAGGGGAGTTTGGAGTTTGTCACCCTTCCGGCACATGGATGCGTACTTATGCACCAACCCAGAAGCTCTCCAAACCCCATCCCGTTGGATTTTTCTGGAGGGTTCACTACATAGGCAATGGCCAATGATTTAATCGATCTCTAGCCCCTCTCACCAACCCAGAGATGGTGTGGGGGGGTGGAGATGGGAGGCTGAAAGTGCCAACCCTCTAGTCTTGGTTGGTTCCCCTGGCAACCAGCCCCCATCCTTAGGGGCTTTCCAAAAGTCACCTCATTAACATAAACTCTGTGTGGTTGAAAGGGGCTTGTTATGAATAACAAAAGACACTCACTTTCAGCTCTGAAGCTATTTCAGGCACGGAGGAAAAACTAAATATTGTAACAAAAGGTACCCCTTTACAAAGGGGCTCTTTACAAGGGTTTTAGGAGCTATGTGCCAGGAACAGTGGGCCAAATATATATTTCCTAAAAATCACAATATCACAGGACTGCATGGTGCCCCACCCATTCCTATGTTGAAGCTCTTAACTCCGAATGTGACTATATTTGGAGATAAGGCCTGTAAGGAGGTAATTAAGGTTAAATGAGGTCATAAGAGTGGGGGGCCCTGATCTGATAGGACCGGTGTCCTTAAAAGAAACAGACACCAGCTTGTTCTCTCTGCCAGTGTTTGCACAGGGAAAAGGCCACGTGAGGACATAGCAAGAAGGTGGCCATTTGCAAACCAAGGAGAAAGGCTGCATCCGAAACCAGCCCTGACAGTACCTTGATTTTGGACTCCTAGCCTCCAGGACCATGAGAAAATAAATTTCTGTTGCTTAAGCCACTCAGTCTGTAGTATTTTGTTGCAGCAGCCCACGCAGACTAACACACCTGGTAGAGTCCAGACAGGTCTTTCTCCTCAACTGCCTGGGTGATTCTAATGCACAGACAGGCTGGAGAAGCACTGAGCTAGACAGAAAACAGATACCTATAGAAAGACTGACAAGTCATGGTGACAAGCCAGGCAAGCAGAGACAAACAGCCCAGATGAAGGAAAGCCAGCTGGAGGATGCCCTTAGCATCCCTTGGCAGTTTGAGCTGAGACTCCCAGTACCTTGCCGTAGTAATAGTAATAGAGGCCATCAGAGTAGGTTAGCCATGTCTTTAGCAGTCACCAGCTCCTAGGAATCCCGCCTCTTAAACAGTTCCCATCTCCCCCTCCTCTCCTTCGGCACTGTCGCTTAACTCCTATACTCTAGTGTGGGGGCGGGGGGGGGGGGCAGGGGGGTTGGCAAACTGCCACCTACTGGCCAAATCTGGCCCACCACCTGTTTCTATAAAGTCGTATTGGAGCATGGTCACACTTACTTGTAGATCTATTACTGTCTATGGCTGCTTTTGTATGACAACAGCAGAGTTGAATATTTGCAACAAAGATGACATAGCCCATAGGACCTAAACTGTTCACTATCTGGCCCTTTACAGAAAAGGTCTGCTGACCCCCACTCTAGTAGACGGCTTTACATGTATGGCGGTGAGGCCAGAGGTGAGTCAATTTATATATTAGTGGCTCATTGGTCCAAAAGAATAAAAATCCCTTCACAGTGTACCTAAGTTCACCCCTACAGAGTACCTACTATGTGCCAGACTCTGTGGTTAAGTAGGGATAGGACAGTGGATGAGAGCTGTATCACCCTTACACTGGGGCGAGAGGGCCCTTCACTTGAGACGGCCATGCAGGTTACAGATACATACAGAAACAGACAAGAAAGACTACGTGGGTCCCTGAGTTTGGCTTTGGCACAGCATGGCCTATAACTCAACAACTCTTCTTGCAACCCATACAGTTTGGGCCCCAGGAAAGCTCTTGGCTACATCCCTGGCAGTATGTCCTTAAGACTGAAAAGGCTAAAGACAATGTGTCAATGCCCCAAAGATGTGGGTTGTATCACTACTGATGTCTGAGAAGGGTACTTCTTTGGCCTGTCGGGAGGATTTGAGCAGTGGAAGGGCTTAAGGTAAGAGAAAAGGCAAATAAGTTGTCAAAACTTCCTTTCTGTATGAATGCAATACGTTGTTGCAAAACAAAGTATGATTTCCCAGTGGGGCCAAAGGTCCGTTTCCTTGCTTCTCTTCAGATTATTTTAATTCCCAGTTCTAAGGGTGCTTATGAAATAGTATGATATTAACTGTATTAAACAATTCATATTTGTGCATGCATAGGTCTAGATATAGCACATGAAGAATGATACCAATTCTTTACATTGTCAACTAGTAGACATTGCACACTAGAATTGGAATCCTCTTATTTATATGTATTTGCTAAGATTTCATTATTTTTTATGAAATTAAAATATAGCTTTGAACAATGTTAATTCATTAATTATACTTATTGCCTTTTAAGATCTAGTTTTTAATAATTTAGAAGAATAGCATATTCATGATTTGCTTATTTTTACTTCAATTTGCTTTTTTTTTTAAAGATTTTATTTTTAAGTAATCTCTACACCCAACATGGGGCTCAAACTCACAACCCCGAGATCAAGAGTCGCACACACCACTGACTGAGCCAGCCAGGCGCCCCTACTTCAATATACTTTTGATGAAAATAACCGAAATTTTGTACTTTCAATACAATTAATTTTATTTTTAATCCTTTAGATTATGAGCAACTGAATACACATTGTGTAAAAATCAGATTATAGTAACATAATTAGTGGTTAAGCTGAAACGAAGACAAGAAAAATACATTTTATAAAATATACGCTAGTTCTTAAATTGTGTGTCATTTTCATGACTCATCCATCTAAACATGACTGGTCTATTAGTGGAACACTCAGACATTCGTAATAATTGTCTTTACTATTTTGCCAACTCGTAATCCCCTCAGAATCACAGCTTTACATGTATTTTTCACCACATATGAAGGAATACTTTTCAGGGTAAGAATATAAAGACATACTATTTAACTGTGTTAGCTTGTAGTTTATAATGTAGTGTATAATGCTTAAATATTTGAACACACGGAACATGGGACTTTATTTATATTCTTGCCCCAGGGCCCACAAATGTAGAAGCAGTCCCACAAGACAGACCCAGCCTCCAGCTTCCCAAGGGGCTCAGAGGCTAGTGGGAGATACTGGTGGGCAGATGTAGCTACTGTTGTAACACAAAAATAGAGGGCTAGAAAAACCTATAGAGGGGATGGGGTGTGGTCAGGGAGGACTTCCTGGAGGAAGTAATTACTAGGCTAAGAGCTGAAGGATAAGTAGGTGTTAACGAGGTGAAGGGAGGGAAGGAGTGGACATGGCCAAAGGAGACAAGGAGATGAGCCTTCGGGCAGAAGGCATGGTATATGGCAAGGACAGCAAAGCTTTTCTATAAAGAGCCAGAGAGTAAATATTTGAGGCTTTGCAGGCCGTGGAATCTCTGTCGCCACTGCTCTGCTGTTGAGTATTGTATGTTGCATGTCGTATTGTGGACAACACATAAATGGATGGGTAGGGATGTGTTCCAGAAGAACTTTATTTACGAAACAGGCAGCAGGCCCGCGGATCCTCGTTTGCGGGCTCCTTGGCATATGGGAAGGCCCAGCTTTGGGAGAAAGCAGAGTTGAGGGACTGAGAGTTGATGAGTACAACTGCTGCATAGAGGATGAGGTGGGAGCAGGAGGCGAGGAGTCTGGGGAGTTAAGAAGAGGCTGCAGAGAGTGGGTGGGAGGAGTCTGGGTGCAGAGACTGGAGAGGCAGCTGCTGTGGACATCCTGAACTCCCCGAGCCAAGGGCACAAAGTGAATGGTTCGGAAGGGTATTCTGTGAGTGGTGAGAGGGCGGAGGAGGGAAGAAGGTCAAGGTTGACTCCCAGACTTACGGCAGACAGCGGGCAGATGGAGCTGGGGGAGGTGGGAGACCTGGGGGAAGCTAAGTCCAGGGGACGGTTGGGGATGGGTGGCAAGATCCATTCCCCAGAAGGCTCAGTTCAGTGCCTGCCACACGCACTTGGCTCTACCTATGCAGGGTTGGTTTTTTTTGTTTTTTTTGTTTGTTTGTTTGTTTTTTTGTCAGAAACATGACTGGCCGTTTCTATGAAAGTACAATCTATAAACCCTGAGAAGTCAGAGGGAAGCTGAACATGCAGAGCTAAATATCTAAGGACAATTTTGGGGAATAATGACTATTGACGGGTTTTCTCTAGCCTCTGGGGACTGGGGGCTTTGGTTACTGGGGTTCCCTTTTATTCACAACTAATGTAACAGCACAAGGACCCAGTATCGGCTGCTAATAATGGCTTGGTCGGGAAACACTGCCTCATCCAGGCAGTAAATCCGGTCCACCGAATGGATTGGCACTTCAGACCTCAGCAGTCCCAAGATGTGGGATTTTTGTCGGCGGTGGTGATGTTCCTACAGGCTCCCCCCCCGCCCCGCCCCATGGCGTGGTATCCTGTGTAAAATGAGGGTGTGCTAGAGAGCGGTGGGTGAGCTGGGCAGGCTTAGGGAGCACTACCTGACACGCCGCCTCACGGGGGTGGGTCGGCGCTCAGTGCTGTTCATCTGTCAAGCCAGAGCAAGGATGCTGTTTGCATTGCTGAAACAATTTAGATTCTCTGAATGAGAATTGATAGGCCTGTGGCATTTGTCATCAATCAGAAGTACTCTCCGTGAAGCAACTACCTTAGGACAAATGTGGCTGGGGCTGTTTGAGGAGCAGTGGCCCCAATGACAGGGCGGGAAGCAGGTGCCACGTGGTGCCTCTTAGGGATCTGACTGGAGTGTCCCAGGCCTCTATTCTCTCACCCAGAGGACGGCCTCCCTGATGCCCCTCTTGCCCCCTACTAATCCTTTATCCACCAGACTGCCTGTGTGACCTTTTTAAAATGTAAATTGGATCTTGTCACTCCTGTTTAAAAGCCTTTAATGGTTTCCCATTGCATTTAAGAGAAAATCCGAAAATCCGAACTCCTCCCCACAGCCTGCAAGCCTGCCCACTGTGGCCCAGGTCTCCCTCTCCAGCCTCTCTCCCCGAGAATTCCTCCAGCCCCACCATGCTGGCTTCCCCTCAGTCCTCCCAATACCCCAAGCTCCTTCCTACCCTAGGGTCCTCCTTACTCCCTTATTCTAGAAAGCTCTTTGCACTCCCCACCCCTTCTTATATGTCAGCTATCCACTTAAAAATCATCACCTCACAGTGACCTTTCCTGATCACCCAGGCTAGGGTAGGTCTCCCTCTCTTGTTCTGGCACATCACCAAGGTCTTTTTTTTTATCCTAAAACTTGACATAACGTATAATCTTACAATTGTGCGTGTGCTTGCTTATTATCTTCCCCCCCACCCCCCGCCCCCACTATCAGCTCTTTGGAGGCAGGGACCATAATTAATTTGTCCACCACTGTGTTACTAGAGACTAGCACAGTGCCTGGTCCATGTATGTTCCATAGATAAATGAACAAGTGAGTAAATAAAAAGCCGTTCAATGGATTAGTCGATCAATTGATCCATCAGTGTACATGTCCATGTGTGTAAATGTATAACTTCTGGTTACCTATTGCTGGATTACACACCATTGAATCGAATGGCTTAAAACAACATGATTATCTCATGTTCAGTGTGTTCAATGGTCTCAGGTGAGCAGTTTTTCTTGGGATAGTTCATGTGGTTGCAGTCAAGTGGCAGCTTGAGTCCTCTGAAGTGACCGTTGATGCTGGCTGTCAAGGGGGAATACAGCCGGGCTGCCAGCTAGAGTGCCTACTCCTGGACTCTCCATGTGGCTTGGAGTTTCACGGCTTGGTGGCTGGGCTGGAGAGGGGGTGTCCCAAAGGAGTATCTCCCTTTGCCTACGAAACCCAGGCAGAAGCTGCAAGGCTCCTTATGACCTAGACTCTGAGGTCCCACAGTGTCATTTAAGCCCTATTCGAATAGTCACAAGTCACAAGGCAGCTCAGATTCAAGGGAAGAAACCTCGAAAGGGCACTACTACTAGTACTGAGAGGCATGGCTCACTGGAGGTCATCTTTGCAGACTGGCCGCCACCATCTCTTCTATCATGATAATGCAGATGTTTCTATTTCTAGTTTACATCCCTGTGTTTATTTCTTTTAGGCTCTGGCCCAAACCTTCTATAATCTGTGTCCTTGACTGCAGTGACACTTATTGGTTAAAGTTGGGGCATCTCTTCCCCAAAGTTTTCAGAGCGCTGAAATGAGTCCTTCAGTTTCTAGTTACTCCAGGAAACTGGTCTGCATTTTGGATGCTAACTGGCTGTGGGAGAAGCAGCAATCTTTCTGTGCGTCTGGTGTGGTAGAAGAAAAGCCAGTGCTGCTGGTCAGCATCCAGGAATCTTGGTGCTCACGGTTGGTTGCCAAGCACGGTGCACTGACCCCGGTCAGCGCTCTTAGCACTGAAGTCACTGGCTTGGAGACACAAGCCCGAGGAGATGGGATAGTTTCAAGGGTCGAAGATGCTGGCCCTGTCTCAGTTTTGCTTTATAGCTAGTGTTTTTATCCAAATGTGAAAAGCTCTCCCTCTCCACCTCTCTTGCACTCCCACACTGCGCCCCCCGCCCCTTTCCAAATGTCCTTCCAACTGCTGTTTTCGATTCTGGCCTCGAGGCGAATGTTTTACTGTAGCAGAATTACTGTAAGATTCCTTCCTGGGCTCCCACAGATTATGGGACAATTCCCTGGGAGTACCCCAGAAGCCTACCCCTTCAGAAATGGACCAAAGGCCATCCCAAAAAGCAGATCTAAGAAAACCCAAACTATCGTAAAAGGTTATCAGAGGGATGGCTCAAGCAATAGGATTGTTTTTAATGGCATTGGCTGAATCTAGGTACATTTTCTTTCTCTTTTGCATATCACGCAAACTTCAAAGCACCAAAGACAATTGAGGGGCAGAAAAATAGTGTTACAAAGTTTGCTGATGGGCCCCTAAACATACAGACCTGGGATATAAAAAGAACTCCAGTGGGCAGTATATAAACAAGGAGAAAATCTTATCCAAAAACAACCTGTAAAACTGCAGAGGAAGCAGCATCCTTGAAAAACAATGAGTCATAAAACTTTTTTCCTTCCTCTGATGGACAGAGCATACAAAAAAGGACGAGCATGAATACTGATGATAGGTGTTTCCATTTTCCTGCCATTTCAGCATGTCTGGGGAAGGCCCGAAGATAGTCCGTGTCAGGTTTAAGAAGTAAGGCTGTCTGATTCATCATGAAAAGGAATCCTCCGATTAAACACTTCTGGAAATGTGTCGTGTTGTCTTGAAGCAGTGCTCCTGGTTGCTAATTGGTTACTCCTTTCATGCTTCAGCTATTGAAATACACACTTCGCTTCAAATTCATTAGTTCAGTACTAAAGCGAGTTCAGATGGGCACCTTTATTGGATTCATTTTAAAGTAATAAAAGCAGGTTTATTGCATAAGAGAAAAATGCATAGGAAATCCTTTCTTAAGAAAAAGAGGCAAGTCAGAATGTACTATGTAATTTACATGTTAACAAAAGTTAATGAGAGGGGCACCTGTGTGGCTCAGTCAGTTAAGCATCTGCCTTTGATTCCGGTCATGATCCTGGAGTCCTGGGATGGAGCCCCACATTGGGCTCCGTGCTCGGTGGGGAGTCTGCTTCTCCGTCTGCCCCTCCCCCACTCGTGCTCACTCATGAGAGTGTGCTCGCTCTCTCTCTCTTTCTCTCTCTCTCAAATAAATCTTTAAGTTGATAAGAGCCAAGTGTTTCCTGCAGAACTTTCCCGGAGACAAATAGAAAAGTGGACTTACAAGGACCAAGGTTTAGGTGCTCAGTAGATTTGGCCTCAATTCCTCATTCTTCCATCTCTCATGTCCTTTGCCATGTGACTTTGCAGATTCCCGCCCCCAAAGTGGAAGAATAGATTTTCTACCCTTTGACTCTGAGTTTGACCATTTGATTTACATCTGCTAAAGAACACTCATAGGATGCAAACAGAGGCTCAGAAAAGCACTTGCTCAATTGCTTGACGCTCAATTGACTGACTTTTTTTTTATTTTATTAATAATTTATTGTCAGTAAGAAAGACTGGCTAATGGTAGTTTTCAGTAAAAACCTTTACAAGACCATTGCATCACAAATATACAGACACTATAAAAACTGTGTCGTGATGGTTTTGGTTCTAAACAGGTATGCAGAAGGTCCCCATTACACTTTCCAGTAATGAAAAATGTTTATACTTCTAAAATACAGTAACCCATTTAAGACATGTCCATGTAGAAGATCTTTCCTCCTCCTATGTACAGCTAGAAATGAAGGACTAATATTGAAATGTCTTAATGGAATGTCATACTTCAATGGAAGAGGACGTAGAATGAAGCCCTGGTTATATTAAAAAAATCAGGGTGCTAGGTAATGACGCTAACACCACCAAATTTCAGTCAAAAACAAATGCACCGTATGTTTTGAAAATCTAGCTAAAACTATGAAAACTCAAATCTGTACATAAAATTTACAAAAAGAAAAGGAAAATTAAAATCAAATCTATATAAATATATGAATCATGCTAACAAGATGATAGGGCTGATTTTTCGTTTCATTATTTTAACAGACCAATGTAAATGCACACAGGTGTTCGGAAATGGCATGGCCAAAGGAAATCCCCTCCCGTTACGGTAGGTTACTGTTCTGCCTCTGCCGCTGCCAAGAAGAGAATGTGCCCAAGCTGGCTGACTGGTCCCAGGGTGTGAGGAAAGACACGTGGAGCAGAGTTCCCCTGCTAAGCTCAGCCTATAGGAGTGCCCCAATTGACTGTGCCTGCATGAGCAAGCCCAGTCTAGATCAGCCAATCCCAACCAATTGCTAGATGCATGAACTGTAATAACAAGGGATTATTATTATGGTGGATCACTATTGTTATTCAACAATAATGAACCAATAGAGGTGTTATGGGGTCATATCGGCTCTCCAGTGGTACCATAACGTCAGAATAGCCCTAATCATAAGGGTTAATAACCAAATGAGTTTACAGAGACATTAGTGAATATTGGCACAATAGGCCCACCATTCCTATCCAAAATGACAGAAAGCCTTCCGTAGCCTAAGGAAAGATCCCAAGCCTTTACCAGAAAGTTCCATCTTGGCTTGGGTTCCTCCCCAGGTCGACCTTGAGATAAAGATTCAAGTGCAAGTAGTTTATTTAAGTGATAGAAGTGTGGGAGAGGGTGATGTAAGGAAGGGGTAGCAGACCATAAAAGATGTGTGTTACCAAGCCAGCTACTACTGTGAGCAAGTGGAACTTAATCCCACTGGGCACGTTCTGAGAGCCAGTGTAGAATGCACCTCAGAGGAATATCATCCGAAGATGAGGAGATGGGGTATTTCTTTAGCTCCTGCCAATCAGGCACTGGCTAAGGGCTGCCATGGGAGAAATGATACCCAGCACTTCTAGCCAGCCACACCAGCACAGCCAGGAGGCGCACCATCAGGCAAGGAAATGGAGGTGGTAGAAACGGGAAGTCTGGTGATCCTGTGTTAGACGTGGTAAGGTAAAGGGATAAAGGTGGGGCACTGAGAGCATGCTACTCCTTCATTCTGATTCTGCCCTTACTTGGGGAGCATGAATCCTGGGTGGGATGGGTGCTTAGCAGGCCAAGCATGTGCAGATCAGATCAAAGCAGTGGGATACCTTGTGTGCTGACCAAAGCAATGTGTTCCTCCAGGCCAGTTCTCCTTCCTGCTCCTGCATATTTTCCTGTTGCTGCTCCAGTCCTATCTTCTACTGTCCTATCACTTTCTAGGGTGTCCATTCCATTGGGGTGAAATGGGTGGCAACACCCGTGATTGGCTCTTACCACAGCTGCCCACCAAGTCAACAAAGTAGGTCTGTCTAATACAAGGAACAAGGAGATTGATGCTGTCCATGAAATTGGAAAAAACGCCCTTTAATTTATTTTTATTTAAAACCAAATTAACATATACTTTATTGTTTCAGAGGTAGAGTTTAGTGGTTCACCGGTTGCATGTAACACCCAGTGCCCATTCCATCACGTGCCCTCCTTAATGCCCATCACCCAGTTACCCCATCCCCCTGTCCACCTCCCCTCCAGCAACCGTGTTTGTTCCCTAGAGTTAAGAGTCTCTTATGGTTTGTCTCCCTCCCTGACTTCATCTTATTTTAATTTTCCTTCCCTTCCCCTATGTTCGTCTGTTTTGGTTCTAACACCCTTTAATTTTACAACATCCACAAACACTGTCAGGCTTCTCTCTGAAAGGCACAGCTTTTCAGTATGATAAGTACAATCACACCTAATTCCACACAGTAGCTGTGGGTTTAAAAAGGCTTATATATTGACCAGTGTTTCTCAAACCTTTTCATATCAAAGTTCTATTATCAGCAGAAAAAAGTAAACCATGTACCCCACCCCTGCTGGTAGCCTATAGTGGGTTTATTTGAATATAAAAATGTGTTAGATTACTGAACATGGACATGTCATGGACATGATGTTTTTTTCTGCTAGCCTCCTTTCCTTGGAGAAAATCCGAGTCCCCTGCTGTATCATTGCTGTTGAGCTAGCATTCACGATGGCACTGATCCCCGGTCACAGGGCTGGGATGCTGACCCTGGCAGGGCTGACCATGGTACCCCACTGGCATGAATCTCCAGCAAGGCCCAACAGCAGTCTGTTTCTTTTTTTTTTTTTCTTTTTAAAAGATTTTATTTTTAAGTAATTTCCATACCCAACATGGGGCTTGAACTCACAACCCCCAGATCAAGAGTCACATGCTCTACCATTGAGCCAACCAGGAGCCCCAAGAGAAGTTCTTTTTCTTCTTCTGGGTGGCTCAGCAAGGGAAATAAGGATCTGGAGTTGCCGGCGAACAAATGCAACTTAGAGAAAGCCTACACACAGAATAGAGCCAAGCAGAGCAGACAGAGAGCTAGAGCTCTGGGAATATAATTGGAGCACTGTATCCAACCATACCTGAAGCGTCATAGGCCTTCCAGTAAAGTGAACCCCTCCATAATAGGGCAGGGTAGGTTTGCTTATTAGGCTAGTTCATTTGCAACTGGAAGATTCCTAAATTGTTTAGTAAAATAGACATTCCAGAAAAAGTGCCTTGTTTACCCTATGGCTTCATATTTCCCCCAGCACATTGTCCTGTATCCCCCAGGAATGTGTGAGGCTTTGTACCTTTATTTCAGAGATACTAGACTGTACCTCTGCCTATTCTTCAAATCAACATTGATTCTGAACACTTTTGCTCTAAATTTTCCCAGCCTCTCCCCAACCTGAGCCTCCTAGGAAGATCTCAAGCTCTTTGCTGTGTCCTATCCCAACTACCTATCCACCCCATCCCGCAACACTTCCCTCTACCACTTACAGGTTTATTGCCTTCCCCTCTTGGATCCTGTGCTATCCACTTAATATCACTCTGCACAGACTTGGTTCTTCCCTGCCTCCTCACCCCTACCTTCCTGATTGTGGACAGTCTAACCTCTGAACTATCAAATCCATGAGATGGCAGGAGAGAAATTTCAGAGCAGACAGGAATATGCCAAGGTGACATCCCGTCGCCATTAGCAGACGTGAGAAAACCCGTGAATGTTGAAGCAGTGAATTTGGTTTTCAGGAACAGAAGGCAAAGGCAGGATCCCAACCCCAACCCAACAACCACAAAACATTCCTCTTTTATTAGGAAACGATTATACGTGTAGCACTATACTTAAGTGCCGCAGGAGTACACAGAAGAAGGAACAGACAGGCCCTACTTTCAAGGCAATTTTAATTTAGCTGAAGGATAAAGTAAAAATTTAGAGAATGATCACGAGGCAAAACATAACCATGCGTGGCAGAGCAGAACAAAGAGTATTAGATGAGTAATAAGCAGATGTGGGAGAAGGGGATGGCTGAGTGAAGTGAGTTGTAGAAGAGGGAGTCTTGGAGGAAATGAATCTTGAGCCAGGCCCTGAAGGAAGTAATTGACAAATGCAAACTCTCCCTCTGGTCACGGGGGATGAGGCTCTGTCTGCAGGAGTTGTGTGACTCAGATCTGCTCTGACCTGTTTGTGAAGATGCAAGCTGACTCTGAAGCTGCTCAGGCCGTATCTGTAAGGCGGCACAAAACCACTGTTTTGGTCAAAAGAATGCAGTCGCTTGGCACGGGGTACACCCTGTAGATGATATCATGTCTGTAGATCAAAGTTAGGCTAATGTCACCTGCAAGGGAAGAAGACTTGCAAAATCGTTTATATTTCTGCTTGTATTTAGCCTTCTGTTTCCAAGTTTAATCTCAAAGATTTTTTTATCTTGATTACAGCTCTTGTTAAATGAACGTCGCTTTAAATAAAAGGCAGAACTTAGGGCAACACAAATTTTTGTTGATATGTTCATTGTGCAAAGTGAAGGCCAGTCCTCGAAAAAACACAAACAAACAAAACCCCCTACTTTTTGCCTTGGGAGCAGAAAGCTAAAGAGAGATGTAAGAAACAAATTTGCGGATTGTTCTCTCCTTGCGGGAGATACCGGCTAAAACATGGTCTTTAGCCTTAATGAAAACACATTTTCAAGTTCTTTTGGCTTATCCTGGCAAGATAAAAACAAGTTGTAAAGGAACCACTTCTGTCAAGACCAGAAGCTTTGGCCTTACTGCCATTGTTAAAAGCAATCCAAGAAATACTATTTAAGGCTAATTTTGAGGCCCTTTTGAAGAGACTTTTGAAATCATACAGAGCCCATAAGAAACAAAACAAAACAAAACAATAAGCTGAATTGGAAGGACAGGTTCCTCCTTGGCAGTAAGTGTCAAATTACACTGTCTCCTGTCTGTGGATGAAACTGAGAACTGTGCTCTTGAGGGCTGCCAACCCCTTACTTGACAACCACTACAAAAATTTAACAATAAATGAAACTGACAGCCTACCTCACCAGATTGGGAACACATCTGAACTTCTACAGAAAGCCCGTCCAGAGTTCATTTTCCTGGAGGCTGGTATACAGCAACATCCAATGAAAACAATGATGGGCACATACTTACTTCCAAGGCATTTGTAGCCTGCACTCTGATTCCAATCTCACCACAGAGCCAGAGATCAATTTTCACATCTTTTCGCTAAATCGGTAGGATGTGAAATTACTCCCATGGACAATAAGCATTCTCAGGGGCTCCGGTAATGACGCAGCCCAGCCCAGCAGAAAGGAGGCACTAACAAAAAGCATACAGACAATTGGTTACCATCCATTTCCCCTGGTGCTGGCATATGTAACTGCAGTAAAAATTGAGTTCTTGGGTAAACCTGTTCCTTCCCAATCCAACCAGCAGAACACAGCCAGCAGGTGATTTCTTCTCCAGCAATCTCTGGAAAGTTCGTGTATCCCAGTCTGACCAGAGCCAGGATTTACAGGCTGAGAAGCCAAGGGCCTAAACTTGTTATCCTCTCTTATCTCCCAACCCCTTTTTAAATTCTCCCTTTGTGTGCCAAATGACCTCTTTCACAAGGGACCACAGTAAACAGCTTCTTTATCATTTCCATCTTTCAAGGCTTGACTTCTGTGGGATGCTTAGACTGAAGACAGCTCCTCCTTGCCTCCTTAGTGGTTTTGTCTCAAATGCATCAGTCTATGTAACAGACATGAAGAATGAAAACAAAGTAAGCCACCCCCAAGGTGGGTAGGACCCAGGCAGAAAGCCTGATAAAGTAGGGATGTGAGAGGTACTGCTCCATGTCTCCAGACCTCAGATTGTCTTGCAGCTACCAAAAGCTGATCCAGCACTTCATAATAATGATAATGAAATATCATTCTCAGGAAGGTGCCCATAAGGTCAACTTCCTTACCGCTATAAGAATGATTTATTTCCTCTAAAAGATTCCATCTAATTCAACCACAAGTAAATTTAATAAAAAGCACTTTATATGCTTATATAAATATAACTTCAGTAGGAAGTGACTGTTTTGACTGTTTGACAATGAAGGTAGAGGCAACAAGAAAACAGTTCTCGTGAAGTACATAGACATTTGGATTAAAAATGTTATAAGATCAGGTTTACCTTTTGGAAATCTAGTTAAGTTGGGATCTGGGCAGTCAGTCTATTAACAGAAAGGCACATTTCTTTCATTCCTTTGCCTGTCTGAAGTTAAAAAAATAATAAATAGAATGTTCCTATCCATGTTTGCTATCAAAGAATTTCCTTTTCTGCAGTCCCAGAAAACCAGATAGGAGAAGAAAACCAACATTTTCTGAGTGTCAGACATTATGTTGGGTACTTTGTATATAGTATATATTTCATAAATGTTATCTAATTGAATTTTTCACAACACTGAAGAATGATTAAACCCCAGGGATTTTGGCTGCTAAGCTTGAGCTCCTCCCTCTGTATTCCATTATAGCACACAGAGTCTAGTTCATATCTGCCACCATACGTAGTTACCAACAAAAATTTTTTTCTTGTGATAACATTTCAAGATCTATTCTCTTAGCAGCTTTCATGCTATACATTATGTTCCCATGACTTATTTTGTAACTGGAAGTTTGTTCCTTTTGACGCCCTTCACCTGTTTCACTCACTTCCCACCCCTGACCTCTGGCAACCACCAACTTGTTCTCTGTACCTATGAGTTTGGGTTTTGTTTTGCTTTTTTTGGTTTTTGTTTCAGTTTGTTTTTTTTTAGATTCCACATATAATTAAGATCATTTAGTACTTATCTTTCTCTGACTTATTGCGCTTAGCATAATGCCCTCAAGATCCATTCAGGTTGTCATAAATGGCAAGATTTCCTTTTTTATAGCCGAATAATATTCCATTGTGTATATACACCATATTTTCTTTATACATCATCCATCGATGGACACTTCGGGTGCCTCGATGTCTTAGCTATTGTAAATAGTGTTCTTATGAACATGGTGTATATACCTTCTTGAGTTAGTGTTTTCATTTTCTTTGGATAAATACCTGGAAGTTGAATTGCTGGATCATATGGTAGTTCTATTTTTAATTTTTTGAGGCAGCTCCATACTGTTTTCCATAGGGGCTGCACCACAGTTTGCATTTCCACCAACAGTGCACCAGGGTTCCCTTTCTCCACACTATCCTCACACTTATTTCTGGTCTTTTTGATAAAAGCCATTCTAACAAGCGTGAGGTGCTATTTCCTTGCGGTTTTGATTTGCATTTCCCTGGTGACGAGTGATGTTGAGCACCTTTTCACATACCTGTTGGTCATCTGTATGTCTTTTTTGGAAAAATGTCTGTTAGATCTTCTCCCCATTTTAAAAATCAGATTGTGTTTTTGCTATTGAACTCTATGAGTTCTTTATATATTTTGAATATTCACCCCCTTAACAGATGTGATCTGCAAACATTTTCTCCTATTCCGGTTTTTTCTTATTTTTCTTTTTAAGATTTCATTTTGTTGATGGTTTCCTTTGCTTATGCAGAAGCTTTTTAGTTGAATGTAGTCCCATTTGATTTTTGCTTTTGTTGCCTTTGCTTTTGGTATCAAATCCAAAAAAGTTTTCATTGCCAAGACCAATGTCAAGGAGTTGCCTGCCTATGTTTTCTTCTAGGAGTTTTATGGTTTTCAGGTCTTATGTTCAAATATTCGACCCATTTTGAGTTAATTTTTATATGTGGTGTAAGACAGTGGCCCAGTTTCATTCTTTCACATGGGGCTGTCCAGTTTTCCCTGCACCATTTGTTGAAGAGACTCTTTTCCCCACTGTCTATTCTTGGCTCCTTTGTCATAAATTGACCATATATGCATGGGTTTATTCCTGGGCTGTCTGTTCTGTTCCACTGATCTATGTGCCTGTCTTTATGCCAGTACCATACTGTTTTATTAATAATAATTTTAAAGTATAAACCTCACTAATAATCACAACTTAAAAACACATGTTCATAAGTTTGGTTATTCCATGTGATTAAGGTTTTGTCAGGCGATACATTCATACTTGTGTGTTTCTATATGGAATGGCAAAGTTGCAGAACATTTCTAGAAAGCTACTTGACAATGACTTCATCCGGTAATCCCACCCATGGAAATTAATCCCAAACAAATAACCAGTTTATCATGCAAAAGCAAAAAATTTGGAAACAACATAAAAATGACCCATTCCAGAAAAATAATTAAATGTATGATGGTAGATTCATTAGATATAATATGTAGCCATGAAAGTCATGCTTTAAAAAAAAAATTTCATGATGTAAACATAGTTCAGTATAACATTAGGTTAAAAAGCAAGATACAAAATTATATATAATAGAATTTTAATTTTGTACAAAGAGAAAATAAGCAAAAATATTAAGTGATTTCTCTCCAGATGGTAGAATGAAGGTGATCTAAATTTTTTCTTTTAATTTTCTGTTTTTATTATAATAAACATTTATTACTCTTATAATGAAGATTTAAAAAGCATTTTTTTAGTGAAATAGTATGAGGGGTATTCCTGAAAACTTGTTTTCTTTCTTCACTACTACCAGCACAAAAATAGGGCTATTTCTTATAGAATTGATCAATTAAAAGGCATTTATTATCAATAATAGCCAAATTATGGGAACACCTGGGTGGCTCAGTCAGTTAAGTGTCTGCCTTCAGCTCAGGTCATGATCCCAGGGTCCTGAGATTGAGTCCCACATCGGGCTCCCTGCTCAGTGGGAAGCCTGCTTCTCCCTCTGCCTGCCACCCCCCCACTGCTTGTGCTCTCTCTCTCTCTCTCTGTCAAATAAATAAAACCTTAAAAAAAAAAAAGGCATTTATTGGGCTGACCACTGAGTCATATGCTACTAGGGGCAAAATAAAGGAACATAAGTCACAGTCTCTGACCCCAATTAGCTTAAAACTCAAATGAAGAATTTCTTCTGAGTCTCTATTTTATGTGTACATAAGTGATGAGAAGTAAATACACAACCCCCTCAAAATGAATCTTTTCACCACTGTTAACGTCTGTAGGATACTTGCTTCTATATTGTAAATCTCAGAATTCTGATCTTAATCATTGTTCCCCCATGACTGCTCTGCTGTCTTTGTTTGCTCCTCCTTCCCCTGTTTGATATCTGTTCTCTCCAGACTCCTTCCTAGCCACACTTTCTCCAAATACATAGGGCGCCCCATGACTTCTGTTAGCTGCCCGGTAATGTAAAACAACACATATCCACATTTATCAAATTGGTTGACAGTGCTTGTTTATATATTTCCTTTTGTCAAGAATGGTGAAGGGTCTAAGATTTCCTCCTACTTGCAAATTAAGAAGTTAGCCTATCACTGTTTCATGAATGCTGACACAAGGCATAAGACTTTATTACTCATGGCAGATCAAGCAGCATGAGCTCCATAATTCCACCGAACATGCCACCCCCCCCAGAGTCTTAAAAGAGTGACACACAGGGGCCCAGGTAGATGTTGTGCACGCAGATTTGCTTCAAGGCTGAGGACCCTGAATTTAGGGAATCTGAATCTTTCAAAATGGGCTACAAGTGAACCTGCCCAACCTTTGCCCTGGTGGGACACATTATATTATTATACTTGACAGTAAACAAACCTGCCCTTTTGCTCTACAAGGGGATACAATCTTTATCTTCTAAGGCTCTTTAACTATATAAATATCCTTGAAAAACTAGTCTGGGACCAAAGCTATCAGTGGGTCTGATCATGTAATGGAGAAATATGGGAGATTATGGAGGATTGTCTCCCAGCATCTTTTCCAACGTTGTGGGGCAACATTTTATTTTGATAAAATTGAAAACTTACAGAGAAGTTCCAAGAATAGGGCAAGGAGCTCCCTTATACCCGTGTTGGCCAATTAGATTTTGCCTCTTTTTCTTTTTTTTCCCCCCCTTCCTTTCCTTCTTTTCCTCCCTCCCTCCTTTCCTTTCCTGTATGTATCCAATTTTCAGAGCAACTCGAGAATAAATTGGAAATGTCACATGATGGAAGTTTGTCCCAATGTTGATGATATTAAATATGATCACTTGAGGGCACCTGGGTGGTGCAGTCAGTTAAGCATCCAACTCTTGGTTTTGGCTCAGGGTCATGGGATGGAGCTCCCCCCCCGCATCATGTGCCACACTCAGCAGAGAGTCTGCTTGAGATTCTCTCCCTCTCCGCCTTCTGCTCATGCTCTAATAAATTTTTTTAAAAAATATATCACTTGGTTAGATGGTGTTTGCTCAGTTTCTCCAATATAAAGTTTCTATCTTTCCCTTTGTGAGTAGTAATTTTTTGGGAAATACTTTGAGACTATGTAAATATGTTGTTTCCCATAAAAAAATTTACCCACTGGTTTTAATAGCCACTGATGACTATATAACACCATCATTTCTTCTATGTTCATCAGTTGCCTTGCTACTATAAAGAAGTTTCTCTGGGGTGCTTGGGTGGCTCAGTCGGTAAGTGTCTGCCTTTGGCTCAGGTCATGATCCTGGGATTGAGCTCAGCAGGGAAACTCTTTCTCTTACGCTCTCTCTCGCTATCTCTGTCTCTCTCAAATAATAAAACCTTAAAAAAAAACTTTCTCTTCATACATTTATTTACATCAATATGGACTCATAGAATTCTTTTTTATTGAACAGGTTATAATCTATCACTACCATTATTTACTATGATGCTCCAATTTTCTCTGATTTGGCCAATAGGAGATCTTTCAGGCACTCTCTAGTGCAACAAGAGCTAGGCTCATCTTGTAGTTTCCCTATTTCAACCCTGGAATTAGTCTTTTCCCCAGTGGCTCCTTTCAGGGGGAAACATTTTGAAACCAAGTTCTTTACTCTTAGTGTGTTCATTTCTAATGGTGTGATATTGTCTCTAGGCTCTGACAGGAAGCAGACACACACACACACACACACACACACACACACACACACACACACACACACAATCATGAGTTCATACTGATATCCAGTTCCAAACCAGTATTGTATCCAACAGTACAGTGTTGGATACATCCATTTTTTCCTTTGAGATATAATTGACATACAACATTATATTAGTCTTATGTACAGTGTAATGATATTATTTCAAGAAATGATTACCACAGTGAATGTGGTTAATATTCATCACCACATAGTTACAAGGTGTTTTTTCTTGTAATTTTTAAGATCGACTTTTAGCAACTTTGAAATATACAATACAGTTTTAACTATAGTCACCATACTGTACATTACATTCACAGGACTTACTTATACCTGGAATAACTTAGAACTTATATCTTATAACTTTTTGACCCCTTTCACCCCACCCCACCCCTGCTGCCTCTGCAACCACCAATGTGTTCTCTGTATCTGAAAGGTGTATTTTTTTTTTCACATCCTTTCCATACTAAGTGTTCTTTATGGTAAGAAGTCTGGATCTCATTATCCTGAATATTTTTACTCATTTGCAATAAACAGAAAAAATGTTCAGAATTGCTAACCTATTCCACTGTGAAAAGCAAACCTACTAGAGTTCAAAATTGTTTCTCCTATAAGGTCAAATTTACATAAAATGAAATGCACAGATCTTAAGTACACAATTCTGTGAATTTGACAAATACATTCATCGATAAGACCTAGAATATTTCTGTCACCTTGGAAGTTCCATTATGTTTCTTCCCAATCCATCCTATACCCTTTCAGGCTACTACTTTCTGATTTTTTCACCACTGATTACTTGTGCCTGCTCTAGAGTTTCATATAAATAGAACCATACAGTGTGTACCCTTTTGTGTCAGCCTTATTGTGCCAAGCATAATGTCTAAAAGATTCATCCATGTTTTTGCATATTATCAGGAGTTCCATTTTATTGCTGAGTATTCTTCTATTGCACGAATATACCAAAGTTCTAAAAATCCATTCTCAGGAGTGGCTGGGCGGCTCAGTTGGTTAAGCATCTGACTTCACCTCAGGTCATGCATGATCTTGGCGTCCTGGGATTGAGCCCTGCATCAGCCTCTGCACTCAGCAGGAAGTGAGCTTCTCCCTCTCCCTCTGCTCCTCCCCTGCTCATGCTCGCTCACTCACAAAATAAATAAATAAAATTAAAAAAAAAAAAAAGTCCATTCTCCAATTGATGGATATTTGTACGGGTTAGTTTTCTATTATGAATAAAGCTGCTATGAATATCTTTGTTCAAGCCTTTTTATGGACCTCTAGTTTCATTTCTCTTGGGTAAATACCCAGGTGTGGAATGCTTAAAATTATAGGATAAGTGTAAGTTCAAATTTGTGAGAAACTACAAACTGTTTTCCAGGATGGTTTTACAATTTTATGCTTCTGTCAACAATGTATGAGTGTTCCAGTTGTTCCAAATTCTTGCCAAAGTTTTGTGTCATCACTGTTCACATTTTTAGCCATCCTAGTAGAACTATCTCACTGTGGTTTTTGTGTTTCCCTGATTAACTATGATGTTGAATACTTTATATGTTTATTGGCCTTCTGGATATTTTCCTTTGGAAAGTGTCCATTCAGATCTTGTATCAGTAATGACTTTTAAAGATTTTATTTATTTATTTGAGAGAGAGAGAATGAGAGATAGAGAGCACGAGAGGGAAGAGGGTCAGAGGGAGAAGCAGACTCCCTGCCGAGCAGGGAGCCCAATGTGGGACTCCATCCCGGGACTCCAGGATCATGACCTGAGCCGAAGGCAGTCGCTTAACCAACTGAGCCACCCAGGCGCCCAGTGATGACATTTTTTGTAAATTGAAGTATAGTTGACACACAAGTGTTAAATAGTTTCGGGGTACAACAATTAACTGGAAGCCTGTATCTCCAATTCCCCTTCACTCATTTTGCCCATCCCCCATTCCCTTCACTCTGGCAACCACCACTTTATTCTCTCTTATTATGGGTCTGTTTCTGGTTTTTGTTTTTGGTTTTTTTTTTTTTCGGATTCCACATTATAAGTGCAATGGTATTTGTCTTTGTCTTACTTATTTCACTTAGCATAATACCCTCCAGGTCCATCCATGTTGTTGCAAATGGAAAGACTTCATTCTTTTATATGGCTGAATAATATTCCATTCATCTATTGATGAACACTTGGGTTGCCTCCATATCTTGGCCATTGTAAATAGTGCTGCAATGAACATAGGATGGATATATCTTTTCGAATTAGTGTTTTTGTTTTTGGGGGTAGATACCCAGTGGTGGAATTACTGGTTCATATGATATTTCTATTTTTTAATTTTTTTAGAAACCTCCATACTGTTTTCCACAGTGGCTACACCAAATACATTCTCACTAACAGTGCACAAGTGTTCCTTTTTCTCTACATCCTCTCCAACATTTGTTACTTCTTGTCTTTGATATTAGCCATTCTGAGAGGTGAAAGATGATATCTCCTTGTGGTTTCAATTTGCATTTCCCTGGTGGTTAGTGATGTTGAGCATCTTTTCACATGTCTGTTGGCCATCTGTGTGTCATCTTTGGAAAAATGTCTATTTAGGTCCTCTGCCCATTTTTTTAATCAGATTATTTGGAGGGTTTTTTTTTGTTTGTTTGTTTTGCTGTTGCAGGATGTTCTTTAAATATTTTGGATATTAACCCCATTTTGGATACATCATTTGCAAATATCTTCTACCATTCAGAAGGTTGTTTTTTTGTTTTGCTAATGATTTCCTTCACTGTACAGAAGCTTTTAATTTTGATATGGTCCCAATAGTTTATTTTTGCTTTTGTTTCCCTTGCCTGAGGAGACATATCTAGGAGAATGTTGCTAAGGCTGATGTGAAAGAAATTACTGCCTATGTTTTCTTCTAGAAGTTTTATGGTTTCAGGTCTCACATTTAGGTCTTTAATCCATTTTGAGTTTATTTTCGTGTATTATGTAAGAAAGGGTCCAGTTTCGCTCGTATGCATGCAGCTATGTAGTTTTTCTAGCACCATTTATTGAAGAGACTGTCTTTCCCCCATTGTATATTCTCTTTTTTTTTTTTTTTTTTTACAGACAGAGAGAGAGAGAGAGAGAGAGAGAGAGAGAGAGAGAATGCAAGCAGGGGGAGTGGGAGATGCAGGCTTCCCGCCGAGCAGGGAGCCCGATGTGGGACTCGATCCCAGGACCCTGGGATCACGACCTGAGCCGAAGGCAGATGCTTAACGACTGAGCCACCCAGGCGCCCCCCCATTGTATATTCTTGCCTTTTTGTCATAGATTGACCATATAAACATGGGCTTATCTCTGGGCTCTCTGTTCTGTTCCTTTGACCTATGTTTCTGTTTTTGTGCCACTACCATACTGTTTTTTTATATTTTATTCATTTAGAGAGTGCACGAGTCAGGGGGAGGGGTAGAGGGAAAGGGAGAGAATCTCAAGCAGACTCCATGCCAAGTATGGAGCCTGATGCAGGGCTTAATCCCACAACCCAGAGATCGGGGCCAACCCTGAGATCTCATGACCCTGAGATATGACCCTGCACTCATGACCTGAGCCAAAATCAAGAGTCAGACACTTAATCAACTGAGCCACCCAGGCGCCCCAGTACCATACTCTTTTATAGCTGTGTGTAGTATATTTTGAAATCTGGGATTATGGTATCTCTAACTTTGTTCTTCTTTCTTAAGATTGTTTTTGGCTATTCCAGGGTTTTTTTGTGGTTCCATACAAGTTTTAGGATTATTTGTTCTAGTTCTGTGAAAAATACTATCAGTATTTTGATAGGGATTGCATTTAATCTGTAGATTGCTTTGGGTAGTCTGGACATTTTAACAATATTATTTCTTTCAATTCATGAGCATGGTATGTCTTTCTATTTGTGTTGTCTTCAATTTCTTTCATCAAGGTTTTATGGTTTTCAGAGTACAGGTCTTTCACCACCTTGGTTAAGTTTATTTCTATGTATTGAACTCTTTTTGGTGTAATTGTAAATTGGAATGTTTTCTTTATTTCTCTTTCTGCTACTTCATTATTAGTGTATAGAAATAACAATAGATTTCTGTATTTTGATTTTTATCTTGCAACTTTGCTGAATTCATTTATCCTAATAGTTTTGTGGTAGAATCTTCAGGGTCATTCAAATCTTTTGTTGTTGTTGTTTAAAATTTTTATTTTAGAGAGAACACGAGTACAAGTGGGGGGAGGGAGAGGGACAACCAGACTGTGGGGCCTGGTGCAGGGCTGGATCTTATGACCTGAGTCAAAATCAGGAGTCAGACCTTAACCAACTGGGCCACCCAAGCACCCTTGTTCGTTTTCTAGTTCTTAAGGCATAGTTAGGTTGAGATCTTTCTTGTTTCTTTATGTAGGTGTTTATTGCTATGAAATTCCCTTAGAACTATTTCTGCTGTATCCTATAAGTTTTGGTTGTGTTTCTATTTTCATTTGTCTCAAGACTCTTTCATTTTCCCTTTAATTTCTTTGATCCATTGGTTGCTCAGGAGAGTGTCAACTTCACGTATTTGAGTTTTCCAGTTTTCCTCCTGTTATTGATTTCTAATAGTATATCATATAGTCAGAGAAGATAGTTGGTATGATTTCAGTCTTATTGAATGTGCTAAGACTGGTTTTGTGGCTTAATATAGGGTCTATTGTAGAAAATGCTTCTACATGAGAAGAATGTATATTCTGCTAATACACAGATAAAACGTTCTGTATATTTTTGTTAGGTCCATTTGGTCTATGGTGTTGTTCAAATCTGCTGTTTCCTTATTCTCTGTGTGGTAGATCTATCCATTGTTGAGAGTGAAATACTAAAGTCCCCAACTATTTTTGTATTGCTGTTTCTCGCAGAGCTAAAAGGAGAAATACTTTTGCTTTATATATGTAGGTACTCTGGTGTTGACTGCATAAAGATGTACAATTGTTGTATGTTCTTGATGGATTTATCATTTTATCATTATATAATGACCTGGTCTCTTTTTACCATTTTTATTTTTTTTAACCTTTTATTTATTTATTTGATAGGCAAGCAGGGGGAGTGGGAGAGGGAGAAGCAGGCTCCCGGCCAAGCAGGGAGCCCAATGTGGGGCTCGATCCCAGGACCCTGGGATCATGACCTGAGCCGAAGGCAGACGCTTAATGACTGATCCACCCAGGTGCCCCTCTTTTTACCATTTTTAAAGTCTGATTTTTTCTGGGTTACCATTTGTTTGGAATATCTTTTTCCATCCCTTCACTCTCAGTCTGTGTGTATCTTTAAGGCCAAAGTAAGTCTTGTAGGCAACTTTCATTAGATCTTTTTATTTTTTTTAATCCATTCAGCAATTCTATATTTTTTGATTGGAGAATTTAATCTATTTACATTTAAAGTAATTACTGATAGGTCAGGACTTATTATTGCCAATTTGTTGTTTTCTGGCTCTTATAGCTCTATTGTTTGTTTTCACATTCAGTTGTCTTTTTTGTATGTTTTGATGCCTTTTGGTATCAGTAAGTTTTGACCTCTTTTATCATGTTCTTTTTTATAATTACTACAGGTTTTTCTCTTGTTACCATGAGGCCTACATAAAATATCTTGAAATTATAACACCCTATTTTAAAAGTGATAATTTCAATACCATGCCTAAACTTTATACTTCTCCTCCTCACATTTTAGTTTGTTGATGTTAGAATTTACATATTTTTCATATTGCATAACCAATAACAGATTATTGTAGTTATGGTTATTTTTAGTACATTTGTTTTTTAACTTTTAAACCAGAGTTGCAAGCTAATCACACACCACCATTATCATATTATAGAATCTTTGACTATATATTTCTTTACCATTACCAGTGAGTTTAAACTACCTAATGTTTTTATAATGTTAATTAGCATCCTTTTACTTCCACTCAAAGAACTCCCTTTAGCATTTCTTGTAAGGCTGTTCTAGTGATTATGAACTCCCTCAGCTTTTGTTTTTCTGAGAAAGTCTTTCTCTCTCCTTCATTTCCAAAGGACATTGTTGCTGGTTATAGAATTCTTGGTTGACAGGTTTTTTTCTTTCAATATATTTTTTTTTTAAAGATTTTATTTATTTATTTGACAGAAAGAGAGACACAGCAAGAGAGGGAACACAAGCAGGGGGAGTGAGAGAGGGAAAAGCAGGCTTCCCACGGAGCAGGGAGCCTGATGCGGGGCTCAATCCCAGGACCCTGGGATCATGACCTGAGCCGAAGGCAAATGCTTAACGACTGAGCCACCCAGGCGCCCCGTGATCTTCTGCATCTTGAAGGTGGTTTAGAACATGGTTGTTAGGGTCTGAGAATACTGGGCTTTGCACCTGTGTGGCCCAGGGCAAGTCAATGGACCTCACTGACTTCAGGTTCCTCATCAGAGAACTGGGAATAATGACACTTCATAGAATTGTAGTACCCTTAAATGGAATATTCTAGATAGAGTCAATGGGGGAACCACTGATGGTGAGCTGTTGAGCAGTCACTGTGAGGTGGGCTGGAGGACTCTTTAAGACATCTGTCATATCCCAAGCAGCAGAAGCATTACCTTTTTATTTAAGACTTTTTTTGAGAGAGAGAGAGAGAGAGAGAGAGTGAGAGAGAGTGTGAGTGCATGAGCAGGGGGGAGGGGCAGAGGGAGAGAGAGAAGCAGACTCCCTGCTGAGCATGGAGCCTGACATGGGGCTCGATCCCAGAACCCCAGGATCATGACCTGAGCTGAAGGCAGACGCCCAATGACTGTGCCACCCATTTGCCCCTTCTTTCAATATTTTAAACATATCATCCCATTCTCCTCTGGCCTAAAACATTTCTGTTGAGAAATCTGCCAAGAGACTTATGAGGGTACACTTGCATATAACTATTCTTTTGCTGCTTTCAAAATTCTTTGAGTCTTGACAATTTAATATATCTTGGTGCTCAGGCTCAACCTACTTTGGGTCCTTTGGGCCTCATGAATCTTGATGTCCATTTCTCCAGATTTGGGGTTTTCAGCCATTATTGCTTTAAATATTCCTTGCCCCTTTTTCTTTCTCTTCTCTTCCTGGCATTCCCATAACGTGTATATTATTTCTTTTGTGTCCCATAATTCCTGTACATTTTCTTCATTCTTTTTCACTTTCTTTTTGCTCCTCTGAATGGATAATATCAAATTTTCTGTGTTCTAGGTCACTGATTCTTTCTTCTGCATCGTTGAGTCTGCTTTTAAAGATCTCTATTGAATTCTTCAATACAGGCATTGTATTTTTCAGCTCTAGAATTTCTGTTTGGGGTTTTTTTGATGGTTTTTATTTCTTTAAACTCTTCCCTCATGCATCATTTTTCTAATTTTGTTTAGTTGTCTGATGAGTAAATAACACTTTTCCACATGAACTGCATTATGGCAAAGAAATTTTATAACTTGGTAAAAATCAAGTGTACTGTTACTTTAAAAGTAACCTAAAGGGAGGGGCGCCTGGGTGGCTCAGTTGTCAAGTGTCTGCCCTGCCTTCAGCTCAGGTCAATGACCCCAGGGTCCTGGGATCGAGCCCCACACCAGGCTCCCTGCTCCGCAGGAAGCCTGCTTCTCCCTCTCCCACTCCCCCTGCTTGTGTTCCTTCTCCCTGTGTCTTGCTCTGTCAAATAAATAAAAAAATAAAAAAAGATTAAATGTTAGTGACTTGTGGTTAGGAATCAGACCCCATCACCAGTCAGGGGAAGGGGGAGGGATGTTTTCTTTCCTGCCTCCCTCCACTCTTAAGGGGGTAGTGTGGTCTCAAAGAGCATGAGTTCTGGTGTCAGTTGAACTCTAGCTAGGAATCCTGACTTTGCTACTAAAAACTTGTGATCTCAGCTGAATAAGTTAATGTCCTTGGGTCTGAGATAAGGACACCTACCACATTAGGTAAATGTGCAGAGTAAATCATACGGTTTATATTTAGCTCCTACCATAGCAAGTGATAGGAGATATTCAGTATACACTATTTTGCTACAACATGTGACCTTAAACGGGAATGACCTCACATGCCATAGGTCAATAGGGAATTGGTATAACATGAAGTCATGTTGGTTCCTATGTAACTTTTTTCTAGCATCTTAATGTTTGAAGCAACCAGAGGTAAGCCTTCTCACAGTAACTGACTCTTTAATAAGAGGAAAGAGCATTCTATGAAGGCCTTTAGGAAAAGCTGAGAATACACAGAGCTGCCCTTGTTACCTGCAGAAAAGGACAGATGTAGGGACTTTAAGAATCCCCATGTAATCCTCCTGGGAAGCTTTCTGAATAAGTGAAAATGCAGATGAAGCGGTGAAGACATTTCCCTTTAAACCAGGAGAGATTAGTAAACACCACTCCTTAAATCCAATGTTGAATTGTGATGCAATTGGTCTCCATTAGGAACTAATGTCCTCCAGGACTTTTATTCCAAAAGCACCACAAGAAGCCCCCAGCTCAAGGCCAGAATGCCATGTATAGATGTTTGTGCAGTTGAGGTGTAGCAGAGCTCACATTTTGTTAGTTTTTTTTTTTTTTAAGATTTTGAGAAAGAGCTCACAAGCACAAGCAGTGGGGAGCAGCAGAGTGGGTGGGGGGAGAAGCAGGCAGAGCAGGGAGCCCAGTGTGGGCTCCCTCCCAGGACCTGAGATCATGACCTAAGTTGAAGGCAGATGCTTCAGGTACTGAGCCACCCAGGTGCCCCCATTTTGTTAGTTTTGACAAAGTTTTTGCTAGTTCTCTGGTTACAAAGTTGCATGGGCTTTAAGTGTGGTCTGCCCCAACCCAGTTTTGTCCCCATCAGCCCACGTGGTAGACCATGGGAGCTTCTCAGGAATAAATAGATGGTGTGGTGTTGGTGTATCCCTTTCCCTCCAATGTTTCTTAGGCACTTACTGTTAAAAAAAAAAAAATCGAAGCAATCTAAGTCTAATAGTGAAAACAAAGGCTCATAGTTACTGGGTGCTCTTTACAAATTAGTTAGCTCACTTAATTCTCAAAACAACCCTGTCAACTACGGGCTCCCTAGGACCCATTCCCTAAGTGCAGAAACGAAGGCTTACAAGGAACATGAGTAATGGGAGGTTAAGTAACTTGCCCAGGTCACCCAGCTGGAAAGTGGTAGAGAATTAAAGCCTCTGTTTTTTCTATGCATTTAAACACATCATATTGTTTTTATTTAGTCAGTTTTTTTTTAACATAAATGAGAATTATACTTACATTGTTTCTTTAATTTACAGGCATTGCTCTATCAGAAAGCCGAAGTAAAGGGAAGCTGTTGATAATTCACAGCTATTTACATTTCACAAGACTCGTATTTCATTCCAAGAAATCAGGCTCATCAATTATTTGCATTTGGTAACATGTTAATTATACAAATAATTAGCCGTGAGACTAGACATGAACATGAAAGTATAATGAATAGTTTTGCTAATTGCTCTTTTCTGCCATGGACAGTTCCTGAAGTATTAACAGCTCCCATATTCGGCTTGCTAAATTCTCTTTTCACTTCATGGAAAAGTCCAAATCAGGGATAACAATTAGATTTTCTCTGTCATGCCAGCCCTACCCCAGTGATTATGACTGTTGAAAACACTATGTTGAGAAGCATTCTGGGGAACTGTCTGGGCCCCAGGGGAAATCACAGGGTGACTGATGGGTCTTTGCATCACAGGTGAGTGTGGGTCAGCAACAGATTGGCCAGATTTTTGGCCATCTCTGGTCTGAGTGTTGAAAAATTTATTTCAACCTTAGGAGTCATAGGATCATTTCTGCACCCCCTAACAATCCTACAAATGTGCTGTATTCTGGGGTGGAGATATGAAAAAGAATCAGATGTGGATTCTGTCTTCTAAAAAGAAATGCATAAATGGCCCTACATAAATTTAAAAGTGCTAAGTGCTCTAAAAGTAATAGATAGTATGACATAAGGGATCAAAGGAGAGAATGGATTATTTATAGTAACAGGGAGGCTGGGGCAGAGATGGATCAAGTGTCCTTTCTGATGTAGGCCTTAATATACAGAAATGGGGGGCAGGGGTGAAGTGAGGAAGGCTCAGCTTTTTTTCCATTTTTGGGCAGATGATGAATCACCTGCTATAATGAAGAAGGAAGCATGTACAAGGGAAGAGTTCATGGTAGCTGGAATGTAGGAAAATAAAGGAAGGTCAAGTTGGGAAACAAGGGCAGGCCCAGGTTGTAAAGGGCCTGGGAACACCAGATTAGGAGTGTTCTAGAACACTGTCTCTCAAGAGGTGTGTCCACAGGATATTCATACTTTTTTACGTAACTAAAGGATCCTGCTGTGAACGATGTTGGAGGAACACTGAATTAAAAACAAGTTTCTAACAGGAGAGGAAGAAAAGGGGAGTATGTCAGAGGGGGAGATGAACCATGAGAGATGATGGACTCTGAAAAACAAACTGAGGGTTCTAGAGGGTAGGGGGGTGGGGGGATGGGTTAGCCTGGTGATGGGTATTGAGGAGGGCACGTTTTGCATGGTGCACTGGGTGTTATGAACAAACAATGAATCATGGAACACTGCATCAAAAACTAATGATGTAATATATGGTGATTAACATAACAATAAAAAAAATTAAAAAAAAAACAAGTTTCTATGCAGGAGTTTTTAGAGCTTTTAAAACGCTAATGTACACTATGAATTTCCAAGAGGGACTTGCACTGTGCAAAAACCCCAAACTTAGTGATTGTAGACCTTTCTTGGAGCACCTCGTGAAATTAGTGTTCTTCAGGAGCTCTATGAAAGTAATGGCCATATAGTGGTGTGATACCCAGAGTACACATTCAACTTCCAATTGACCAACTAACTGACTGATCTTTTAGAAACCCCTGATGTTGCAGGAATCGGGAGAAAATTTGCCCTCAAAGCAGCATCAACCCCCTCCCTTCCCGATTCCCCTGCTGCTTTACTGTTACAAGAATCTGTCTTCAGCTGCTGTCCTTTTGCCCCCCACTATTTAGCCAGGCCCCATGGCTCTTATTCCTGGAGCTCTGTTGTTCCTGCCCTGATAAAATTTTGCCTTGTTTCAGGGCTCTAATGGTGCCCTGTTTTGAATCTCCCATCTGTCATCCTGCATCCCAGACATGCTGCCTGCCCTTTCCTCGGCTGCCTGATGCCCCTTGACCCCTCCCCAGCCTGCCTGTAGGCTTTCTTTACTGCTGCCCTGACCTCTACATACTTCGAGTGCTTCTGGTCCTTCTGGTAAACCTCGAGATGTTCCCATCTTTAGCCACTTGCTGCTCTGGGGTGCCTGGCTCCCACAAGACACCTGTGTGCTACATTCTGGGGGGCTGGGCTCATGCATGCCCAATAAACACCCTTCTGCCACTTTTCCCAGTTACGGTGGCTTCCAGGTGAGATTCCATAATTCTGCTTGGGAGGGATGAACAAGCAGTCTCTAAATTTAACATCATTTAATTATCCCAGGTGGAGGGGAAAAAAAAAATCGCAGCAGTGACAAGAAGCTTCTGTCAACTGGGCAAAATCAGGTGGGATCACACAACAATCTAGAAGGAGGAGTGAAATCTCTAAATGTTTAGAGATTGCCAGGCTGTATTAGGGAATTCAACAAAAAGCCAACCGTGGTGAGATTAGATGAAGCTGGGTGAGTGGCCAAAACTTGGCTGGGAATAAGAGCGTGGCTGTCAGGGCAAGTACAAAGTGCAGATGATGAGATGCTGCCACTATGAACCAACTGTTCTGACCCCAGAAAAGGGTTCTTAGGATTGATAGTAACAGTGTGCAGCAAAGACTCCGGCCCCAAAAGGCCTACCAATTTTTGGAAACTGTTAGGAAGAATGATGAACAAAAATACAAAGAAGATATTACCTGGCCTTTGAAAAGAATGTGCAGTTCTGGTTGATGCATTTCAAGAAAGGAATAACGGAGTTCACAAGGTATTTTAAGCGATCAGGGGTCTGGAGGGTCTTCCGTATAAAGCCAGGGTGGAGGCTGATGGGGGGGCGGGGAATATGCTCCAGTCTAGAAAATTCCGAAAGGCACGGAGAAGGTGAACATAAACCCAAACCCACTTATTAGAAGTAGGAAGTATTCTGAGATAGTCTCAAGGAAGTAAGACAATGTTACTAAATGTATGGAACTCATTACCCCCCCCCCAAGAGGTAGCACAGGCTGAAAATAGAATTGGCTTCAAAGCTGCTTACATCACCTTGTGGCCACTGGAGCTATCCTAAGTTCCTGAGGGAAATCTGATTGTCGTAGATAATAGGGAGGCCACCACGTGTGTCTTCCTAAATACAGCCCTTAGCCTCACCCTCAGCACCCATGGCTGGACCACACCTGCCAATCTTATAAAAGTATTGTCCTCTGCTCAGTGGCCTACCTACTCGAGGTGCTAGTCTATACCTTATCTTTAATCCTTTTAATAATACTGTAAGAGATAATTACCCCGTTTCATAGAAGAGAAACCACTCAGGTTAAGTAGCTGCTCATGGTCACACACCCAGTAATTGGAGGAGCTGGGACTTGGAAGCCCAGGCATATTCTTAAAGACAGTACTGACTCTCCTCTCTCACGTGTATGCTTTCCTGTACTTCGTCGAAGTCTACCCCCCAAATTCCAAAAATGGGGGTTTTGCCCTTTGCTCCCTGCTGGAGAAAAATGACCTCAGTCATTCTAGGACTAGCATATTTGTTCCTATACCTCTACGATTCAAGGTGCCCCGCTGGAGAGAGGGGGGCACTGAGTGTCCTGGGGCCGAGACAAGAAGGGGAACAGGAGGGCCTCATAGGGGTCAGGCATTTTGAGCGTTCTGACAGGTCATTCTCACGACACCCATTTGAATTTCCATTTTGGCGTGGAGGAGACTGGGTCTCAGATTATGTAACATGCCTGGGAGCCCGTGGTGCAGAAGCAATACACGCAGTCTGTGAAACTAAATCTGGCGCCAAAGTTGCCTCCCCGGAAGGAGAGACCATTCCATCTCTGTTCGCTTATAACCTCTGAGCTTACCTCCATTACCACTAACCACCGAGGACTCTGTTCTACACCTTTGCTAAGTCCACTGCTGGTAGGGGTGGAGTTCTGGGCCATACAGCAATTCAGGCTGGAATTGTCGAACTGATTGTGATCAGTCCCACCCTTTACCTTGTCAGCGTTTTTCCTAGTCAGCTATAGTGCTGGTTTTTAACAAGACAGATGGATATTCTGATTGCTCTCACTCAGAGTTTTTCAACCTCAGCATATTGATATGTGGGCAGGATACTTCTTTGTTGCTGGGGGCTGTCCTGTGCATTGAGGATGTGGAGCAACATCCCTGGTCCCTAGACCACCAGCCCCGCAGTATCATCCACTACCTAGCAGTAACCTCCCCCTTCCCTCAGCAGTTGTGACAACCACAAACGTCTGCAGACCTTACCAAATGTTGCCTGGGATCACCCCTCATTGCAAACAACAACCCTAAGTCAAGGGAGCTAGATGGTATCCTTACCTTTCTACCAAAAACCCAGCCACCCTCCCCACCCTCCCCCTCAGTGTAAGCCCAGGAGAGGTGGCCCAGTGACACCTGTGGGTGGGGCTGGGCTTCTCTGGTTTGGAGGAGGGCATGCCGCGCAGATTGCTGGCCCTGTACTTACTTGATGCCCCCATGAGACGTGAAAAATGTAGAGCTTTCAATGTGCAGATGGCTCGCGCTGCTTAATTACCAGCCAAAAGCATGCTAACATTTTCCTCCCTTGCCCTGCCTCCAACAGCCCTCCAGGAGCAGTTGAGCCATTAACAACGGGGAGCGGTTGCCCTTTTCCCGCATCCTTATCACACACTAATTATTTTATTCTAAAGAGACAAAGTAGAGAGAATGTAACATGATTCTGACGACAAACAAACAAACAAAAAAAAACCTGTCTGCTTTTCCTAGTGACTAGAGCATTGGAGCTGGTTGCTAAGCAACTGGGAAACTGCAGACTCCTGTACTGGCCATGCTGGTTTCGGAAATGAGCCATAAAAGGAATTCCCCAGTGAGAAGGGATCCCATACCATTGCCTGGTTGCCATGGACACCATACCTAAGTGATGGGTCCTGGGTTACAGGCCCTGCCTCAGAAAAAAGGTTGCCCCTGCTTAAGGCTCCACTGGTAGGAGAAAGGTATGGAAACCTTCTGCCCCTGTGTTCTCCATGCAGGCACGTCCGTCCAAGCCACTCCCTCTTCCCCACGCTTCCCCCTGAAAGCGAGGTCTGAATCTAAGTGGCTGAGACATTCTGTCCAATTTCAGCTCTGCTTTTATTTAGTATGTTCCAGTCTTTGCTCAAGTTGGAAGGGAGTCTGCAATCTGGAAAGCAAATTTTTAAGCAAGAAAAGATGCCTCGGGTGGCAGACAGGCTGTCTGTCTGTCTATCATCCACCCCTCTTTGGGGGCCACACAGCGCCAAGATCAGGCACAAGGGCAACTCTCTATGTTCACACGTTCTATTGGAATTTTGCAAAACGAGAGAGATTAGCAGGGAAAAAGACAATAGCCATGACACCAAAATGAAATTGGCATGTCATGCAGAGCGTAGCACACAATAGGCCACTACAATTCTGTCAGAAATTAGAAACAGACTTCAGATAATAGGAGTACAAAATGTGAGGCACATATAAAGATGTGGAGCTTGAAAGACAAAGATGTGCAGGTTAACTGGGCTTCCTATGCTCGACAGTAGAACACATAGGCCTGTTGTGACATCATTGATCACCTCCTCATGGATGAGAGGCTTGGGACACTGGACACTAAGCCCCAAGTCTCTTAGAGGAGGAGACAGGCCCAAAGAACAGCAGTGATTTGCTCAAGGTCATAGAAGACAAACCTTGCTGAAGGGTGATCTATGAAGGACAACTGCGCATTTTTAATATTGCTGCATAACAAGTTACCCTAAAATTTAGCAGCTTAAAACAACAAACAGTTATTGTCTTACAGTTTCTGTAGGTTGGAATCCAGAACCTCTTAGCTGGGTGCCTCAGATTTCAGGGATCCTTCACAGACTGCATCAAGATGGCAGATGGGCTGCAGTTATCTTGAGGCTCGAATGGGGTGGACCACACACATGGTTGTCGGTAGACCTCACTGGTCCTCACTGGCTGGAGACTTCAGTTCCTTGGTACCTGTGCCTCTCAATAAGGGCAGTTTACAGCCAGAGCAGCTGGCTTCCTCAGAGCTAAAGAGCACCGAAGATGGAAGCAGCAGTCTTTTTTAACCTAAGCTCGGAAGTGTTAGCCCATCACTTGTATCCTATTCATGAGAAGCCAGTTACTAGGTCCAGCCCATACTGAAAGGGAGGGGGTTCCATGACAGCATGGGTCCAAGGAGGTGGGGACCACTGGGGGCCATCGCAGAGGCTGCCTACCACAATAATCAAGTGTGCTTCCTGGATCCACACTGTGAGTGGGAGAGACTGGGGGTGGAGATAGGGCTCCTAATTAGGTCTGGAACATGGGTTAAGGGCAGAGCAAGGGTGTCTAGAAAGGGGCAGCTAGGGGTCGCTAAAGGGAGCAGACGAGACGCAAATAGGAGAGCAGCCGAGAAGGGCAAGAGAACCTAGCGAATGGGGACAGAGAAGGGATGGGAGAAGGGAAGTGAAATCAAGGACCTAATTTCTAAGAAAGCAGGACGGAGAATGAACTGGAAGAGTAAGAGGGAATAAAGACCAGGGAGTAGGAAGAGGAGGGAAAGAGTTCAAAGCCAAGAGCTTGAGTAGACGGTGCAGGAGAGCAGGGGGCGGAGGGAAGGGTGGGAAGCCATACAGAAGAGGTAGAGAAACGGGGAGGTATTGTGGGGCAGAGGTAGCAACTGGGGAAAAGAACATGGACCATAATATTTATCGAGCGCTAAGAATTTGACATGCATTACCTCCCTTAGTCTTCATGCCAGCCACCGCTGTAGAAGCTATTTACAGGATTTTAGAAATGGGGAAATTTGATTTTAGGATCAAGTACCTGCCCAAGGCTGCACAGGCAGGAAGTAGCTGCAGGTGGGTGGTGGCAGGGCATCCTCCTGCCAGGCAGCTGACCTCAGACCTCAGTCATCTTGGTCAAGGGGGGCTGGGGGGTAGGGAGTCTAGTCCCTTAACTATACATGCATCTTCTCTCCTGTCTCTTGCTCCCAGGCCCCTGGAGCCCCATGTCCCAGCACAGATTTGGGAGGCTGGATTCCTTGCCAGTAACAGTAGCTTCATCACACATGGGGTGCAAAGTGAGTACCTCACTTTATCATAGGGACCCACATATTAAAATAAAACTCCTCTGCTACACTGTAGAGTTATTTCTCTACACCCGCATTAGTAAGAACCATGAGGACACCATGTCTCGTTCTTCAGACCTCACACTCTGCCTTGTACTGTGTCTTGAAGAAAATTCAAGAAAATTTGTGGAACCAAGCATTTACTTCTACTGAATCTACTGAGAAATTCTGCCTTATTAGCTTCACAGCAAAGAGGGAGAAGACAGGCTCTTCCCCTTCGGGCCAGCTCTTCACTAGCTGTTTAATTTTGGGCAAATTACTTAAGGATACTGCATTCCAGTGTGGTTATCAGTTAGACAGGTTGGCTAACTGATCTTTAAAGTCTTTTCTAGCTCTGAAATCTCACAAATTACATACCAGGGACTGGAATTAGGAGTCCAAGTGGAAATGGTCAATGGATCTGATACAGATCCAGGCTGCCACTTAGGCAGACTTGATAGAGAAGTGTTCTGAATTGTCTGGCCAAGATGCCAATCCATCAATATGCTTCTCCAGGGAAGCCCAGCTCCACTCATTTGTGGCATCTGTGTGCAGTACTGACTCCAGGAGCTTAATTCTCCTCCTCACCAAATTCTCTCTCTCATGCCATGTGAGGAACTTAGACTCATCAACTCTCCAAACAACAAGACACCAACTGGGGCACCTGCCAGGCTTACATTAGGGATAAACAGAGGTTCCAGGGTCGCCAAGAGAATGTCATGGGAATTAGGATGCCTGGGTTTAATCACACTTTTCAGTTGTTGTTCGGAGCTGGTACCTAAATAAAGGACAATATCACATACCTCTGTTTGGCCCCTACCCTTCTGGGCTTCTGGGCAAGTTAGAGCCGGTCTGCCTCCCACGCCAGGGTCCACAAGGTACCCAGGGATAGGTGAGCACTTTTGAAAACCATCTAAGAGGTAAGCATATGCTATTCCTGGAAATCCACTGAGGGTGGATCAAAGATCATCTTGAGAATAAAGGCTGTATATATTCGCTTCTATATCTTCCACCCACTGAAAAGGATGGATGGGAGCATTTTGAAAAGGGTTGAGATTAATCATGGGTTGTGGCCACTGGTTACATTTCTTAGTATTTCTTCATAAAGAAGATATTTTGAGGGGTATACTTTACTTTCCTAATAATGAACCTCTAAAAACCTTTAAAACAAAAACAAAAAGACCTACACCCATCATGGGGCTTGAACTCACGACCCCAACATCAAGAGTCCCATGCTCTACTGACTGAGCCAGCCGGCACCCCCCAAATTTTTTTTAATTGGCAGATAATTCATGTAGAAGACACACCAGTAAGAAATAGTCATTTTAGGGACGCTCAGGGGCCACGGAGAGCCCCCACCTCCTCACATGTGCTCTGAGACACTAAGCATAGCAGATGTGTTGGTGTCCTGCCCAGAGCTGTTTACATTTCAACCATTTACATTTGGCTTGGCTTCCAGCTGCCGGCACTTATTATCCCAGAGTTTTCTTGGATTTCAGGAGCCCCTGCCCCTGTAGAAGGTAGAAGGGCTGGGAAATTAACACCTCTTTCCCTGAATGCTGCCCCCACCTAATGACCATGGGAGCCCATGGATAAAAAGCCCGGGCTCCTGCACCTTCAGGCGGTATAAAGCCGAGGTGTGCCTTCTCCACTGCCTCCCAGAGGTTCCCAGTAGGATTGAGCACCACGTGCCCACCACGGTGCCCTCCACGTCCTTGCTTGCATGGACTTCTCTTCCCTGTATTACTTCCCACCCCCCTGCCTGTGTTTCCTGGCATTACCTCCCTAGTAAGCCATTTGCATGTAAACCCTTAGCTCAAGGCCTGCTGCTAGGGGAACCCCAACTTCTGCTAGGGCCATAGGAAGGAACAGAGAAAAATGATTGGTGGTTTTTTTGGTTTTTTTTTTTTTTTTTTTTTTTTAAGAAGAAGGATTTCCTTAAGTGTGTGCTTCCCACGGTGCATGGAAGAGTTTCTTTACGGCTCATTACCTACCTTTACAGAAATGCTATGGTCAGAAGTGCTGCCAACTACAGACCAGTCAGAAATAGAGATGAAGCCTCTCTGAAATGGTCCTGGAGGTTCCTAGGAACATTGCCTTGATTTGAAAAATTTGTTTACTCACGACTTTCCTCCGGAAAAATGCAGCATGCTTGAAGTGGTAACCAAGTGCAGCACCCTTGAGACTCATGTCCGTGGAGTCATCCAGAAAAACATGCTGACTGGGGACAAGGGTCTTTTGAGAAGCCACAGTGCTGGAGCTTGGCGGGGCCTGCACCGGCTCATCTGGTTTGCCTCCAGCAGCATCTGGTCCTGAGGCTGCCCCAGTGCCGAGGAACTGGGGAAGGGAGAGCAGAGACACCATAACTCGGAGGGCAACTGAATAGGAAGCCGCTTATGGCATGTGGGCTCAATTTTCCTCAAAAAGCTCATAATATAACTTGTCAAAAATGGCACTATGAACCCAAATTATAAGATAATTGTATTCAGTCCCAAATTTAACACAATAAAGGTTATTTGCTCTCATGCCCTAGCAACCATCTCATTGCGGGGCGCGGGGGGAGGGGGGCGGTGAATACCATACAAAAACAAAATGTAAACTCGCAAAGCAGTAATAAAACCAGCACACAACTATTCATTTCAAGTCTATTTTGAAAAGCCTTTGATAATACCAGTAATTCCCTATAAAGCTTCTATTCTCTTGCCACATTTCCCTTCTGGAGATCAAAAAAGGTTTTGCTGTTCTATAGCCATTCCTTTTACAGAGATAAAGTCCACTTTATTTCCCAATTTTAAACATTTGTCATTCTTAAAAAAAAAAAAAAAAACCCGAAATCCCTGACCACCTCTATGCAGCTAAGCCTGCCACATAAGACAGGGCTTAGTGGCAATAGCAACGTGAATCCTCCTTGTTTTGCACAATAAGATTCATTTGATGATCTTAGCGAGGTGCTTCAATGTAGCCCAAGAGCTTTGTCCCCAAGATCTAAAACATTTCAGTGAAAAGAAAATTCAATGGTCTACCCCTTTCCAAATACTCTGACCCTTTCTAGCATCCAGGTTGGGTGGTATCCTCCCTTCTACATCCTGGGTGACCCCACAGGAGCTGAGCAGTTCTGCACGGTTGAGTGGAAGTCTGCCTACAAGGGAGGAAGGGGCTTGAGGCACTCTTGGTTGCAAGAACAGAAATCTGCTTAGGCCTCCTGTAAGAGGACGACGGGTGTAAGAGCTCACGGACCCCAAGGAGAGCTGAGCGATCAGGCCTCGGGAAGAGTGGGAGCAAGCAGTGGTTTTTGCAGGAGGGTGAGGTGGCAGATGAAGGGCAGGCAGGTGCCCCTACAAGGGAGCAGGACTGCCGGCAGTTAGTCTCTTCAAGGTAGGAAGGCAACAAGGAAACGAAGGTGGGGAAAGAAGTACGGGGACCGAGAAGAAAAAGATGGCATAAACCGAGAGAGGAAGGAACGTTCTCAACACAGGCTTCCGCCAGCAGTCAGCTGCGCGCTGGTGCTGAAGACGGGCTGCCCCGAGTTTGATGAAGTCCATGTACTTTTTTTTTTTTTTTAAGTTTTTAAGTAATCTCTACACCCAACGTGGGGATTGAACTCGTGACCCTGAGATCAAGAGTCACATGCTCTGCCAACTGAACCAGCCAGGTGCCCCCCATGTTCTTTTTTATACTTTAGTGTTAAAGCTTGAATAACTTGGTTTTCATGTATGCTAGAAATGATCCATACTTGTCGTTTGAGGTTTACTGCAACTGACAGGGACTTCAGTTTGCTTCACTAGGTTTATTTCCACATAGATGGTGGCCACTCTTTGTCCCAAAATATATGTCCCGAAACTTCAATAAACCCGTGCTTAAATAACGCTTCCATTTTTATCAGAAATGCTTTCTGGCTATCTATGATGTTAAAGGCACTGTGGGAAACATTGATATGGGTACAGAGATGAGCAAGGCATAGCCCTGTCTTTAAGGATCTTGTAATTTGAAAGTGGAGAGGCTATGTGGAAGGAGAATTAGACATGATTAGAGGTCTGTACCAGTAACAATAAGACAATAAAGATCATTATCAACTGCAATGCAGGCTCTTCTTTAACACCCCCCCACCCAGCTCCGACACTGGAGCCTTTGACCACCCCTTGATCCCTCATACCTCCCCCCAACTCTCTGTCTAAAGCCTACCCCTCTTCATCCTACTCATTCCATAACCAGTCTTGGCAGATTTTCCATTGCACATGGTCTCTCTGGAACCTCTACAGCATTTGGTCATTCCAGTATGATGACTGGAGGCTCGGAGGGGCCTTTAAGATAGCCTGAATCCACTGGTGCAGGGCAGCTCTCTCGGGGAGACCCCGAGCACTGGGAACATTTGTCTGAGCTGCGGGGTAACTGGATCCCTTTTGCTACTCACTTTCAGGGCTCTCGTTTCCATCTTCATTCAGGACTTCACATTTCTGATTTCTCTCCTGAGAGTTCTTCATGCTTTGCTCAGACCGGAGTATGGGTGTGCACCCACCAGAGTGGAGGAGAGCACTCTGAAGGGTTTGCCAACCCCCATGCTCTCTCTCTTGCCTTCCTGTCCACGGCTGCCTCTCAAAATCCAGGTGAGCGACTGCTCCATGCCATGCGTGTGTTGACTCACTCACACGTCTCCATCAGCCCGTCTTGGAGAGAGCCTGAGTACTGAGGACAAGTTTGGGTTAGTGACTCTGAAGACGCGGGTGTCTTATAAAGCCAACCGCAAAGGATGATCCTGGAAACCCTGTCCCTGGAGCGTGGGTACAGGAGTTCCTGCCTTCATTCCCTCTGCCCTGATTCTAACGGTGGAAGGAATCAGACTCCTAGGACTTTCTAGTCTGCTTGCTGCCAGCATCAGTGCTCGCCTATTACCCAAGGATCCTCACCAAACACCCCTGGCTGAGGCCTAAGCACCGTGTGGGTAGTAGTATACAGTAGACTCTTACTGCTTTGGAAGGGCAGCCTTCAGCACAGACCCTGGCCAAAAGCATCTGATTCTTATCAGAGGCTGAAGGACAGGTTTTACCAGAGCTCCTCTCCCCAAACTTGAAAAGCGAGTTCATCTGCCCCTTTACTCCACACACTGGGGCTTTCCTCCTATAACTAAGAAAAAGTCAAATGCTCCACCTCCATGATAACTACAGATCACTCTGTGTCTACTGGCTCCTGGCCAGTTGTCCCAGTTTCCTGGGTTCAGGGCTAAAACCACAGAGTCCCGAGCAGCCTGATACAGGTTGATCAACTTAACGAGAGCGGATCCTCTCAGACCAGCTCTCCAGCATCCATGGGAACTACAGCGTCGCCAAAACCTGTGGGGGACAAAGAGCTGGACCTGGAACTGCAGGCTGGAGCTGTCCTTTGCCTTATTCAGAATTCTTGCTGTGTTCGGAACACAAGATAGGCTTTGTCCCCCTAGATTCGGATGGGGACGGAGCGAGGAGGAACAGAGATTTTCACCATCACCGCATACCTGGACTACGCTCTTCTCAACGTTGGACGTTGATAGTTATTTGTAGATTGAGAAACATGGGACTGTTAGGAGCTGGACCAGGGACCTGCAACACCCAGACCTTCCTTCCTCTTGTCACCTATACTCCTTCCGGCAAGGTCACAAGGGAACCTAGACTCCCAGAAGGCAAAGGGACACTCACTCCAGCTGGTATCTTGGCCAAAACCCTATTGTTAAACTCCAGAGAAAAGGCTTCCTCCGGCTGAGTCAGAACCAAAGTACAAAATCCAAATCTCAGCTCAACCCACTGTGACGTGAGGAAAAGCCAAGACAGGAGAGTCACCGGGGACCAGAGCCAAAGAACAAGGGGAGGGGTACAGAGCAAGGAAATATTTGCCCCAATATAAAAAGAGGTGTGGCTGGGTCTCCAGGCCATGCTTTATTTTTCAGGAACCCTTACAGGTACAGAGTCCAAACAACCTACACATGTGCTCTGAACCTCTATTTTTAAAAGCTCTAGTGGGCGCCTGGGCGGCTCAGTCGGTTAAGCGACTGCCTTCGGCTCAGGTCATGATCCTGGAGTCCCGGGATCGAGTCCCGCATCGGGCTCCCTGCTCGGCGGGGAGTCTGCTTCTCCCTCTGACCCTACCCCATCTTGTGCTCTCTCTCTTTCTCTCTCTCTCTCTAATGAATAAAAAAATTAATTAAAAAAAAAAGTAAAAGCTCTAGCGCTATGTCTGTGGCCCATTAAAATGCCCCGATTCAACCAGTACATTGAGCTTGCCTCCTTTTGGGGGAGGTCAGTTTCCCGTCCCTACCTTGAAAGCCACTCCTGGTCAAGGATCCACAGGATTGGGGTCAAGAGACCTGGGCTTTGGTATTTTTCAAGATATATGTGATTGGTCTGAGGTAAATCATTTCTCCGTTTCCTCACCTGTAAAATTGACTGGACTAACCTTCTGGGATTAAGATTTCCTCCAGCTTTATGACTCATCTGTCTGTCTCTCACTCACTCACACATCTCCATCAGCCCGTCCTTTGAGAGAGCCTGTCTCTCTCAGACACGCACACGTGTACACACACACACACACACACACACACACACTCATTCTGCTTTATCTCTGGATATTAACTCAAATGCCATGCTGAGCTACATTAGAGCCTGAGGCGACAGAAGAAAGAAAAATCATTAATACTGGTCTTCTCTTTATTTAAAATGTTGATACCTTGCTCATCATGGATTCATTAATTTGGATTTGTAAACTATTAATCTTGATTACTGAGTTTTTGGAGCCCCCTTAAATTGTACACCCAGGGTAGGTGATTCGCTTGCCTCACCCTGGGTCCAACCCTGTTAGTCCTTCTTTACATCTGGGTGAGCTGCCTCATGAGGAAAAAAAGAGACGACATGGGACCCACATTACAAAGTTCCCCAGAGACAACTGCACGGTTACTGTGTTATCAGTAACCCACCTCTAATTTCTAGTTGTTGTTGTTCGTTTTTTTCCTTCAACCTAAAAATTGAGTACTGGGGACGCTCTGGTCTGTTTGTGTTTGTTTTTTGGTTGCTTTTTTATCCCTCCCTCCATACACCAAATGCCAAGCACAGAGATAAGCACTGTACGATTGGAATGACGTAGCAGGATGCGCACTGAACCCGGATTTCACACCCACCCTTCTCTTGACCTTTCACAATATGACTATTTATCATTTAAAAAATTTCTTAAGTCCAGACAATAAAAACACAAGCAGCTGGAAAATCAGAAAAGTAAAACACCCGTTTTAGCACAATGTTAACAGATAATGAGAAAGAAATTTGGGGTTCATTCCTCGCTTTTGCCTTGGAGAGTCAAGAGGAGCAGAGGGAAGGAAGACTTAGACAAAAGACCTCCTGGCACCAAGAGGATTCCAGACCTCCTCATTCTGAGCAAGGTCACCACTCTCTGACCTAAGAAACCAAAGCCTGCCGCTTACCCACCTGCTCGCAGCAGTGTCTAGAGGAAAGCATCTTCAAACCACACTCACCTGGGCTCAGGATGGAGCGCAAAGGATGCAGCATTGAAATGTTCTCTCTGCAAAGTCTGCATTAGAGGACATTTTGAAGGAATTTTATTTCTTCCAATTCAGTGCATTAGTAAAGACAAATAACTATAAAAATGTATTTGTGCTAAAGTCCTGAGAGCCTTTATCAAGTAGACAAGTGAGCATGGGTGTCCAGGAGCTACAGAGAGGGAAGGCACCAGGCTGCATTCTCCTCTTTGGCCACTCCCTGACTGCCCTGGAGCAAATCACTGACCCTTTCCCGGCTCCACGGTCTTTAGAAAAGAGGGTCTCCACTAGAGGCTGCTAAAATCCCCTCGGCCGCCGACGTTATTTCTAGAGGGGGCGCTGCAAAAGGACTGGGCAAAGTCTGTGAAATATTCCCTCCTGTCTCCCTGTTGGCCTTTTTTCATAGATAGTGTCAAATTCTTAATTAGTAGGTTTCAAACGTGAAGAATACATAGCTTTCCTGTACATTTGGGAAGAATGAAGGGTTGCCTTTTCGAGCAGAGAAATAGAGCTTGCTTAGGCGTCTACCCGAAGCAAGTCACACCCCCACAAAAGTGAAATGGAAGCATGAAAGATCGTGAAAATCGGGGACTCTGCAAGCAAAGAACAAGTGCCTTGTTGTTTTTTTTTTAAGATTTTCATTCCATTTGCAACACCTTTGTGCTTCCTGTATGAATTTCTCCATCTCTTTCAACTCTACAATGAGCTATTTTTAAGACTGTTTTCCTTTCATACAGTAATGCTGTTCAGATAGGCAACTTAATTGTCATCATACTTTTTCTTAGTCTTTCAAGACCTTTTGTTATGGTGAAATAATTTTAGGCACACCAAGCACAGATCCATTAAATACACTCTTTATTTCACTAATGAACTATTGTGGGTGGTAAAAATTAATTTCATTCTACCTATGATATTCACATATCTGTTAAATTTTTATAGTTGAGAAATGAAGGTTGCAAATAACTGCAGTCAAATGAGAATTCCTCTTAAAACGTTAAGTCTGTTGTTTCATTTATGCCAAGACATATCCAGAGAAAAATCTATAAAAATACTTCACAAAATGAAAATGGTTCAATAGGTCCAGTCTCAGGGTTGATGTTGCAAGTGTTCGTACAGACAGAATATGTTTAGGAACTGGAAGGCCCCTGTGTTGATGGATCAGAAGAGAATCCTCTGAGCAGTTGTGTCTCAACTCATCTGGATAGACATGTCGGCTCTTAGCACACCTACTTAAACATTGTACTGAAGAGACCAAGGGCCTGGATTGAATGGCCATATAGCTCAGCCAATGTTGCTCATTTCAATAGGTCAGGCTGTAACCCTAATACCTCTCGCCATTTTACACTTCACACACCTCTAAGGGAGGTCACAAATGAGAAGGACAGAGGATGTGGATGACGTCAGGTAAATCCTTCCCCACAGCATGGAAAGGAATGCCAAGCACAGGCTGTACTCAGGGCCAGTGAAGCCACTTTAACACACAAGGGAGGACGCATTTTAACAATAACAGGTCAGACCCAATAACTCTGATTGGAAGGTGGGAAGAATAAAAAGAAAAAAAACCCATCCCCAACACAATGATAACAATAATGATCCCAGTTGGGGCACCTGAGTGGTTCAGTCAGTTAAGTGTCCGACTCATGATTTCAGTTCTGGTCATGATCTCAGGCTTGTGGGATTGAGCCCTGTGTCAGGCTCCCTGCTCAGCATGGAGTCTGCTTGAGATTCTCTCCTTCTGCCCCTCTCCCCACTCACTCTCGATAAGATAAGATAAGATAAGATATAAGATAAAATATGATGATCCCAATTGGCAAGTGGAGGGTTGGGGAGAGGGATGTGCCTTCAGAGAAAAAGGGCAAAAGCCAGAATTTTCTTTAGGGAGACAGGACAAGTAGCACAAAGCAAGAAAGGTCTGAGTCTTGTAGCCAAAGATAAATCTTTCCAGAACTACCCAGGACTTCGACAAATAAAAAATTGGGGTTGACTAGCAAGTGCCCCCTACTTAAAACCAGTCCCTTCCACAACCAACTCTGACTTATTGATGTCAGTGCCTGTAGAAGCAGCAGCAGCATACTGACTTTTCTTTAGTCAGATTTAATTCCGGTCTCTGGCTTAAATGTGTGGAGGGCTCCACGAGCCTTAACCCCACTGCTTCAGCTCTTATTCTTGACTCCACTCTCATTTCTCTCCTCTTCCCTTCAAAACTCCAAACCACAGACTGAGGACAGTAAAAAAGAAGACAGTCTGAAAGAAAACACAAGAATCCCCAAGTTCATGTGCCATCACCCCCAAATAATGACTAAGGAAAGTCTGATGGCGTTCATACCAATGCGGACTTTAGGGCTTACCAACATAACCAGAAAGATCAGCGCAGCTCTAAAGAAAAAAGGAAGGAAAAGAATGAAAATGCAGTTGTCATATTTTTGCAGTCTATAAAAATAATTATTTCATTGTACTTCCACACACACACACACACACACACACGACCTGATACCTTTTTTTTCTTTAATATTAAATGGCAGTGAGCCAGGAAAGACTGCAGAGAATAAGAAGTGGAGCCTGCCTCAAAGGAAAAAAAAAAAGATTTCTCTCAAGTGACAGTAAATTGGATAAATGCTATTTTTAGATGAAATATATCTAACGAATGTCCAGATGTGAGCCTACCACACGAAGAGAAAAACAAATCTATCTAAAGCCCTGAGCTGTACTTGAAAACATTTTTTAAAAATTTCTGGTAATAATGATTTATAATGGAAAGACTTCGACACATGGTACTGACCATCAGCCTCTGCCGTGGTTCACTTGGGAACAACATCTGCACACATGGCTTCAACATGGAGATGATCCTAAGGTTTACATTCCTGATTTAATTGTTCCTAACTCTCTGGACTTGGAACTTGTCAGCAGTATATTTCCACATGAGCATAAAGGAATAAAGGAGAGGAACCATGCACATCAGGATTTCTGCGCGAAGCCAGTGGGGTCCTCTCATGGCCGTCACCTTGAGAGGTCATCTTCCTGTTCGAATGATGCAGCCTCCACTCCAGACATTCTTGGAAGGAGGACTTCGACTCTTTCACTCAATGTATTTATAAAGCACCTACAGTTTTCCAAGCTAAGCATCAAGTGGTGAGCAGAACAAAAGCCACTTTGTGAGCCCCTGCCCTCACACGTACAGTCCTAGTGGAATTTCTTTTGGAGCCCAGATTACAAATTGCCACGGAAAATCAATCTTAGTACGTTAGTGACACAATAGCATTGGGTTTGATCACAGTCTTCATTACTGTGCATGACCCCGAATAATGGCTGGCCATTTGGAAAAACGTCAATCCCCAAAGTAGAGTCACTGAAGATATTCAAAATAATGTGATACAGGTTTGAAGAGAAGAGTTGTACCAATAAATTAGTGGGCGATGCCCTCGTAGCTAGAATCAAGGCTTGGCCTCTCCAAGAGACTCCACGGTTCATGCTCCTACAAGGGAGTAAGGACATCTACCTGGGGACAGCAGCAAGGTGGCAGGAAAGAGGCAGGGGAGAGGATGTAGCAGGAAACTAAGTGTAGGAAGTCTAGGCAGGTGATAAAAATCCCTGGACAGAGAGAGTGGAGCATGCGGGAGAGAAGCATTACATAATGTCGCCTTCAGAGAGTTGAACCCTGATGGTTGGAGAAACTTGGTCAAGTATATAAGAGAATTCATCCAAAACTGGATGCAGAAGCACAAGAACTAGGTCAGTAACCTGGGCACCAAAGCCCAGGGAAGTAGAAATATCCAGGTTACCCAAGACAGCCTGACCACTAGGAGCTGGACAGGTGATCCAGCCTGCCCTAGGGCTGGACAAGAAAGTGGCCATGTGACATGGCTTCACAGTGTCCTGGAAGTGTCCTGCAGGATCAGCCACGACAACTTTAAAACCTTCGAGATCACCTGGTTGGCCCCTCCTTTGTCCCAACAAGATGATGAAGAAGCATAAGGATAACGGTGTACTCATTTCTAGACAGTCAATCAAGGGTTAAGATGGAACTGGGACTAAGGACTTTGATATTATTTCCTAATGATTTAGGAAAGAGCCATCAGAAGACACACGTATTCAAAAGGATCTTTTCCCCCCCATAATTGACAAATCATATGCAGTGTTTTGCAGGGTCTTTTTCTTCCCCAGTGGTGATTTGCATGTGGCTCTCCTCTACATCTCTCAGAAATCGCTCGCACTGGAGAGAAGGCCAGCTGCAACCTGGAGCCGCGCACACTGAAGAAGAAATCAGGCCTAAAGCATCCATTTTGCTCACATCGTACTCTACAACTCAACCAAACAGAAGAGCCAGAGTCTGTGCCTCCTTCCTCTCCTCAAGGGCCACCCCATCTGGATAAGCTTTTAAGCCCAGCAGATCAGAAATATATTTATCTGGCACTCCTTGGCACCATGGGCAATACACCGCGACCCCGTAGGGATTATTGTGGGGTTGTCCCGCTTGATCTCCATCTCAATGCCCTGCTTGAAAATGTACTTCAAATTCCCAACTATGGCTGGTCTGGTGGGTGGGAACCAGGCTCCCCACTTTGGTACATACATGGCTGCTCTTTGTATTTTATTTAGTTTTTTTTAAAGATTTTATTTATTCGACAGAGAGAGGCATAGCAAGAGAGGGAACACAAGCAGGGGGAGTGGGAGAGGGAGAAGCAGCTGAGGCAGGGGCTCGATTGAAGGCAGACCCTTAACGACTGAGCCACCCAGGCGCCCCTACTCTTTGTATCTTAAATCAGTTTGCTAAACTGGTCTCCATGCAAGATTTCCTTTGATAAACAAAAAGATTGGAGGAGGTTCTATTATGTATTTATTTTCATAGGGAGGTGGGGTGCTGGAAATCACTTTTCTAGACCAAGGGTCAGAGGTCATTTGAAACATGTGGAATGAACAGGGCTAGGCAGGGGGGTAAGCAGATTCCTTCCGTGGCTTGTTAAGCCCAAGGTATAGTCAAGAAAGGAAAAAACAAAACAACAAAACATGGGATTCTGACTCGGCTCAGGTGGTGATCTCGGGGTGGTGAGATGGAGCCCCACCTCAGGCTCTGTGCTCAGTGGGAGTCTGCTTAAGATTCTTTCCTCCTCCGTCTCCCTCCCCCTTCTGTTCCTCCCCCTTCTGTTCCTCCCCCTGCTTACACTCTCTCTAAAATGAAGACACTTTAATTCCCTCTCCTAGGGACTCAGATTGAAAACCTCCATGGGAAGGCATCAGCCCGCAGCAACGACCTTAGGTTTCCCTATCAGTTCTAGGGCTAGTTGTGGAAGCAAAAATCTGGATTCTTAACTTTTCTTTAATGCTGCTCTGATCATTTTACCTAAGTCTCACATGGATGCAACAGTGAACCACACCCAAAGTTTTTAGCATGGGCTAAGTATTTCACTCAGGATTCTTGTCTGATTTAATAGCCTTTCTCAGAGATTCTCCAAACCATATGTTTACATCTCTAATTGGAACCAATACTGTCATTATCAGCTTCAGGTGAAGTTTGCCACTTGCCACACGTGTTTCAACAGTTGTCATATTACTGGCTCCCCTTGGAAGTAAAAACAGTTGAAGTTTGTGCTGACATCCAGAATTATTTGGTTATTTTCATAGAAATGACCTCCTGGTGTCATCCTTAAACCTCTCCTACTCCTTTAAGTCTTGTTATTGATACTGACACTTTTCATCAGCCTTTTATTTAGAACCTGAAGACCAAGTAATCCACCAAGTCCATACCCCATCACGCTTGATCACAACCCAAAATTATCATTGTCTTTCTGGCCATCCATCCTCTCTTGCGCTAAACAAAAAAGAGTTTAACTTGTGCAGACTTCCGTCTGAGCTCTGGCCTCACATTCCCGGGGGCTTACTAAATCACCACTTAGATGTCCCAAAGACACCTTAAACTCAACATGCCAAACTGACTCTTCTTACCTCCACATCTACTCCTCTGTCTACCTGCACTCACCACCATACTCACAATGCTTAAGACAAAGATAACGGGACTTCTTTCTTCTTGGCTCTCAGAGCCAATTGGTGTTATGGTCTTGATGATTCTGCCTCCTTCATAGCTAAGCACTTTAGTCCAGGCCTCCTTCATCCTCCTTCCGGGTTACTGCGACACTTGAACTGACCCTCCCAATTCCACTTTTAACCCTTCTCCCTTCAATCAGTTGCCAATGACCTTTCGCAATTACAAATCTGATTTTGTAACCATTTCTACTTAAAATGCTTCAACAGATGCCCCTTGCCTTCAGAATGCAAACCAAACTCCTTAGCTTGGAATTCTGTGCTCATCATAAGCTGTCCTTGGCATGCCCCCCATTCCCCCAGGCCAGCCCTCAGAGCTCGGGCCCAGTAAACCACCTGCCATTCCTCTGAACAAGGCCTTCCTCTCTTGGCCACCTTCCTTCCCTTGCTGAACTTAACCTGCTCATTCTTCAAAAATATGTGGACTGCTTATGCTAGCCCTATTTTGGTGCTGGACACATATAATTTCTTTTTTTATTGTTATCTTAATCACCATATATTACATCATTAGTTTTTGATGTAGTGTTCCATGATTCATTGTTTGTGCGTAACACCCAGTGCTCCACGCAGAACATACCCTATCTAATACCCATCACCAGGCTAACCCATCCCCCCACCCCCCTCCCCTCTAGAACCCTCAGTTTGTTTTTCAGAGTCCATCGTCTCTCATGGTTCGTCTTCCCCTCCGATATACTTCCCTTCATTCTTCCCCTCCTGCTATCTTCTTCTTTTTTTTTTGCTTAGCATATATTGCATTATTTGTTTCAGAGGTACAGATCTGTGATTCAATGGTCTTACACAATTCACAGCGCTCACCATAGCACATACCCTCCCCAATGTCTATCACCCAGCGACCCCATCCCTCCCACCCCCCACCACTCCAGCAACCCTCAGTTTGTTTCCTGAGATTAAGAATTCCTCCTATCAGTGAGGTCATATGATACATCTTTCACTGATTGACTTGTTTCACTCAGCATAACACCCTCCAGTTCCATCCACGTCGTGGCAAACAGCAAGATCTCATTCCTTTTGATGGCTGCATAATATTCCATTGTGTGTGTGTGTGTGTGTATACCACATCTTCCTTATCCATTCATGTGTTGATGGACATCTTGGCTCTTTCCACAGTTTGGCTATTGTGGACACTGCTGCTATAAACATTGGGGTGCACGTACCCCTTCGGATCCCTACATTTGTATCTTTGGGGTAAATACCCAGTAGTGCAATTGCTGGATCGTACAGTAGCTCTATTTTCAACTGTTTGAGGAACCTCCATACTGTTTTCCAGAGTGGTTGCACCAGCTTGCATTCCCACCAACAGTGTAGGAGGGTTCCCCTTTCTCCACATCCCCACCAACATGTGTTGTTTCCTGACTTGTTAATTTTAGCCATTCTGACTGGTGTGAGGTCGGATCTCATTGAGGTTTTGATTCGGATTTCCTTGATGCCAAGCGATGTTGAGCACCCTTTCACGTGTCTGTTGGCCATCTGGATGTCTTCTTTGGAAAAATGTCTGTTCATGTCTTCCGCCCATTTCGTGATTGGATTATTTGTTCTTTGGGTGTTGAGTTTAAGAAGTTCTTTATAGATTTTGGATACTAGCCCTTTATCTGATATGTCATTTGCAAATATTTTCTCCCATTCTGTTGGTTGTCTTTTGGTTTTGTGGACTGTTTCTTTTGCTGTGCAAAAGCTTTTTATCTTGATGAAGTCCCAAAAGTTCATTTTTGCCCTTGCTTCCCTTGCCTTTGGCGATGTTTCTAGGAAGAAGTTGCTGCGGCTGAGGTCGAAGAGGTTGTTGCCTGTGTTCTCCTTTAGGTTTTGATGGACTCTTGTCTCACGTTTGGTCTTTCAACCATTTGGAGTCTATTTTTGTGTGTGGTGTAGGAAATGGTCCAGTTTCATTCTTCTGCATGTGGCTCTCCAATTTTCCCAACACCATTTGTTGAAGAGACTTTTTTCCACTGGACAGTCTTTCCTGCTTTGTCAAAGATGAGTTGACCATAGAGTTGAGGGTCCATTTCTGGGCTCTCTATTCTGTTCCACTCATCTATGTGTCTGTTTTTGTGCCAGTACCATACTGTCTTGATGATGACAGCTTTGTAATAGAGCTGGAAGTCTGGAATTGTGATGCCGCCAGCTTTGCTTTTCTTTTTCAACATTCCTTGGGCTATTCGGGGTCTTTTCTGGTTCCATACAAATTTTAGGATCATTTGTTCCATTTCTTTGAAAAAAGTTGATTTTTTTTTTCATTTATTTGAGAGAGAGAGAGAGAGAGAGAGCACACATGACCACAAGCAGGGGGAGGCAGAGGGAGAAGCAGATTCCCCGCTGAGCAGGGAGCCTGACGTAGGGTTCTATCCCAGGACCCTGGGATCATGACCTGAGCCAAAGGCAGATGGGTACCCCGCATGTTTTCTCTTTTAGGAGAAAAGGTTATCCATTTCCAAATACTAAGATGCACATTTCTAACTGAGCTTTGTATTGCATTATGAAAGCCTTCCACACAGTTGTTTGTTCTTGGCGTATTTTCATATGTCTGTTGATAGCTGTTCCAAAGTTCTGTGGGTTCAATCCTCTGCACCACTGTATAGACCATTATGAGGGCTAAGATTTATATAATATAAACATGGGAGTACTGCATCAATGGAGAAAGGAAACCAAACTGTCAGCCAGTTGAAATTAAACTGCCAAACAAACCAAACTATCAACTAGTTATTTTTTTTTTATCTTTTATGACAAAATTGCCTTATGGTTAATTAGTTACATGGCAAAAATGCTTGTGGCAAAGATGCTTATCCAGATATGAGAGAACACATAAGAAGACTCTGAAAGGTGGAGAAAAGGCAGGATGGCTAGGGACTTCAGGACCCGAGGAACAATATGGCAGCAAGTTCCTTGAGTTTTCCTTTTGCCTCTTACATCCCACACTTGGAGCTGAAGAAGCCAGCAACCTAGAAATGCCGATAGAAGTAGACAAGAAAACCCTAACAAAAGCCTGCTGTCTCTAGCCAAAGGATTGGGAAAGGAGCAGTTTAGCAAGACAGAATACTTCTAGACAATGCTATGAACTGAGCTGTGTGCTCCCCAACTTCATATATTGAAACTCTAACCACCAATGTGATACAATTTGGAGATGAGGCCTTTGGGAGGTAATTTGAGTTAGATGAGGTCATGAAAGTGAGGCTCTCATAATGGGATAGTGGCTTAGAAGAAGAAAAAGTGAAAGATTGCTCTCTCTGTCTTGTGAGGACACAGCAAGAGGTGGCCATTGGCAACCCAAGGAGAGAGCCCTCACCAGGCATGGACCCTGTTGCACATTGACCTTGGACTTTCCGTCTCAAGAACTGTAAGAAAAATTTTGGTTAAGTCACCCAGTCTGTGCTGTGTATTTTGTTATAGCTGCCCAAGCAGACTAAGACAGATTTTGGTATTAAGGGTGCTGTTGTAATAAATACTTAAACCTGTAGAAGTGACTTTGGGTAATGAGTAGAAGCTGGAAGAGTTTTGAGGTACATGCTAGAAATATAGATGTTAAGTAGTTCTGGTGAGATCTCAGACTGAAACAAGGAACAGGTATCTGGACACTGAAGAAAAGATGTTCCTTGTTATAACATAGCAAAGAACTTGGCTGAACTGTGTTCTAGTGTTTTGTGGAAGGTAAAACTTGTGAATGATACAATCAGATATTTAGCTGAGGACATTTCATATGAAAATGTCAAAGGAGAAACTTGGTTTCTGAATATTTACAGTAAAATGTGAAAGAGGAAAGATGAACTGAAGAAAAAATTATTAAGCAAAGAGGAACCATAACTTGAAGATTTGGAAAGTTCTCAGCCTATCCATGTTGCAAAAAATGAGAAGGGTTTTTCCTAAGAGAACACTAGGAGTGCGGCTGAACAACCATTTGATAAAGAGATCATGAGCGTGATTCATGGAATGAATCCGCCATTTCAACAGAATGCAAGAAAAGAGATGGGATTATATCAGCAAAGACACTGCCAATTTGAATTAAAGGGGACATTTAAAGATGAGATGAAATGAAGGAAGGCTGTCAGATTTCTTAGGTCCTACAGGACGGGACCAGAGAGCTATTGACCTGCAAACAGGTGCTTTTCAAAAAAAAGGGGGGGGGCAGAGAAGAAGAAGAACCTGAAAGCAATTTAGAGATCAAGGTTACCATCTGGGTTTCAACAGGCCATGTGGCCTGACTGAAGCCTGAGGGATAGGACACCCGAATTCTTGGGGGGCATGATTCCTCCTGATGGAACCAGGGAGGTGGGACTGCTGTCCCAGTGGGCCCAGAAGGCAGAGCATCAAACCAAAGATGATTGGTCATTCTCAAGCCTTAAGATTTAGTGGAATTTGCCTTGGTATGTTTGGGATTTGCTTGAGACCCATCTCCCTATCTTTCCTCTTTCTCCCTTTTGGAATGGGAATGTCTATCCTGTGCCTCTCAGCATCTACAAAAAAAATCCAAAACAGCTAACATTCTAGTTAATGGTGAAAGACCGATGCTTCCCCTTAAGATTGGGAACAAGGCAGGGCACCTGGCTAGCTCTGTTGGTGGAGCATGTGACTCTTGATCTCAGGGTCATGAGTTCGAGCCCCATGTTTGGCATAGAGATTACTTAAAAAAGTAAATAACATTTTAAAAAGGGAACAAGGCAAGGATGTCCACTCTTACCATTCCTAATGAACATGGTGGTGGAATTTCTAGCCGTGCAATGAGGAAAGAAAAGGCATGGAAATTGGGAAGAAAGGATAAAAATCCCTATTTACAGATGACAGATTCTCCACCTAGAAAATCCCAAAGAACTTGCAAAAGGAGAAACCAAAAAACAAAAAGCCATGTGAAACTAATTGAGTTCAACAGTGTGTGTGATATAGTGGATTTTTGCATGTAGATCTTATATATATATGCTAGCAATGAACACATGGATACCAAAATTTAAAATACAATACTATTAACAAATGTCTAGGTATAAGTCTAACAAAACAAATATAGGACTTGTACATTGTAAACTATACAACATGATGAAAGATATCAAAGAAGATCTAAATGAGAGATATTCCATGTTCATGGATTGAAGTCTCAGTATAGCAAAAATGTCAATTTTCCCCAAATGAATATAAAGGCTTAATGTAATTCCTTCAGAAACCCCAGAAAGATTTTTTACAGGTATAGTCAAGGCTATTCTAAAATGTATATGGAAAATCAAAACAAAAAGCTAATTTTTATTCACTCAGGATTAGGCCTGAGTGAATAAAGCCAAACCCCAAAGTTTTTATTTTGAAAAATAAATTGGCAGTAATCAGTCTACCTGATTTCAAGACTTACTCTGAGGCTGTAGTAATTAAGATTGCATAGTATTGGCAAAGATACACATTAGACACATATCAAGGGAATAGAGAAAAATCTATAAATGGACCCACACAAATGTGCCCGACTGATTTTTGATGAAGATGTAAAAGCAATTCAATGGAGGAAAGCCTTTTCAAGAAATGGTGCTGGAGTAATTGAACATCCATAGGTGGGGAAAACACAAACCCTTGACCTAAATCTCATACTTTATACAAAAATTAACTGAGCCACAAACATATATGAAATGTAAAACTAAGATTTTTAGAAAAAATAGAATCTTTGAAATATCTGGCTAGGCAGGGTTCATAAAAGGAAAAATTGATAAATTAAGACTTCATCAGATTTTGCCCTGCCAAAGGCTTAGGATAAAAAATATCTGTGAAGGGGCGCCGGGGTGGCTCAGTCGTTAAGCGTCTGCCTTCGGCTCAGGTCATGATCCCGGGGTCCTGGGATCGAGCCCCGCATCGGGCTCCCTGCTCCACAGGAAGCCTGCTTCTCCGTCTCACACTCCCTCTGCTTGTGTTCCCTCTCTCACTGTGTTTCTCTCTGTTAAATAAATAAATAAAATCTTAAAAAAAAATCTGTAGACACCTTTCTACAGAGAAAATATTTGTAAGCCAAATATCTGACAAAGGACTAGTATCCAGAATATATAGATAATTCTCAAAACTCAACAGTAAAATAGGCAAAAATCCAATTAGGGGATGGCCAAAAGACATGAAGAAGACCTTAAAAAGGGCAAATAAGCACATGGAAGGATGTTCAATATCATCAGCCATTAGGGAAATCTAAATCAAAACCATGAAATACTATTTCCCTGTCAAAATAGTGTCGTTATCAGGGATACAGAGAAACTGAATCACATATATATTGCTCGTGTGAATAAAATGGTGCACCTTCTCTGGAAAACAGTTTAGCAATTTCTTAAACCTGCAACAACCATACAACTCAGCCATTACGCTCTTGGACATTTATTTCAGAAAAATGAAAATGGATGTTCAGTTCACACAAAACCCTGTACACAAATGTTAATTGCAGTTTTATAGCTGAAAATTGGAAACAACCCAAATGTCTTTCAACACGTGAATGGTTAAATGAAGTGTGGTGCATTCAAAATACTATTGAACAATATAAAGAAATGTACTATAGATTATACACAACAACCCCCATATGACTCTCCAGAGGATGAGGCCTGAGTGAATAAACCCCAAAGGTTATATACTACATGATTCCATTTATATGACATTCTTGCAATGATAAAATTATAGAAATGGATTAGTGGTTGCCAGGGGTTAAGGAGGGGAGAGGGGTAAGAGAGAAGCAGATGTAGTAATAAAATGGCTAACACGGGAGATCCTTGTGGTAAAGGAAATGTGCTGCATCTTGACTGTATCAATGTCAATATCCTGGTTGTGACATTGGGCTATATATAGTTTTATGTTACTATTGTAGGGGCGCCTCGGTGGTGCAGTCAGTTGACTGTCTGGTTCAGTCATGATCTCAGGATTATGAGATCGAGCCCGGCATTGCGCTCTGTGCTGAGCGCAGAGTCTGCCTAAGTTTCTCTCTCCCTCTCCCCACTTTGTGCGTGCACTCTCTCTCTCTCTCTCTGTCGCTCGCTCGCTCATAAGTCTTTTAAAAAAAAAGTTACCATTGGATAAAGCGTATATGAGATTTCTCTGTATTACTTCTTAAAACTGCATGTGAATCTATAATGATCCCAAAATAAAACATTTAATTAAAGAGAGTTAGGTAGGGGCGCCTGGGTGGCTCAGTCAGTGTCTGCCTTCGGCTCAGGTCATGATCCTGGGGTTCTGGGATCGAGCCCCATGTCGGGCTCCATGCTCAGCAGGGAGTCTGCTTCTCCCTCTCCCTCTGCCCCTCCCCCCTGCTCATGAGCTCATGCTCTCTCACTCTCAAAAAAAAAAGTCTTAAATAAAAAGGTAATGCTTCTGCTGCTTCGGTTATGACAGATGTCTTTTTTTTTAAGATTTTATTTATTTTTTTATTTGACAGAGAGAGACACAGCGAAAGAGGGAACACAAGCAGGGGGAGTGGGAGAGGGAGAAGCGGGCTTCCCGCTGAGCAGGGAGCCTGATGTGGGGCTTGATCCCAGGACCCTGGGATCATGACCTGAGCCAAAGGCAGATGCTTAACGACCGAGGCACCCAGGTGCCCCTGGATATGACAGATGTCTTAAAGAGTCCTCCAGCCCACCTCACAATGACTGTTCAACGGCTCACCATCAGTGGTTCCCTGTTGACTCTATCTAGAATATTCCATTTAAGGGTACTACAGTTCTATGAAGTGTCATTATTCCCAGTTCTCTGATGAGGAACCTGAAGTCAGTGAGGTCCATTGACTTGCCCTGGGCCACACAGGTGCAAAGCCCAGTGTTCTCAGACCCTAACAACCATGTTCTAAACCACCCTCAAGATGCAGAAGATCATGGCGCGCCTGGGTGGCTCAGTCGTTAAGCATCTGCCTTCGGCTCAGGTCATGACCCCAGGGTCCTGGGATCGAGCCCCGCATCGGGCTCCCTGCTCCGCGGGAAGCCTGCTTCTCCCTCTCCCACTCCCCCTGCTTGTGTTCCCTCTCTTGCTGTGTCTCTCTATGTCAAATAAGTAAATAAATAAAATCTTAAAAAAAAGATGCAGAAGATCGCAATTAAAGTAGGGTAAGAGGTGGAGAAGCAAAATAAAACACCTGAAGTGTTCAGAGGACTCAAATTAGGTAGTTACAAGCCCAGTTATAGGTCTCCACCCATCCCATCCTGCTTTGAAGGTCCTGCCCAAAGGCTACTCCCTCCAGGAGGCCTTTCTCGAATATCCAACCCAGTGACCTCTTGCCCCTTTCTCCCAGACTTGAGAGCCTCTGGTTCAGTGCAGTCACACTGCTTATTGGTCAACCTCTATTGAACACGATAGACATGTATCCATGGCAAACCTCCTACGTGGCAATGCCCGAGCACTCTAGAAGCCCAGAGGAGCCAGGTGCCAACCCAGGGGAGAGGGTAGAACAGGACAAAACCTCCTCAGGCAGAGGGTCAAGACTGTGGGTCCCCAGAACTAGTTTGTCATCACACAGAGCTTAAGGGCAGAGGATGGGAGAATGAAGAGGTTGGCAGGGGCCAACTCACATCTTAATCACCTGGAGGGAGGGTTAAAAATAACACCACCTTCTGAGATCCAGAGCTCATCTGGAACAAGGGCACCCTGGTGGTTCTGATGTCCCAGATGGCGGGGGCTGGCAGGCAGGCTCTGTTTGAGTTTCCCATGGCTTCTTCATCCAGTGCAGTATGAAATTATGGCTATGCTAACAACGAGAAAGTCATGGTTTAGAGATACATACAGAAGTATTTACAAAGGAGATAGCTTATGAGGAGTGAATTCCATGCTGAGGAGTTTGGTTTGTGGTGGTGGTGGTGGTGCTGGTGTTAAGATTTATTTTGAGACAGAGGGCACGAGCCAGGGAGGGGCAGAGGAAGAGGGAGACAGAACCTCAAGCGGACTCCCTGCTAAGCCTAGAGCCCAACACGGGGCTTGATCCCACAACCCTGAGATCATGACCTGAACCAAAACCAAGAGTCAGATGCTTAACCACCTGAGCCACCCAGGCGCCCTGGTTTGTGGTTTGAAGGCAAAAGGGGTGTCTTTTGAAGAATTTTAAGGAGAAATGGTTATAAGATCAGATTTGTCATTTTCAAAGGTTATTGGTATTTATTCCGGTATCATGCTTCATAGCAAAAGAAAGCCCCAAATCACAGGTTGCATTCTGTAGTCCCATCTCTGTAGTTACCTTTAATCAGAAAAGCCTCCTCACTGCTTTCATTGTCTTTTGTGAACTTGACATTTTTGAAGGGGTGGTCACTTATTTTGCAATATGTGTCTTGATTTGGGTTTGTCTGATGTTTCCTCATGATTATATTCCGGTTATGTGTTTTGACAGAAATACTCCAGAAGTAATGTGTGTCCTCCTTGGTCCATCACATCAGATGATATCAATAGGTCCCATTAATTGTGGTAATTTAGCTCACTTGGTTAAAGTGGTGCCTGTCAAGTGTTTCTGTTGGGAAGTTACCTTTCCCTTTGTAACTTACAAGAACATTCTCTCTTGGGGAGATGGATTTTGAAAGGATTGTAAATATGCTCTTACTCCTCAAACTTTTACCCTCTAGTTTTAGTAAAAATGAATGATTCTTGCTCAGATCTATTATTACCATGATGGTTGCCAAATGACAATTTTCTTTCCATCATTCCTTCCATATTTATCAGTTGGCTTTATGCCGTAAGGCAAAAATTTCCCTTTTCTTCCATTTATTTATTTATACATACACAGAATCATTCTTATTTTATTTGATGAATTTCTTGACTTTTAATCTTTCTGCATCATGTTTTAGGTGTTTCTCTTGTAATCAGCATACATATAACTAGGCCTTTCCTTCCCCCACCCCTTTCTAACCTTTAAGCAGGTTTTATTCATTTATATGAATTGTGAAAATAGTATCATGGATTTATTTCTCCAAAAAAAAAAAAAAATGGATACCTACATATAGTGATGTAGAAAAATGTCCAAGATGTAGTCTAAGGGAAAAAAATTACAGGCAAGTATGTCTCATGAGCCCATCTGTTGGAGGAAAGAGTGCATGTACATCTATTTCCATAGTCCTAAAGTCTGGATGGTTACATAGGAAGTAGGTTAACACTGATGACTTCTAAGGAGCTGGGGTGGGGGTCTCCTCATAGTTTGATATTTTATTTGAATTTTAACATCTGTAAACAGTTTTGGGGTTTTGTTTCTTAATAATGAAAAGGCCCAACAACTGCCTGCTAGCAACTCACAGCACAGGACAGAGACTGATGATTACTAGCACCGCACATCACCTGAGGCCAGTAGAGGAAGGCCTGGGCAGGGTGCTGTAAGAGCCAGCAGCATGAGAAGTCAGGGGAGGCCCTCTGGAGAAGGCATCTGAGTGTAGTTTTAAAGGGAGGCATCTTGACTTCATGGAAAGCATGTGGGCACTGGAATCAGGCAGGATTGGATCAAAGTCTCTCTTTACCTACTCATCAGCTGTGTGAGACCTTCAGCAAAGTCTACAAGTCCCATAGGATTGTTGGGAGGATTAGAAATTATATGTGTCCAGGCGGAGCAAGATGGCGGAGGAGTAGGAGACCTGGATTTCGTCTGGTCTCAGGAATTCAGCTGAATGGGGATCAAACCATTCTGAACACCTACGAACTCAACAGGAGATCGAAGAAGAGAGTAGCAACAACTCTCCCAACAGAGAAGCGACCACTTCCTGGAAGGTAGGATGTGCGGAGAAGGGAATCCGAGGCGGTATTTGGGAGGATAGACGGCGGGGGAGGGGGCCTCCCTCAGCTGCTTCTGGCAAGTGCTAGAGCTGCGGAGCACAAAATCGGGACTTTTAAGAAGTCGGCTCCGCTGAGGGACGTCGCTCCAGTGGCTAAGCAGAGGGTGGAACCCTCGCAGGACAGTGTGGTCTCAGGACCCTCGGGGTCACAGAAAGACTGGGGGTGCCTGAGTGCCTCAGAGCTCCCAGGTATCGGAGCGGGGAAGCCGGCTGTAGAGACGGAGCCGAGGTGCGGGCTCTCAGCTCGGGGTTGCCATAAACCGTGATCCGCGGCCCAGTCGGGCCACTGCTCCTCCAGCAGGGACCCAACAAGCGGCAGAGCCGGGGAGACTCCCCTTCCTCCCCCGGGAGGAGCGGCGCGGGACCGCACTGCAGGGATCTGCTGGGTTTGGAGACTCCACGTGGGGTCGGGTGCCAGACATAGAAATGCTCGGTCACAGGCCGGGTGAGCACGGAGTGCGGCCGGAGACCGGGGAGACGGGAGTGACTGCTTTTCTCTGGGGGCACACTGAGGAGCGGGGCCCCGAGTTCTTAGCTCCTCCGGGCAGAGATTGGGAGGTCACCATTTTCACTCTCGTCCTCCAAAGCTGTACCGAGAGCTTGCAGGGAACAAAAGCTCCTGAGAGCAAACCCAAGCAGATTGCTTACCCAGACCAACAAGGGCGGGGCAATTCCGCCTCCAGCAAAGACATTTGGGAACCACGGCAACAGGCCCCTCCCCGAGAAGATCAGCATGAACAGCCAGCCAAGACCAAGTTTACCGATCAAGTAGAACGGGAGAACTCCAGTGCTAGGGGAATACTGCACATAGAATAAATGGCTTTTTTACCATGATTCATTAGTTTTTCAAAGTTAATTTTTTTAACTGTTTTTTTTTTTTGAATTTTTCTTTTTCCCTTTTTCAACCAATATCTTATCAATCCCTTTTTTAAAAAAACATTTTTGGGGCACCTGGGTGGCTCAGTCGTTAAGCGTCTGCCTTCGGCTCAGGTCATGTGCCCAGGGTCCTGGGATCGAGTCCCGCATCGGGCTCCGTGCTCGGCGGGAAGCCTGCTTCTCCCTCTCCCATTCCCTCTGCTTGAGTTCCCTCTCACGTTGTCTCTCTCTCTGTCAAATAAATAAATAAAATCTTTAATATTAAAAAAAATTTTATTTTTCATTTTTAGAGTCATATTCTATACCTTCATAGTAATTACCCTTATTTTTGGCATACATATATAAGTTGTTCTCTCTTTAAAATTTTGAGATACAGGGCGCCTGGGTGGCTCAGTCGGTTAAGTGACTGCTTTCGGCTCAGGTCGTGATCCTGGAGTCCCAGGATTGAGTCCCGCATCGGGCTCCCTGCTCAGCAAGGAGCGTGCTTCTCCCTCTAACCCTCCCCCCTCTCATGTACTCTCTCTCTCATTCTCACTCTCTCTAAATAAATCTTTAAAAAAAAGATAATTAAAATTTTGAGATAGTTTCTTCTAACAGATCAAAATATACCCTAAATCACGAGTGTATGGCTTTGTTCTAGTCTCCTGCCTGACCATATTCTCTCCCTTTTTTTTTCTTGAAATCTTCTTTCTTTTTTCAAACAACTTCTTATCAATTCCTTTTATAAAATCTTTTGTAATTTTCATCTTTACAGTCATCTTCCATCCCTTCATTGTATCAACCCTTATTTTGTACATATATAAGTCTTTCTTTAAAATTTTAGGAGGCACTTTCTTCTAACAGACCAAAATACACCCAAAATCTAGTGTGTGGCACTGATCTATGCACTAGCCTGATCATATTTGATCATATTCTGTTTTTTTTTTGTTTTGTTCTGTTCTTGTTTGTTTTTATCTTTTTCTTTTTTTTCTCTTTCTTTTTTCTTTCTTTCCCTTTATTTTCCCCTGGTTTCAGGTCTTTTCTGATTTGTTTAGAGTATATTTGCTGGGGACGTTGTTAATCTATTAGCATTTTGTTCTCTCATTCATCTATTCTCCTCTGGACAAAATGACAAGACGAAAAAAATCACCTCAGCAAAAAGAACAAGAGGTAGTTCCAACTGCCAGGGACCTACTCAATACGGACATTAGTATGATGTCGGACCTAGAGTTCAGAATCATGATTTTAAAGATACTAGCTGGGCTTGAAAAAAGCATGGAAGTTATTAGAGACACCCTTCCTGGAGAAATAAAAGAACTAAAATCTAACCAAATCGAAATCAAAAAGGCTATTAATGAGGTGCAATAAAAATGGGGGCACTAACTGCTAGGATAAATGAGGCAGAAGAGAGAATGAGTGATATAGAGAACCAAATGATGGAAAATAAAGAGGCTGAGAAAAAGAGAAACAAATACAGGATCACGAGGGCAGAATTCGAGAGATAAGCGATACGATAAGACGAAACAACATTAGAATAATTGGGATCCCAGAAGAAGAGGAAAGAGAGAGGGGGGCAGAAGGTATATTGGAGCAAATAATAGCAGAGAACTTCCCTAATTTGGGGAAGGAAACAGGCATCAAAATCCAGGAGGCACAGAGAACCCCTCTCAAAATCAATAAAAATAGGTCAACACCCCGACATCTAGTAGTAAAACTTACAAGTCTCAGAGACAGAGAAAATCCTGAAAGCAGCTCGGGAGAAGAGATATGTAACCTACAATGGTAGAAACATTAGATTGGCAACAGACCTATCCACAGAGACCTGGCAGGCCAGAAAGGACTGGCATGATATCTTCAGAGCACTAAACGAGAAAAATATGCAGCCAAGAATACTATATCCAGCTAGGCTGTCATTGAAAATAGAAGGAGAGATAAAAAGCTTCCAGGACAAACAAAAACTAAAGGAATTTGCAAACACGAAACCAGCCCTCCAAGAAATGTTGAAAGGGGTCCTCTAAGCAAAGAGAGAGCCTAAAAGCAGCATAGATCAGAAAGGAACAGAGACAATATACAGTAACAGTCACCTTACAGGCAATACAATGGCACTAAATTCATACCTTTCAATAATTACCCTGAATGTAAATGGGCTAAATGCCCCAATCAAAAGACACAGGCTATCCGATTGGATTAAAAAACAAGACCCATCAATATGCTGTCTGCAAGAGACTCATTTTAGACCCAAAGACACCTCCAGATTGAAAGTGAGGGGGTGGGAAACCATTTACCATGCTAATGGACACCAAAAGAAAACTGGGTTGGCAATCCTTATATCAGACAAATTAGATTTTAAACCAAAGACTGTAATAAGAGATGAGGAAGGACACTATATCCTACTTAAAGGGTCTATCCAACAAGAAGATCTAACAATTGTAAATATCTATGCCCCTAACATGGGAGCAGCCAATTATATAAAGCAATTAATAACAAAAGCAAAGAAACACATTGACAACAATACATAATAGTGGGGGACTTTAACACCCCCCCTGACTGAAATGGAAAGATGATCTAAGCAAAAGATCAACAAGGAAATAAAGACTTTAAATGACACACTGGACCAAATGGACTTCACAGACATATTCAGAACATTCCATCCCAAAGCAACAGAATACACATTCTTCTCTAGTGCCCCTGGAACATTCTCCAGAATTGATCACATCCAAGGTCACAAATCAGGTCTCAACCAGTTCCAAAAGATTGGGATCATTCCCTGCATATTTTCAGACCACAATGCTTTGAAACTAGAACTCAATCACAAGAGGAAAGTCAGAAAGAACTCAAATACATGGAGGCTAACGAGCATCCTACTAAAAATGAATGGGTCAACCAGGAAATTAAAGAAGAATTAAAAAAAATTCATGGAAACCAATGAAAATGAAAACACACCTGTTCAAAATCTTTGGGATACAGCAAAGGCAGTCCTGAGAGGAAAGTATATAGCAATACAAGCCTTTCTCAAGAAACAAGAAAGGTCTCAAATACACAACCTAACCCTACACCTAAAGGAGCTGGAGAAAGAACAGCAAATAAAGCCTAAACCCAGCAGGAGAAGAGAAATCATAAAGATTAGAGCAGAAATCAATGAACTAGAAACCAAGAGAACAGTAGAACAGATCAACGAAACTAGGAGCTGGTTCTTTGAAAGAATTAACAAGATTGATAAACCCCTGGCTAGACTGATCAAAAAGAAAAGAGAAATGACCCAAATCAACAAAATCATGAATGAAAGAGGAGAGATCACAACCAACACCAAACACATACAAACAGTTATAAGAACATATTATGAGCAACTCTATGCCAGCAAATTAGAGAACCTGGAAGAAATGGATGCATTCCTAGAGATGTATCAACTACCAAAATTGAACCAGGAAGAAATAGGAAACCTGAACAGACCTATAACCACTAAGGAAATTGAAGCAGTCATCAAAAATCTCCCAACAAACAAAAGCCCAGGGCCAGATGGCTTCCCAGGGGGATTCTACCAAACATTTAAAGAAGAATTAATACCTATTCTCCTGAAACTGTTCCAAAAAATAGAAATGGAAGGAAAACTTCCAAACTCATTTTATGAGGCCACCATTACCTTGATCCCCAAACCAGACAAAGACCCCATCAAAAAGAATTACAGACCAATATCCTTGATGAACATGGATGCAAAAATTCTCACCAAAATACTAGCCAATAGGATCCAACAGTACATTAAAAGGATTATTCACCATGACCAAGTGGGATTTATTCCTGGGCTGCAAGGCTGGTTCAACATCCGCAAATCAATCAACGTGATACAATACATTAACAAAAGAAAGAACAAGAATCGTATGATCCTCTCAATAGATGCAGAAAAAGCATTTGACAAAGTACAGCATCCTTTCTTGATCAAAACTCTTCAGAGTATAGGGATAGAGGGTACATACCTCAATATCATAAAAGCCATCTATGAAAAGCCGACAGCGAATATCATTCTCAATGGGGAAAAGCTGAGAGCTTTCCCCCTAAGGTCGGGAACGCGGCAGGGATGTCCACTCTCACCACTGCTATTCAACATAGTATTAGAAGTCCTAGCCACAGCAATCAGACGAGAAAAAGAAATCAAAGGCATCCAAATCGGCAAAGAGGAAGTCAAACTCTCACTCTTTGCAGATGATATGATACTTTATGTGGAAAACCCAAAGGACTCCACCCCAAAACTGCTAGAACTCACTCAGGAATTCAGTAAAGTGGCAGGATATAAAATCAATGCACAGAAATCAGTGGCATTCCTATACACCAACAACAAGACAGAAGAGAGACAAATCAAGGAGTCGATCCCATTTACAATTGCACCCAAAACCATAAGATACCTAGGAATAAATCTAACCAAAGAGGCAAAGGATCTCTACTCAGAAAACTGTAAAATACTCATGAAAGAAATTGAGGAAGACACAAAGAAATGGAAAAACGTTCCATGCTCATGGATTGGAAGAACCAACATTGTGAAGATGTCAATGCTACCTAGAGCAATCTACACATTCAATGCAATCCCCATCAAAATACCATCCACTTTTTTCAAAGAAATGGAAAAAATAATCCTAAAATTTGTATGGAACCAGAAGGAACCTGAATTGCCAGAGGAATGTTGAAAAAGAAAAGCAAAGCTGGCGGCATCACAATTCCAG